>NC_064546.1:24111901-24459401 GCF_023856365.1 Brienomyrus brachyistius
AATCCCCCCACCACCACCAGGGTGACGTGCGTGTCCCCCGGCCTTATCTCCCTGTGTCGTGCCCCCCGCCTCTCTCAAGTCTTTAACTTATTGTCTGTAAGCCCTCCTTTCTGTTTTATCAGATCCCTTCGTGACTCTCTCTCCTTCTCTCTCGCTCATTCTCTCTCTCTCCCCTTCTCTAACACACACTCTTATGCTTTCTGTCCATTTCTTTGACTTCATTCGCTTTGGTTCACTTCTGCTTCCCGATTGGCAAACGCCTGACCAAGGTAGCCTCCTTACATACCCGGGGGCCGTTTTGCTGTTCTCTGGAGTGTCTTTTATCTTCGCGGCTTGAAAGTCCCATATCTAGACTGCAGTGCATCAGGAGATCACTGTGTCCCATCCAGGTCCCCGCCTCCACATCCCTGCCCCCTCGTCCCCGCCTCCACATCCCCGCCTCCACATCCCCGCCTCCACACCCCTGCCTCCACATCCCTGCCTCCACGTTCCCGCCTCCACATCCCTGCCTCCACGTTCCCGCCTCCACATCCCCGCCTCCACGTTCCTGCCTCCACGTTCCCGCCTCCATATCCCTGCCTCCACATCCCTGCCTCCACATCCCTGCCTCCACATCCCTGCCTCCACGTTCCCGCCTCCACATCCCCACCTCCACGTTCCCGCCTCCACGTTCCCGCCTCCACATCCCCACCTCCACATCCCTGTCTTTCTCCAATCACCACCCAGCCACCGTGGCCAAGTCTCCCTCACCCTCAATGCCACATCCACACTGCCCCCCAATCAGAGAGCAGCTTTTTGCTCCATTTCCTGTCCTTTGTGTCACTCCGTAATGCACTTCCTGTATTGTGAAAATTGAAGTGGGAATGAAACAGCCTCGTGTGGCAACACTTATTAACAGGCTATTTGAATTTTTCTTTAACGTCTGGGCCACACTGGAATAAAGGTCTTGATGTGTAGATACTGCATGCTGTAAATCAGTGAAAAAGTAACAACTATATGTACCCAGTTCTAATTAGACATCTTCACAACAGAGACCGTTTTGGGACACAGCTCGTCCCCTGAGCACTTCCCCTCCCCCACTTCCTGTCTCGCGTGTCCTCACTTCCTCCTGCCCCCTCCTCATCAGCCCAGTGCAGTGGTGCTCTATTCTCGCAGAGCTATTAGAGATTGCTTGTTTATTGGAAATCAAAGGGGATTTGGAAGCTAAGCTTCCTCCATCTGGGATTAGACGCATCAAAGGTCACGGCGTGTTATACAAGACCGCCGATTGCTGTGCCGTGGCCTGCTCCTGGCCATCAGCTAATTAGGCCTGGCCTGGCCATATAGCGCACTGTGGGGGGGGCACTTTGCAGCGGGGGGGTTGAGGCAAGGGACAGTCCATGAGATGTTGGTCTCGAGTATGGATTTCAGGGGAAGGCACTGGTCAGCCACAGCTGTCCATCCTGGCTCTGTCCAGCTGTCCATCTGGACTCTGTCCATCTGGTCCTTCTATACTTCC
Source organism: Brienomyrus brachyistius (assembly GCF_023856365.1). NCBI lineage: Eukaryota > Metazoa > Chordata > Actinopteri > Osteoglossiformes > Mormyridae > Brienomyrus > Brienomyrus brachyistius. The sequence continues at coordinate 24,113,400 of NC_064546.1, forward strand.
GTTAATTAGTCTTTAGGCATGCCATGTCATTTTAGCCCTTCTGACTGACTTGACACATACAGCCCATGGCGTGTGTGTGTGGGGGGGGGGGTTATGCTAGGCAATTCTGGGTCATTGCTGCATGTTGTTTTGTTTGGGGTGATTGTTTTTGACCAACTCAGAAATACAGACAGCCTCCAGAATTCTTACCCCCCCCCCCCCTCCATTGATTTGCTGTGTCCTTCACACACACACACACAAACACACACACACACACACACACACACACACACACACACATGAAACTTTCATAGTCCCTTCACCAAATCCTCACTGCCTCCATAGTGTGAGGGATGTCCTGCTCACCCCCGGCTTCTGAGAGTCAGGAGGAAGAACCCACTGGAATGTCCATAGCTCCGTGCCGTCCCTTCAGGCACCTTTAGACACACACACACACACACACACACACACACACACACACAGACTGTACAGCCATTCCCCCTCCCTCTGCCCCGCTGGATGTCCTCAGATCAGCAAGGGGTGCAGTGTCCTCATACTGAAGGCTGCGGCCCTACAGATAGGAGTTTTGACCAGTAACATCATGGGCCTGTTTAATGGAGTTGTAATATAGAAGTGCCTGCTTTATATTTTAAAATTATTTGCTGAAGTGACCGGAATTCTCAAAAAAAACAATGTGCTTTAAATTAATGCATTTCATTGCACCCGGCTTACAAGCGATAGCTGATACTGCCCTATTTTTTATATGTTGCAGTACATTATGTGAAAGACGCCTGTCCATAGCGTGCGCCCCCCCCCCCCCCCCCAGCCGGAAACGCTCGGCCACCAGAAGTCACACCAACCTGAGTGCATGTGTGTGTGTGTGTGTGTGTGTGTGTGTGTGTTTCAGACCTGGACCAGCACGTACTCACCGTGAGTGTGTGTGTGTGTGTGTGTGTGTGTTTCAGAACTGGACCAGCACATGCTGACCGTGTGTGTGTGTGTGTGTGTTTCAGACCTGGACCAGCACGTACTGACCGTGAGTGTGTGTGTAATTGAGACCTGGACCAGCCCATTCTGACCACGTGTGTGTGTGTGTGTGTGTGTGTGTGTGTGTGTTCCAGACCTGGACCAGCCTGTTCTGACCAAGTGTGTGTGTATGTGTTTCAGACCTGGACCAGCACATACTGACCGTGAGTGTGTGTGTAATTGAGACCTGGACCAGCCCATTCTGACCACGTGTGTGTGTGTGTGTGTGTGTGTTCCAGACCTGGACCAGCCTGTTCTGACCAAGTGTGTGTGTATGTGTTTCAGACCTGGACCAGCCTGTTCTGACCAAGTGTGTGTGTGTGTTCCAGACCTGGACCAGCATGTACTGACCATGTGTGTGTGTGTGTGTGTGTGTGTGTGTGTGTGTGTGTATGATTCAGACCTGGACCAGCCTGTTCTGACCACGTGTGTGTGTGTTCCAGACCTGGACCAGCATGTACTGACCATGTGTGTGTGTGTGTTTCAGACCTGGACCAGCCTGTTCTGACCAAGTGTGTGTGTGTGTTCCAGATCTGGACCAGCATGTACTGACCGTGTGTGTGTGTGTGTGTGTGTGTGTGTATGATTCAGACCTGGACCAGCCTGTTCTGACCACGTGTGTGTGTGTGTTCCAGACCTGGACCAGCATGTACTGACCATGTGTGTGTGTGTGTGTTTCAGACCTGGACCAGCATGTACTGACTAAGTGTGTGTGTGTGTTTCAGACTTGGACCAGCCTGTTCTGACCAAGTGTGTGTGTGTGTTCCAGATCTGGACCAGCATGTACTGACCGTGTGTGTGTGTGTGTGTGTGTGTGTGTGTATGATTCAGACCTGGACCAGCATGTACTGACCGTGTGTGTGTGTATAATTCAGACCTGGACCAGCCTGTTCTGACCACGTGTGTGTGTGTGTTTCAGACCTGGACCAGCCTGTTCTGACCACGTGTGTGTGTGTATGATTCAGACCTGGACCAGCCTGTTCTGACCATGTGTGTGTGTGTGTGTGTTTCAGATCTGGACCAGCCCGTGCTGACCGTGCACCAGACCATTAGTGACGTGCGCGGTAGCTACTACCAGGAGAAGACCGTGTTCCTGCGTTGTACAGTCAACTCCAACCCGCCGGCGCGATTCATCTGGAAAAGGGGCAGCCAGCCCATCGAGCAGAGCAAGGACAATGGCGTGGACATCTATGAGCCGCTCTACACACAGGTACCCTGCACACCGCCTCTCACACCCAATTTCTATGCAGTTAGGAAAAATTAGCCTTCCTTCCATTTAAGCTTTGAGCAAATTCTAAGTGAATTTTCGACAGAGTCAACAAAGTTAAATTGTATTTTCACTAATGGATGTCATGCCGATAGTACTTGCCATTCCTCATGTCCCGGCATTAAGATCCACATCTCATACTTCAATAAGGAGCAGGCTTTGCAGGCGCTTGATTTACATCTGATCACCACCAACCCAGAAACTAAACAATGTGTGTCATGTCCTGCGTATCAACTAATCTGCAAATTCTGTCTCCATCTCAGTTTTGGAAATCGTTTCCTTTTCAGTATGAAAAACACCATATATCACCGCATTAAAGTAGGGGCAGGTTGTGTGCGTGTGTGTGCGTGTGTGTGTGTGTGCGTGTGTGTGTGTGTGTGTGTGCGCGCGCACGCATACATGTGTTCGGGAAGTGCTGGGAAATCATCTTTCAGTGTTTGCTGGCCAATGAGGATTCCCCCCCCGCCTCTGTGTATAGAGCACCCTCCCTGGGTTCAATTAACACGAGTGCTGCTCTGACGAGTCACGGCTGATTGAAGAATTAGCGACGAAAGTCAGTCGGTAATGCGGGGAGGCAGATATGCAGAGAGATGAAATATGAATCCGTAATCCAGATGCCATTATTACAGTCGTGTCCAGTCGCAGAGGGAGAGGACCGGTGATGTTATAATTTATTAGAATAATGATGATTATTCATTTCACTGATGCCCGTACCCAAAGCCATTTTCATATGTGAAATCCATTCATCTGCTCTTTAATGATGAAATGGCTTCAGTGCTGCTGTCCGAAATCTCCACCAATCAGCCAGCGGCCGCCATGCAGTGCATTGTGGGTTGCAGGCTCGAGCTTGGCTTTTCGCCTCTTTCCCTCGTCCGTTCGCTCTCGCGCCTCCTTTCCCGTGCTGTGAGGAGCGCTCCCTGCAACCTCTAGAATTGGGACAGATGCCTGTTTTGCAGTTGCATGACGTGCCCCCCCTCCCCCCCCACACTCTGTAGGGCGAGACCAAGGTGCTGAAGCTGAAGAACCTGAGGCCGCAGGACTTTGCCAATTACACCTGCCAGGTGTCCGTCCGCAACGTCTGCGAGATCCCTGACACTTTCGTCACCTTCCAGCTCACCAACGCCACCTGTGAGTCGATCCTGGGGGTGCTTCCTTTTATTTCTGTCTCTCAGTCCTACCCCTCACACCCTTCCCTTGCCCCACCTACCCCCCCCCCCCCCCTCAGTCCCTCCCCTGTCTTACTCCTGCATGTCTTCTGACCTACACCCCCTGAATCACTCTTCTTGATAATGTCTCTAAGTTCCCGTGTCTCTCTTGCTGCCGTTGACAGACCTGTCAGGTCATGTAGAATGTATGCATGTCCTCCCCCCCCCCCCCACCCCCCCCACCGGTGAAATGACGCCTCTGGGATTTGCACGCAACCACACAACTCCGACGAGGCCGTTTTGTGAGCCACTTTCGCAGCGTTACTCTATTAATCCATTTTACGTCTCGATATTTCCCACGGACTTGGCGCGGCGTGATTAATGGTACAAATTGAGATAAATGCCAGCTTTGAAAGCTTTCTGACTGTTCTGCAGGGGTCAGGGGTCACACTCATGCATAATTCATCACCACAGGCGCCAGTAAATTAGGGAGTAAATGGGAGGGCTGGGGGGGGGGGGATGTTCGTCGTCTTCGAGGGATGCTGGGATTGCGCTAATGAAACCGGCCCGGAGGAGCATCTGGAGAGCTTCAGCTCCGTTTACGTGAGACGGACGTCCACAAAAGCCTGGTCCACCAGCATCCATCCCTTAGAAGGCGAACGGACCGCATTATGCCGGTAAAAACCGGTCCCCTGACCTTGGGGGGCACATGCTGCTTTGAGAGGAGGCTGCGGACGTACCCTTGAGAAGCTGTACCCCCCCCCCCCCCAACACACACACCCCCCGCAACCAAAACCCCATCTGCAAGGAAGAGACGGAGCTGTGGAGATGCTGGAATTTACAAGTGGCCCCAAATGAACAGGGTCACGCATATAAATAAGACAGGCAGACATGCTTAAGCGGCCACGTCATCCGCTGGAGGCGTGTTGGCGCGTCTGTCCGTCCGTCTGTCCGTCCGTCCGCCTGGCCCACTGAACGTCCTGCATAATGAGGGACCTGGACGCTCCACATGCTCTACACCCGTTTTCCATCCCCCCCCATCCCAGAGTCCTGGTTTTTAGACACTCCTGTGCCCCAAATCTCAGTTTGAGGAACCATCTGGCACGTGTGAAGCACATCTCTAAGAGAATACGGATTGCGTGTTAATGACATCACTTCCTGGGCGGATCGGGGGGGGTGGATAAGGAGGGATGCGAGTGGGAAAAGGAAGGAGAGCATGGCGGGGCAGTAACAGCCCCCCCCCGCCCATTACCGGTGATCGATTCACACTGGTATTACACACCATCAATAAAGGCCGCCTTTCTGTCCAGGTCGATGCTCCCTGCCGGTACCCGCAGGTCTGGAGGACTCGTCTGGGCCCGCTGAACCTGCTGGCGGGACTCCATTGTTGCCGCGCATCTGGGTTGTTATGGAGACGCACGTTGCTGATGAAGGCCATTGATTTAAGGCCTGAGCCGCACCCCCCCCCCCCCCCCCCCCCCCAAGCTGACGGTACCGACTGACAGATAGGAAGGAGGCAGGTCTGCAGTCGTGCGGTGGGCCCCGGGGCCGCTTCTGGGACCTCAGGGGCCCTGTTACGACGCTAATGCTGACGCTAAGCGAACGTTGCCCCCAGGGGCCCCCACTTGCCGATCTATCCTTGTGGTATATTTGTAATCTCCTGCTAACCGCATTGTGAGTCTGTCAGATTAGCCTCCTAGTGGCGCGGCGGCCAGAGAAATGTGATTTAGACAGTTTGGACAATAGAGAGAGATTGATCTTGTGCTGTAATACGCGTGCGGGATTGGAAAGTGCCGGCGCGTTCCCGTCCTGCTGAAATTCTCGATAAATCTGCAATGTGCCCCATTACATCCGCTCCCCTCCCCACCAGCCTGGCCGCTGTTATAATGGGGAGGGGGGGGATACATGAAAGAGCGCAAACAAGGGAGAAAATGTGAAGATTTGTTTGTTAAAAGTTTACAAGGCGGTTAGTCAGATAGCGGTTATCGTTTGGTAGGCATGCTATTTTAATGTCATTTCAGCAGGCCGATAACAGCCTCTGTTTATAATGTCGTGGGGGGGGGCAGGTACATCGACAGGGCCAGGTATAATCCTGATGGGATGGGGGAGGAGAATTTATGCCCCCCATAAATAAATCACACACACACACACGGTCTGAATCTGACACACACACATGGTCAGTACAGGTTGGTCCAGGTCTGAATTACACACACACACACACACACACACACACACACACACACACACGCGCACACACACACATGGTCAGCACTGCTGAGCGGTGCTGGCGGCTCTGATGTAACGATTTGGCAGTATAGAATCGCAGATCCAGAAACAGGACTCGCTTGTCCGCGCGATGCGTGCCGCTCGCTGCGCGGCGTTCCCCGTATCGCCGGCGACTTGTCCCGGGGTTAATGGCGCTCGCGAGAGCCCGACTAATAAACGGCTGCTTAAGAAGCCATCTAAACGCACCATTTGCTGGCACTAATCTGCACCCTCCTCCCCGCTGGCGTTCCCTGAGCGATCGCTCGGCCCTAATTGGCTGACATAATTGTCGCGGGCTGCTCTCCCGGGCAGAAGCTTCCTTCGGCGCGACCCCGCCGCATCGCCGGGAACCCCGAGAGGCTCCAGCACCCACACCGGCCACGGCGCAGGGATTGCGTGCTGATCCGGAGTCCGAAAGTCAGGCGTGTATCATTAGTAATCCTCGCCTCACTCACTGAGCCTGTAGCCGCATTCATTTGCCATAACTAGATTTGTTGTGCTGTACTTGTTTAATTGAGATGGCTGTGATTTCTCCTCAGCAGCAGCGGCAGTCGAATTCTCTCATTAGGCCACTAGAGTCTCTAATGACGTTTATTTGCTGATTATTGTCCGAACAGATCAGGTCCGGGATCCTCCTGTTTTTAACTCATTCCTTTACCCTTAGATGTTTCATTATCTATTTCTTTTACAGTCCGAGCAACGGAGGTTAGGAAGTGAATCGCAGAATATCGGTTTATTTACTGAAAGATGTGAAGGGCTAGCCGGATGCACGCTAATCTATGTCCTGGAAAAGCTGCCATTTTTGTGTGTCCGGCATTGCAATGCTGAGCTGATTAACAGGGTGCAGATGGAAGGTCTGGTCCGGTTCTGTCCGGTCCGATCTGGGCAGGGCGGCATGTGCAGAGCTCCCCTATTGTGTGTGCAGCTCCTTCACACTTTTACCCGTTTTTATATGCGTCCCTGGTTCCCACGGGAAGAAATTGAATTCTCATTCGCCCTTTCACTCCCCTGTCCCTGCCGCCTCCCTCGTTATTCCCCAAAGTGGCCTGTAGGCCGGCCGCGGCCCCCACTGACGGGGCCCTGCATTCTGAGACGCTGGCTTTCGGCAAGATGCTATCGCCCCGCGACACGATGGAAGAAAGGTTCCCTTGATAGCCGCAGCGCCAGCCGATTTCGGGCCGGCGGAGTGCTTCACTTTGACAGAATGGGAAGACTTGATGACTCGCCAGTGTGGCTTGGAGTAGGTCAGTCTTTTTAGAATTTTCTATGGGGAGGTGGAGATCCAAAGCTCTCTGATGTGGACTCGGGCCACAGCATGGGACTCTGTCCCTCCTCCTCACATGATGTGGTTTGTTTCTTCTCGTGCATGACGTTATCTAATAATCATTAGAATGGAATGTTCCGGAGACACTTCCTGTGTGAGGTGGAGGGCCGGGAATAGGTGGAGGGTGGGGGCGGGTGTGGGTGTGGGGGGGTAGCAAGCAGGATGGGGCTCTGTGCATCAGAGTGATTGAAACATGCCAAAATGAAGATTATGCAGCCTCGGACGATGGGCCTGAATGAATCAGGGCTTATATTGGGGTCCTGGGATGGGATTATCACATGGTAAGCAGAGGCCAGGCACTGGGCCGTTGCCAAGGTGACGCAAAGAGTAATGAATTGGACTGACAGCCGGGGGGGTCGATCGCAGGTTTTCCGTCCCAGATCCTGCTTGCTGATCTGCTGGTGGGTTGGTGTGGGGGGGGGGGGCATCACTGTGCCCGGCTGCCCACCTGTCCCGTGATTCACTTTCCAGAATGTTCTGCCATCACACTGGCCTTCCTGGATTATTGTGCACCCCATTGCAAAAGAGAAGATGAAACAAAAAGCTGCATTTATTATTAGGTGAATTGTTTTCTGGGACAGTCGATATCAGAGGAAATGAAGACTCACTACTGAGAACAAGGACGGGCGACTTCAGCCAATCAAATCACCCCCACGATCGGTGCCTCTTCCTTTATTTCCCGATGGTTCCCGCCCCTTATCTCTGAGGGGCTCCTCTCTGCGGACCCTAGCTGCCTGGTATCCTGCATGAGGGCGGTACTTGCGCTCGAACCCCGATCTCACCCCACATGTCGTAAGTCGGACATGCGTACAGGTCACCAGCTGCGGGTTTATCTGACAAACATCCCTGAAAGATATTAAATTCAATTGCATGCGAGGGTTACGGACATAAATTGGGGGGGGGGGGGGGGGGGGGGGGGGGGGGGCATTAATATTATCCTCGTCCAACATGTCACCAGGGATGCATCCTGTCATTTTTAAAAACTTCCCATGATGCATCTGGAGATTCATTCAGACAGCCTGCAATGTCTGTTGTGTCACCTGAGGCGTTACCAAGGTGAAGCTTCAGAACTGTTCATGATCTCCATGGCGATTCCTGAGCTCATGCCATTCCTGCGTTGGGCACTGGAGGGCGCCATGTTTGGGCTTCTATGGCTCCATAATGCATGTATGTGTTTGTCGTAGCCCCGCCGGCTCTGCGTCTCTCTGTCAATGAGACCCTGGTGCTGGATTCCGGGAAGGACGTGATGATGTCCTGTGAGGTGACAGCGGGAAACCCCACCCCCACGGTGACATGGTCACGCACCCCGGGGTCCGTCCCGCAGCGCGCAGTCATCGCCGGCAGCACCCTCACCCTGCGCTCCGTCGCCGCTTCCGACTCCGGCTTCTACAACTGTGCCGCCTACAACAAAGTGGGGAACCCGGCCAAGAGGACAGTGAACCTCATCGTCAGAGGTGCCTGAGAGTTTCCCTCAATGTCTGTGCTGCGTCTTTGTCTGCTTATATACGCCATTCGGCCCATATTTTGCGTCATGGTGATGTTAAATAGTCACATATCGCAGTGAAAGACTGTGTGATCCTACGTGTCCCGGTGCCACTCTCTGCTCCCTGCTCCCACCATCAACTCCCCGCTCTCCTCTCCTGCACCCTGCTTCTGCTCCCTGCTCCTACCCTCCACTCCCCGCTCTCCTCTCCTGCACCCTGCTTCTGCTCCCTGCTCTCACCCTCCACTCCCCGCTCTCCTCTCCTGCACCCTGCTTCTGCTCCCTGCTCTCACCCTCCACTCCCCGCTCTCCTCTCCTGCACCCTGCTTCTGCTCCCTGCTCTCACCCTCCACTCCCCGCTCTCCTCTCCTGCACCCTGCTTCTGCTCCCTGCTCCTACCCTCCACTCCCCGCTCTCCTCTCCTGCACCCTGCTTCTGCTCCTGCTCTCACCCTCCACTCCCCGCTCTCCTCTCCTGCACCCTGCTTCTGCTCCCTGCTCCCACACTCCACTCCCCGCTCTCCTCTCCTGAACCCTGCTTCTGCTCCCTGCTCCTACCCTCCACTCCCCGCTCTCCTCTCCTGCACCCTGCTTCTGCTCCCTGCTCCTACCCTCCACTCCCCGCTCTCCTCTCCTGCACCCTGCTTCTGCTCCCTGCTCTCACCCTCCACTCCCCGCTCTCCTCTCCTGCACCCTGCTTCTGCTCCCTGCTCCCACCCTCAACTCCCCGCTCTCCTCTCCTGCACCCTGCTTCTGCTCCCTGCTCCCACCCTCCACTCCCCGCTCTCCTCTCCTGCACCCTGCTTCTGCTCCCTGCTCCCACACTCCACTCCCCGCTCTCCTCTCCTGCACCCTGCTTCTGCTCCCTGCTCCCACACTCCACTCCCCGCTCTCCTCTCCTGCACCCTGCTTCTGCTCCCTGCTCTCACACTCCACTCCCCGCTCTCCTCTCCTGCACCCTGCTTCTGCTCCCTGCTCTCACACTCCACTCCCCGCTCTCCTCTCCTGCACCCTGCTTCTGCTCCCTGCTCCCACTCTCCACTCCCACTCCCCGCTCCTGCCCTCTGGTCCTGCATCCTGCTCTTGCTCTCCACTCCTGCTCTCCTCTCCTGCACCCCGCTCTCGCTCTCTGCTCGTTCACTTCATCATGACCTTTATGAGTGACCTCTAGCTCTCTCCATCCCTGTTAATCATCCTTATTCACTTCTGCTGAGGAGGACCTAATTACAGCATGATGGATCGGGCCCTGTCGCCCACTGTGGTCGTGTGTCCATCTTCCAGGTGCGGCCAGGTGGCTCGGTGCCCTCTGCAAAGACGGGGGGGTCGGGGAGAGTTGTGTGTGTGTGTGGGGGGGTATTAAGGGGCATCAGAGAGGGTGTCATAGGGCATCAGAGAACATGTTGGGGAGACGTCAAGGGGGCATTGGAGAGGGAGTTGGGGGTGTCAGAGGGGGATGTCAGGGGCATCAGGGGGTATTGGGGAGCATCGGGGGCGGGGGCGGCTGGTATTGGGGAGGGGTGTAACCAGCGGAGGGGTGAAAAACAGATGCTTTATGTATTTATTTTACATTTATATGTATGTATGTTACATTTATATGCAAGTGTGTTAAATTTATATGTATGTATGTTACATTTACATGTCTTTTCAAGACACTCAAAATTCTTTACAGAAGCAACGGGGAGTCACTTCAACCCCCACCACTGTGTAGCCCCCACCTGCATGAAGCGATGGTAGTCACCAGTACGCTCATCACACGGTAGCTAAGGTGGTGAAGTGGCAAGAGAGAATTCACCAGTTAGATATTAGTTCCCATCACTGCACTGGGGCATTGGGACCCACACAGACCATAGGATGGGCTTCCCTGTTGGCCACACCCACACCAACACTAACCAGCAGCAACCCAGTTGGTCTCCCATCCAAGTACTGGCCAGGCCCAAACCTGGGGGGTGTTTCATGTAGCAGGATTTCTTGTTTAACCGGGTAACTTGTCAGATAATATAGTCTGAGCTACATTTAAGTGAATGAAGTCCATTTAGCCCAGACTACCTTAAATCCAACTTCTTATCTAGCTAAGCAAGAAATCCTGCTTTGTGGAACACCCCCGTGCTCAGCTTCAGGTGGATTACCCGGTTTGAATTGCAGGTGGTACGGCTGCTGAAATATGCTGCATAAAAGGAAAGGGATTGTGGGGAATGGCCCCGGCCTGCCGGCTGGTTGGTCGGTCGCCCCGGTATGCAGGTAACCATGGCCTCTTTTTCACCGACCAGACATGAGGAACCTGACGTTCCAAATCACGCCGGACTCCAACAAGGACAGCGAGAGCATCCAGATGGGCCGCGACCTCAAGCTGTCCTGCCACGTGGACGCCCAGCCACAGGACAAGGTCAACTACACCTGGTACAAGAACGGCGTCCCCATCATGCCGTCGGAGAATCTGGTGATTCTGCGCAGTGACCCTGACATGGCGCCGGGCACTGGCAGCTTGGAGATCATCGACATGAAGTTTCGCGACCAGGCCACCTACACCTGCGTGGCAAACTTCCCGGGAAGCGTTGTGCCAGAGCTCAGGGTGGATGTCAACATCACGCAAAGCAGTGGTGAGCCCCCTCCGCCCACCCACACAGCCACCCCTGCTCCTGACCTCCTCTGTCACCTGAAAATCAGCAGAGGACGCTGAACTCCTCCCGACCCCCCCCCCCCCCCACTCCCTCTCCTCGCAGGCGGTCTCCTCCTGGGCTCATCTCACCCCCCCTCCCCATCCCTCTCTGTCCGCCCCCTCCTTCCAATCATCCCCTAGTTTTGTTCGGATGACACTCCTTGCACTCGTCTCATTATCTACCAAGCTATGCATCGACTCTCCATCCTTTCTCGAACCCCTTCCCCGATCCTGATGCCCCTTGAAATCCAATCGTTTATTGTCTGTTCGGCCGCCTTATAGTAATTCCCAGAGCTTACACCTCGTAAACACGGACCAGACGGGCATCTCCGTAATGTTTACATGTGGGGCTGTTCTGCTGCCGCTCTTCCCAGACGGTGCCGTGTCCCGGCGGCGCGGTGAAGGCAGCAGGACGTCTGCGAGATGTAACACGGGGAAAATGGGGCGGCGGAGAGAGAAAGATCATCCCGGATTCTGCTATAAACGCGCCTCTTAAACAGTGGCCTACTTTGTTGCTATTCCGGTAGCTTCCGGCAAGCTGGACATCGGTGAACGGGGCCGATTAAATATAAACGAACCACTTCTGATTGGTTTCCTCGGAGCTGGGTAAGTGGGCAGCCCTGAGGATGACCCAGGAGTACACCAACGCTCACAGGAACATTCCATTCGGATCTTCCCAGACTGAGGAGAGCCGGGGGGGGGGGTGATGGAGGTTGCTGGCTTGGTCACCTTGGAAGCTGACAGCCATGATTGGCATGTAGGTGGCAGAAGGCCCAGCTAAGGAGCCCCCAGCTTTCTCAGAGGTCCTCCTGATCATCTGCCTCTCACTTCCTTACTGTGGGTTTTTCTCTGTGCTGCCCTTGAAGATCCTTGGATTGAAGATCTTTCGCTCCCTTTCTCCTCACTTTTCTCTTCATCCCTCTCTCACCTTCATTTATTTGCTCCTCATGCACCCGATCAGGAGCAGCTCGGTGGGGCAGTGGTTATCACTGCTGCCGCACACTTTGTCCACTGTTCCAGTTTCCACCATGGTTCCATGTTCTCCCCGTGTCATTGTGGGGTTTCCTCTGGGTACTGGTGAATTGGAGTTACCGTAGGTGTATGTGAGTGAATTGTGTGTGAGTGTGCCCTGCGATGGGTTGGCGCCCCTTGCTTGGCAGGTAAAGAAAATGGATCGAGCTTGTGGACATTCATTTTCCGGCTCTGTACACCCGGGAAATTGGGCTCTGCTCAGCTATGTTAAATTCCAGGTGCTTTATAAGCCGGAAACACAAAGAGTCGTCAAACCTATTCTGTCAACAGAAAATACATTTTTAATAAATATTTAAAATGTATAACATTTATACAGACGAGCATTAAAAGAAAAGAAAAGCAAAGCTGAATAATTCATTAGTAATGAATTAATAGCATCCATAATTAATAACCTCCTCTCTGTCTCACAGTTACTCCCCCGATCCTGTCGGTGCCCTCTGGTGGCGCCGTGGTGACAGTGCGGGAGGGTGCCTGGGCGGAGCTGGTGTGCCTGGTGGACGGCAAGCCCCGCCCCCCGGTGCTGTGGTCCCGTGCAGACAAGGACCTGCCTATGCCGTCTGGCGAGTGGGTGACTGAGACACGGGATGGCCGGTTGCGGCTCAGCAATGTCACACCGCGACCTCTCAGGGACGTACCGCTGCCAGACCGCACCATACAATGGGCTGAACATCAAGCGACGTGAGGCACAGGTCCAGCTCAGCGTGCAGTGTGAGTGAGGGGCTCGCCGCTGTCCCTTGGTGTTCTGGGGTTCACCTCACTTCCGGTGTCAGCGGGAAACACTATCTGTAGCCATGACGTTGACCAGAGACTGGACAGGCCGTGTATATCTTATTTTCCCTCCTTTTTCTATAGCTCAGCACCAAATTATTTGATAAGGGCAAGGAAACATCGTCAGGCAGTTCCCCTCCCCACCCTTAAGGGATGCTATTTGTAAACCTAAACTATTCTGCAATGCACTTCGATAAGGGGGCTATCATTCCAGTGATCGACTGATAAATCAAAACTTCGGGGTGTTTAGGGTGTTAGTGGCGTTGCCTGCCAATTCCAGCACATGCGCGCATCTGAAAGCCCGGCCCATGCGTGCATCTGCAAACCCGGCACATGCGCGCATCTGAAAGCCTGGCCAGCGCATGCATCTGCAAACCCGGCACATGCGCGCATCTGAAAGCCCGGCCCCATGCGTGCATCTGCAAACCCGGCACATGCGCGCATCTGAAAGCCTGGCCAGCGCATGCATCTGCAAACCCGGCACATGCGCGCATCTGAAAGCCCGGCCCATGCGTGCATCTGCAAACCCGGCACATGCGCGCATCTGAAAGCCTGGCCAGCGCATGCATCTGAAAGCTCGTGTGCGCGTGCATCTGAAACCCCGACCCGCGCATGCGTGCATCTGAAACCCCGACCCGCGCACACATGCATCTGAAAGCTTGGCCCGTCCCACACTGGCCCTGATTTACAGCCCAGGTGGCCGCTGGGCTCAGCGTTGCCGGGGTGACGGAGGGGCCCCGGCACCGGCCATGAGCGATGGCTGGTGTGGCCCCCGTGCTTGTTTACTTATCTCTTCACTGGGTTTGTTTTCTCCCCCCTTTTTAGCTGTATTGATTTATACGCAGTAAGGACACCATCATTTTTTAGGCCGCCACTATAATTAAGTGTGCCAGGAGCGGCCCCCTCCTCCCTCCACCCCTCTGGAAACACCATGCCCCCCCTCCTCCCACCTCGTCTCCACTCTCATCCTCATCAATCAGCCAGTCCTCACTCTGGGAGTATCGCTCCCCCACCACGCCACCCTTTCCCTCTCTCTTTTATCCTGTGTCTCTCTCTGCTTTCTTCTCATCTCCCTCCTCTGTAACTATCTTCCTGCCCCCCCCCCCCCCCCCCCCCCCCCAACCATCCTCCCATCCTTTAATTTACGGCTGATTAATAATAACACACATAGCAGTATCCACTATCAGTGCCAGTTGACTGAGGGCCCCCAGTCTATTCTGTCCTAATAGATGTTGCGGGATTTGAGACTACATTATCATGCCTGGGATTACCCTCCCCCCCCCTGCCCCAAAGTTGCTTATCATTTTATGCAGGTTAACTGGCTCAGCCTGTAAACATGAATGTCCCCATGGTTACGGTATCACACCCCCCCCCCCAAAAAAGGCCCCATTTTAGGTTGCACAGCCTTGAATCCTCCCCTCTGAAGTGGCCTCTTTTCCGCCGTTTCTTTGTCCCGATTTCCCGCTCGTCAGTCCCCCTTCGCTGTGAGCACGTCCTCTGCACTAGGGAACAGGGTCAGGGCCGGGTCGCTCGCTCCCATTGGCTCACATGTGCCACTGTGCTTTCTAATCAAACGGTCTAATTAGCATTGCTTTACTGCTAAATGCCCATGGTATTTCAGGGACTTCACAGCTCCATCATGTGACGCCACCCGTCCGGAATGGGTTGGGCTCTAATTGCGCACGTTCTGCAGGTTTGAGATGCGGAGCCTGAATTAGGGCGCAAAGCCCCGCATCCCTTCCTTCGCTTCCCGTAGCCTGTAAATGGCATAATTGCATTTCCGCGTCAAATGAGGAGATCGCTAACATGCTAAGTGCTGGATCATATACGACCGACACGAGTCGCATTTCAGGCTGCGGATCGCTGTGGCTCGTGGCGTTTTCACGGACACCTGTTGCTGAAGTAGCCGATCTCCGGCTAATGGCCTGTACTCAGTCATTAGTGGGGTATTCGTCTGACAGGTTAATTATGCTCGATTAACATTAGCGAGCTGCTTTTGTCCGATCAGTCACCGATGCATCATGTGCCCTGCACAACTAAAAAACTCAATCCAGGCTATAATATGACCCCATGACTAGTGGGGGGAGGGGGCAAAACCCCACACTGTACCTCGCCCATTTTCAGCCCTACACGCCCACCTCTCTCCCACCATGGCTTCCATGGAAACCATGGCCCGCCTTAAAAACGGTCTCCGCCCCCACAGACCCCCCAATCGTGGAGCCGGCGTACCAGGAAGTACGTTCGCCCACCAACCAGCCGGTGACGCTGCGCTGCTCGGTGGTGAAGGCCAATCCGACCCGCATCGCCCGCGCCTCCTGGCTGATGAACGGCAGGCCGTTGCCGCCAACAGTGCCTGACTCGCAGGAGCCGCCCACGCTCCGCATCGAGCGCCTCAGCCCGTCCAGCAACGGCACCTACGAGTGCCGCGTCAGCAACGGCGCCGGCGTTTCCTCCTGCATCTTCAACGTGTCAGGTCAGTGTCCACGCCCTGTGACGCCCTGTGACGCCCTGTGACGCCCTGTGATGCCCTGTGACGCCCTGTGACGCCCTGTGACCCTGCCTTCTATCGTTTCTGTAACGACGGGGGTCCCCGCCCCTCAAGATTCTACAGTTTACCGTCATACGCACAGCAAGCCGTCAGTCACACTGTGCCGTGAAAACCTTACCGTTAGCACAAATCATGCACAAAGCACAAACGCAGTAAGTACAGTTCTGCACTGTGAAAATGGTGCAGTATTAGCCAGAAAGCAAGCACAGTGAGTGTTGCACAGGAGCAGTTGAGTAAGTGGTGGATAACGGCCAGTCCACTGTGCTGGTTGCCATAGCGGCATTTATGGCCACTGCTCCACACTGCACGAGCGATTAGCGCCTGACGATCAGCAGCAGCGCCAAGGCAGGATCTCCTTAATTATTAAAATCCAAAGGCGATCATTTCCGGATCCCCGTCTCGACGTTGGGGGGCAGGGGGCCCTGAGGCTTGGCCTCCCTTCGTGATGGAGGACAGGGATGGTGCGAAGTAGGGCAGCAGGTAGAAATCTGCCAGCTCGGGAACTGTCACCTGGAAAGCTGCCGGCAGTAACCCAGATCCGGGGAAGGCCCCGGCTGTTGTACTGCTCAGGAATAACGGCGGATTTCTGGGGGATGTGACAGATCCTGTATAACGCGGTTTTCTGTGACAAGCAGATGGGCTGCAGTCATTATAAGCGTGATGGTAATGAGAGTCAGGGGACAGGGACCTGCGGAGAGAGGCCCCTGTGGGCTGTACACCACCACTTGGACCATCACGCTGGTTTGCAGTACTGGTGCCGGCGTCGTCCCTTACCGCATTTGAAATGTGACATGGAGTGCATCTATCTGCCGGATGCTTAACGGAGCATATTGGGTTAAGCAATAGGACCCCCACTCCCCCAGCCACTGCTGGATTTGAACATCAGCTTCCAAATTAAACAGCCTGGCACCTTAAACATCACATCCCCTGCAGGCGGTTCCAAGAATTTCAACTTGGTGAAAGAAAGTTTTTCCGAGTATACTGTGCAAAATATATTACGTCTGGCATTAATATGCATAGAAGGCATTGAGTTTGGGGGGGGGGGGGGGGCCTTGCGCATTCAGCATGCGGTCCGTTCATTTTCTTAAGGGATGCATAGTTAGGTCACAGGCTAATAGTTTTTCTTTTGGCTCATGTTATGCAAATATGCTTTTTTCGAGTTTGCAGCTTCTGTATATTGTGTGTAAATGCATGCAAACAAACTCCGGCTATCTGCAGGCTATAGCACGTCCACGGCGCAATGGGAAGGTCCTCAGTGGGTACGTCAGCATGGAGCAGTGAAAGCAGACATATAGAAATATAAACATATGCACCCGCTCAATGAATTCCCAACTCCCAACAGCGAGGGCGTACAACCCGAATTCTACTTCGACACGCCTAACCCCATCCGCGTCCTGCCGGGAAGCAACTACTCCTACATCCTGCAGTGGACCCAGAAGGAGCCTCGCGCTGTGGATCGCATCCTCGGCTACTGGATCAACGTGCGGCAGGTGGGGGGCGCTCTCTTTGCAGGCCATGGCCTCGTTTGGTATTAATATGCAGAGGATGCCCGGGGGGGCAGCGGGTTGCACAGGGCATCAAAGTAATAAGCTGCCCCCCCCCCTCCCCCCTGTCACTCATGGTTGCCCTGAGAGTGGGAGCCGGAGTCAGGTGGCAGCGGAGGGTGGTGGGGCTTGAGGAGGCGTCCTCACGTGCATAAACAAACACACACAAACACACACACAAACACACAGAAACACACACAAACACATACACGCACCTAGACTTGCATTCATTTCATTCACCTCAATGTAACTTTGTAAGTGGTTTGCAGCTGCTCTCTAAATGTGCACCAAAGTGGCCAAATAGACAAAGCAGAGTGGTGATAAATATTTACAACACAAAAATAGTCAAAATCAGGATGGTTTATAGCAGTAATAACAACAGCTATGAGGGTGTCTTTGGTGTTACACGCGTTTGTGCAGTCTCACGGGGGGGTGTTGGTACGTAACGGGGGCTCGGCGTGGCCCTCGCTCCCACATATGTGCATGGACACACACATGCGCTGGTGCCCGTTATAGTAAACAAGCCGCCATCTCATAATCCGAGCCTGGAGAGAGGCGGCAGCTTTTTGGGGCCGACAGTCCATCGATTGGCGCTTGTAGTGAATTAACAAGGTCCGCCTGGCAGTCCAGACTCGCCTGCCCCCCCCCCCCAGCATCCCGCGGTAACTGATTATGGAGGACGAGGCACTTTTTACCATATAACTAAACTTGATGCGTCATGTCCTCACACACATTCACACACACATCCTCACACTCATATCCTCGCCCTTGTCCTCTCACCTCATGCACATCACACACACATCTTCACAAACACCCTCACACTTGTTCTCTTGCACATCCACACACACATCCTCACACACATCCACACACACATCCTCACACACACCCCCCATACACATGTACTCGCATACATCCTCATAGACACACTCACATCCTCACACGTCTTCACATTCATCTACACAATTGTCCTCACAATTGCCCTTACATGCATCTTCACACACATCCTCATACACACATCCTTCCACTCGTCCTCATGCTTGTCCTCTCTCTCTCTCACACACAAACACACACACACACACACACCATTAAAAGATGCACATTCGAGCCATTTTATTTCCCTTATATTGTATTAAAAATCCATTTTAATATGTTACGTTAGGTGTTATGTGTCATGGTGCATCACTATAATGTAATGCTCAGTGTTGATGACTCCAGCAATTCGTGCTGCGAATGGCACGCCTGGCGCCGTTTGGCCAGGTGGCGGCAGTGATACAGGGCGAATGCAGTTGTCGCCTGTTCAGCTGCGGTGCTGCGAATGGCACGCCCGGCGCCGTTTGGCCAGGAGGCGGCAGTGATACAGGGCGAATGCAGTTGTCGCCTGTTCAGCCTGCGGTGCTGCGAATGGCACGCCCGGCGCCGTTTGGCCAGGAGGCGCAGTGATACAGGGCGAATGCAGTTGTCGCCTGTTCAGCTGCGGTGCTGCGAATGGCACGCCCGGCGCCGTTTGGCCAGGAGGCGGCAGTGATACAGGGCGAATGCAGTTGTCGCCTGTTCAGCTGCGGTGCTGCGAATGGCACGCCCGGCGCCGTTTGGCCAGGAGGCGGCAGTGATACAGGGCGAATGCAGTTGTCGCCTGTTCAGCTGCGTCGCTGCGAATGGCACGCCCGGCGCCGTTTGGCCAGGAGGCGGCAGTGATACAGGGCGAATGCAGTTGTCGCCTGTTCAGCTGCGTCGCTGCGAATGGCACGCCCGGCGCCGTTTGGCCAGGAGGCGGCAGTGATACAGGGCGAATGCAGTTGTCGCCTGTTCAGCTGCGGTGCTGCGAATGGCACGCCTGGTGCCGTTTAAGCGGAGAGGGCGGGATTAGCGTCGCTTCCTTTGTGCACCGCTAAACAGCTAATCTCCTCCTCCTTAGAAATGTACACTAAGTAGCTCTCCTCAGGGGACTCAGCAGTGAACAGGCCGGCAGCAAATGCAAATCCCTCCTTTATGTGCGTGTGTCTGTGTGTGTGCGGATCAGGCATGGTGGGGGGGGGGGCATGGCACCGTTTCTGGGCCAGGCCGCGACTGTGATGCACTCCTCTTTCATGAGGTTCGGCACGTCCAGCAGGACACTTTCCAACGTCTCCAGGGGAGGGTGTCCACACACCTGCCCCCAGCCCCCGGCCTGACTGTACAACAGGGTCTCGGGATAAAAGCCTGCTTCACATGCGTGTGTCTGGCTGACACTTACTCTTTGGCTTTTACTCTATGGAACATTCTGGATTTCAGCATTTTCGCGCTGATGGGACTCTGTACGGATGGCATGTGAAGTGAGCCCCCCAAGTTCATTACCATAACACCATAAGGGTGACAGATTTACACTTCTGTGTTTAGTCAGGGCCCTGGGGGGGGGGGGGGGGGGGGGGCTTGAACGTGTCACCCATGCAATCATACACTCAGCTCACACTCTGACAGTGAGAAACACAAATACTAACAGTGTGTATAACTTAAAACATATTGTGTGTATGGACATGCAGAAATACACACAGACACATGACGAGAATGCAGTGTGTCCCAGACATGCACACATCCCTGCACATACAAACACACAGAGGTGCCTAGAAATTCATGCAGTAACTGTCAGGTTTCGCACCCCCGGCCCCCACAGCTCACAGCTCACGGAGACGCCAGTCAGTAAGGGAGTCATTATTAGACTCTGGGCCACTTGAGCCCGGACTCAGCTCAGGTTCGAACCAGACAAAAGGCACAAACTGCAGAGACAGACCGAGCAGCTGACTGTGTCACATAACTGCAGTCCTGACGATGGCGCCTGCGGTATGATGATGACGGTTGGCGGTAAGATGACATTTTGAAACGGCCCTACGGCAACTCGCTGTGACACGCGTGAGGATGACTCAAAGCAGCCGTAAGGCGCGACACCTGGGCACGTCATCTCGGGTATAACACGGGTATATGAGGGCCGCCCCAACACCCAGCTGTGCGGTGTGATGTTCTTTCTGGGAGACGGCGCGGCGCTATCTTTAAAGCCTGATCCGGGCCGCCCCGCGCCTCTGGTAGCGCTGCAAAGCCCTCCGTGCGTCTGCAGTAAAGAGCGCGTTCCCTTTTTACCGCCTGCCGCATGGACCCCCCTCCACTGTGGCCCTGTTGTGACGGCAGCCCCTGTCTGTACCTCCCCGCAGATGAACCGGGTGGCAATGTCACGTCAGATGGAGGTGAAGGAACCCCAGCCAGGGGTGCTGCTGTCCTATGTGCTGACGGACCCTGCGCATTCCCCCTTGACTATGAGGTGCGCCTGACACCCATCACCATGTTCGGCCTGGGAGACTCTGCCACGCGCACCATCCAGTACTCTGAGCGTGAGTGCCCCGCCCCCACCAGGCCCCGCCCCCATCAGGCCCCGCCCCCATCTGGCCACGCCTCCATCTCCTCGCCTCCACCAAAACATCAGCCACTAGCCTCTTTTCTGTCCCATATACGGTTCTCACAGATGGCGCCATCTTGCGTCTGCTTTGAAATTCGTAAAAAATACTGATAAATTCTGAGAGGCGCTGCCCCAGAGCTGGACCCAGCTGGCTGATCATTAGTAAACAGAGAGCCGGTAACCCCACCCAGCATGGTCCTGTGTGTTCTCCTTCTGTTTGCCAAATTACCCATAATGCATTGTAAACCTAGCTATGTCAGCTCACACGGGCACGTCTCCCTCACACTGCTGTCCCAATGAGCCACTAATGGCCCTGCACGGACCGGACCGTGGCAAGTGGGTGCAGCCATCCGTCATGGGGATACAGTCATCCGCAGTTGTTGATGTTTTGTCTTGAGCGTGAAAACACGTGTGTTGGAAGCTGGGAAGTGGCTCACCGTGGGGGCGTCTGTCTGACACATGCGGCCTGAGCAATTTTCACATTCATGTGTGACAAATACGCTGTTCCTAATTGCATTCCTTTTTTGTATCTTAATTTTTGTAGCTTTCACTTACTTTAGACCATCAGGTGAGTAAATCTCTCTCTTTCTCTCTCTCGCTCTCTCTCTCTCTCCTCTCCTTTCATTCTATACCTCCCAATCTGCCACTGCTGTGTGAGTTTATTTTCATCTGCTTGGCATCGAGACTAAACAGCCCTGCCAATTCTGTCAAATTAAAGTGCCGTCGATTCGGGTGTTACGCTGTGCAAATTGATGGGGGGGGGGGGCTGTAAAATTACGTGGGGGGGGGGGGTGTTACGGCAGGCAGGCTACACGCCGTTGCAGGAAACCACCCCCGAAACCCAGTCAATAAGTGTGTCAATAGCCACCCTGTCAGGTCACCCACCCGCAGCGAGTTAAATGTGTCAGTCACCCACCAGTCTTTTGATAGTAAACACTTTCCAAAGTATGTAATGGTGAATAATGGAGGCCTTCTATGGAGGTTTAGAAACCCATCGATTTTGGGCTCTTCTTACCTCACAGACACGAGTACTCCTCTTCCACTGGCATTTGATCTAAACCACCTTCTGTCTTTCCAATGTTCTCCTTCTCCCCCTTTTTCTTCGTCTCCTTGTTTTATTTCACTCCCATCTGCCCCTCCCACGGCAGATCACGTTTGCGGCTTCGAGGACAGCAGGATATGTGGTTCTTCTCCCAGGACCGGAGCGACACGTTCGACTGGACCCGGCAGAATGCCCTGACCCAGAACCCCAAGCGCACCGCCAACACTGGGCCAGACACAGACAGGAGCGGCACCAAGGAAGGCACGGAAAGCGACCCCCCCCGTACACCCACCAAGCACCTTGCATGTCATTAGCATGGTTAAGCAAGTAGACCTGGATACATCTGTAAGCGAAATTAAACAGGCCTCATTTTATTTTGAAACTTAATGCAAATAAAGAATTAAATTCAAAGAGCGACACTTAAAAATCCATATTTTCCAGAAAAGGGGCTTGTTGCTTTACTCACAACCTGTTATATAAGTTACCTTCTGGGGTGGACTGGCTACCTGCAAGTTGTAAAGGTCCCTGACAATCCCCCCCACTCCCCTCCCCCACGTCTCTCTGCAGGTTACTACATGTACATTGAGGCATCGCGTCCGAGGGTTGCAGGGGACAAAGCTCGCCTGCTGTCCCCCCTCTTTAACGTCACCCAGGCTCGGGGGGCCACGGGCTCCACCCGCGTCCCCTATTGCATCACCTTCTATTACCACATGAAGGGCATGCACATTGGTGAGTGGCTGACCGCAGCTGACCGTCAATGTTTGGCACTGCTATGCCCCGCCCCCAGCTGTCACTGCAGTTCTGCATTTATTGTAGTGACACCAGGTCCGTCCTCTTACTATCAGCTGATCCGTAGACCCAGAGGAATGAGGGCTTGGTACCCCTACATGGAAGCTTTCAGCTGTGAAAGAGATTTGTCATGAGAGTCCTCGTGACCCCACTAGGGGGCTGTCATGAGGCCCTTCACCTGCTCAGTCCCTATTCTGAGTTAGTGTGACTCCCCCTATGATATCAGCAGGGCCCCTGATCTGAATCACCTCTTAATTACATGATTATCTTTACATAATTATGCCAAGAGAGTGGAGACATGTTTAAAATGTTAAATTAAGCTGCGTTTTATTGTGGGTGTGTGGGTGTGGTGTTTATTATTTTTGGATCCCGCTGGGCTTGAAAATAAGCGTGCACCGCATACGAAAATGATTGCGCATCACACAGGAAAATGAGCGTGCATTGCACACAAAAATGAGCGCATATCACACATGAAGATGAGCATGCATCACACACGAAAATAGGAGCGCATTGGACATGAAAATGAGCACATCGCACAGAAAATGAACATGCATTACATGTGACAATGACCACACATCACACATGAAAATGAGCAGGCATTGGCCGCAAAAATGAGCACATGTCACATATGAAGATGAGCAGGCATTGGCCGCAAAAATTAGCACATGTCACACATGAAGATGAGCAGGCATTGCACACAAAATTAAGTGCTCATCACACATGAAAATGTGCGGACATCACACACGAAAATGAGCATGCATTGCACCAGAAAATGAATGGTTAGCGCACATGAAAATGAGTGTGCATTGCATACGAAAATGAGTCCACATCGCATATGAAAAAGACCATGCACCGCGCATGAAATTGAGCACAAATCACACCTGAAAATGGTCATTGCACATGAAAATAAGTGCACATCACATATGAAAATGAGTGCACACGAACAGCACCCGAAAATGACAGCACATTGGACACAAAAATAAGCTTGCATTGCACCTGAATGAACGGTCATCACATGTGTAAATGAACGCGCATGGCATGCGAAAATGACCACACATGAAAATATGAAATTGCACATGAAAATGAGAGTGCATCGCACATGAAGATGAGCGTGCATCACACGCGAAAATTAACATAATGTGCACGGAGATGAGCGTGCATTGCACATGGAGATGAGCATGCATTGCACACGGAGATGAGCATGCATTGCACACGGAGATGAGCGTGCATTGCACACAGAAATGAGCGTGCATTGCACTCGGAGATGAGCGTGCATTGCACACGGAGATGAGCGTGCATTGCATAAGACAATGAGCGTGCGTGGCACATGAAAATGAACCTTCACTGCTCACAAATATGGCCATTGATTCAAAATGAAAGGGCCAGTTAGGGCAGCAGGTGGAGAGTGCCGGAACTTGGGGTCTGGGGGTGGAGATGTTTTTCATTATGGGGTGGGCCACAGTCTCTCTGGTGACCCCCATGACCAGCACAGTACATCTGTCCCAACGACGTCCTGCCAGCCAGCCCTGTCCTCCATCTCCCCCTGTTCTGCCTGCCTCCTCCGTGGTTTACTGGGTTAATCACTGAGCTTTAAGCGGCCTGACACCGCTTTCAGGCTGTTTTGAGGGTGATAGGTGCCCCACCTCAGATCGGCTGCCAACCTGCCCCCCCCCCCTCCCACTCCGTTGGCATCCCCCAAAGCCACTGCAGCTCCCCGCCATGCTCACCGCCTGCCAGGGTACGAGTCCCGTGATTTACGGCACCTTGTGATGCAATCAGTCAATTGTGAGGCGGTTCATCATTGCATTTGTTACCAGACACCTTTATTGAATTAATAGATCTTGCCACGCAGTCTATCCATGTCTACCAACTGCCGCCCCCCCGGCGTGATTTATCTCAGTGGATGCTGGTCAGAGGGGTCCTCTGCGCCTTTGAAATGTCCCCCTCGGCTCACCTGTGCTTCCTAGCTGGTCAGGATAGCCCATTAGTATGGTGGCTATGTGCTAATGTTCCTCCTGGATTTCTTCTACAAAACCAGTTCTAGTGAGGCCTTAAAAGCCAGATTGGGAGAGATTATTATGTGCTGTCAGCCACTGATGGTTTCAACCCCCATTTTATGCGGTACTTCAATGGGTCCCATTAAGATTAAAACAAGCACCCCCTGTCTCCCAACATGTGTTAGCTACAGCAGTTACCGTTCCAGCAGGCAAGTGGGATAAACTCGCATTAGTGTTTTCCTATATGGGATATTAGCTAGAAGCAGATAATGCTGAGGTGGTTAAGCATTTACCCATTAGCTAGGGTTTGTCTATAGGCACTGGCTATGGGATAACAGAGTGGTTTTTTGCTCTTGGCTGGGAGAAGACTTGGTGGGCTGTTGGTATATTAGCCATTAGCCGCTCACTGGAGTGCACCTAGTGAACAGACAATACAAGGGCTTTCAGCTTAAAGGATAACTCATGCCCCAGGCTCCTATTTTAAAGTGAATGTTTTATTAATGCTCCCACTGTTTAGCAGACCCGGCGTTGACATAGATTCTTAATTAGAAATTAAATTGAAAAGCAGAAGCCATTAATCGAATTCCCGCTGCTCGACGGGGAGACGGTTCTTGATTGTGATCCAAAGAATGAAGGGCAGACCGTGATGGATGAAGATGCTTTTCTCCCTGGTGTCACTGAATGAGAAGGACTGCAAGGCCTGTGCTGATCTCTGTGGGGAGAACCATCCGCTTTGGAAGGTGTTAGCTCACCTGGGGGGCTCAGGCGGAGCATTGCACTCAGGGTGGGGCGCGTTTTTTTCTTTTGGCTCCCATAGTAATGCAGTATCCCTCGGTTTTTGGAAAACCCCCCCATTCCACAGGCATATATTTGGCAATCAAAACAGTCCGACCTCGAGCCCGATGAGTCCTTTGGCCGGTGTTGTGGTGTCCAGTGCAGATGCCGTCCTAAATAGAGCCTCAGTCACCCCCACCCCCCCCCACCTAGGCGCCCCTCTCCACTCCCCCAGTTCCACAGGAAACACTGAACCACATTTAATGAGCTTCAGTTCGAAACAACGTTTTGACGGCGTGTCTCGGGGAGCCGACCGCAGACCCCGTGGCGAATCATCACGGCATTTATCCCCATCATTAATCACTCCTGCATGGGGGGAGGGCTAATTGTGTGTCACTGGTGCCCCTCGCCCCATTCAAAAAAGGTGCTAAAATCTTGGCTGCTTTATAAATAGCCCTTTCCCATGTTTTCCTGCACTCTGGTGACAGAGATGTTCCTTTGCTAATCTCCGCTTGAAACGAGAGAGAAATTAGAGGGGCCTGTGGGGGGGGGCGAAACATGACAGGGGCAGTTGCCAGCAGCTGTGGGTGGGGGGGAGGGGCAATAACCATTGATTTTCTGCGAGGATCCCACAGGGCAACACACCCCACACCGGCCCCCTGGATATGAGGGACAAGGACTATCTGTCCGGCCCTCGTGTGGCCACCTTGGTGCAGCAGGACTAAAGACGCGAAGTGGCAGACTGTAAGCGTAATGCCGCCCGGGACACGTCAGCACCGCGATGCCATTTCGTGTGGCACTTTGGCGTGTGCGTCGGTGTACGTGCCATGGATCAGGGTGTCTTCGGAACGGCAGATGGTGGTTCCACTGGTCCGAATCCCTGAACCTGTTATAACACGCAGCCGTGACGAGTCAGGACAGATTCCGGGGGAACGGATCCGTGGTCCTACCCTTCGGCCGCGGCCCCTCCGCCGCCATTCCAACAGAGCCTCCCCAAGGCTTTTGGACTTGGCGGTCAGCAGGTTCGGCCGTTGCCCTGTCTAGCAGGTCGTGGGGCGTGTCGGCCCGGATTCCCTAACCGAAGGTGGTGCCGCATGGTTCTGTGCTAAAACAATATTGTCATGGCAGCAGCCGCTTAGATGAGTAACTGTTTGGTTTCAGCCTAAAACTGACCTTTACATGATCCCTTGAGCTGCAACCGGATGTGCGAGGGGAGAAGGGGGTGAGGGGCAGTCTGTCCATTTGGCACGAGGGTGCGTCCCTGGTCCCTCGCGCCCAGGTCCTCAACGTAGGACACGGCTAATAGAGCCATCCCCCCAGCCCGCGCTGACATTTTTACAGACGCGTTCGCATTACTCGGCTGGATCGATAAATCTTTAAACAGCGCCCCTCCTCTTCTGTAAAAAAAAAATGAGAAATAGAAAACAATCCCCTTAGTTGGCCTGTCAGCGCAGAGCAGGGCGGAGGGAGGAAAAAAAAAGCTGATGGATCCTCGGGATGAGAAATGAATGAATAGAGGAGGACTTCATTTAAAAAATGGATGTTTTGGTCGGAGGAGCTGGAACTGGAGACGGAGCGCTTGACCGTTTGCGGGGGCCGTGGAGGGGGGGGTAGTTTATCGTCTGTCGTCTTGCTCGGATGGACAGGTGGCGTCCCAGCGAGGGTGAGAAGGTGGTGCACATTACCCATACGGCCGCTCCAGCTCCCGCTGCTCAGAGACTGGCCATGCGGTCAGGAGGGCAGGCAGTTCCGGAAATCAACACAGGGGACGCTGGCGGCCCCCTGGTCTGTTTCGGTTTGTGGTTTATTCGCACCTGAAGCTGTCCAGATTCCACATCTTTCTCTGCCAGGTTTAGACATGCGCACGATTACCTTATGTTCTAGAGACAAACTATAGTGGCTTGTTTGCATTTTTAGCTAAAATCACTATCTAGATTAACCTGTTTTAAATTACAATTACTAGTCACAATTATACTCATGTAACTGCATTACAATTACATTAATGCAATTTCAGTACAATTAAATTAATGTAATAGTATTTCAAATACATTGCATTAACTTGATGCATTTATGTGAGTCCCATTACTGATTCACGACATACTGTCATACCTGCCTTAATTATTACATTGAGTTCAGCTCTCTACCACTCACTGTTTTCTAGTTTTTGCTGAAGCTGAGTTCTTAATTAATTAAACCTGATAGAGTGAATAGCTGAATGACCCATTTAGCACATTAACTGTAACATTATAACCAAATACGTGCTCTTCCAGTCTTAACTAAATAGTTTTTAGTAATAATTGTAATGGTTTAAATTTACTAGATGCTCATAAATATTTTTGCTTAAGCCATTTAAAATGAATGAAGCAGGGAGAGCTAATTAAATTAATCAGCGATTACTTGTTCATAACACTTGAACATAAATCTAATTATGAGTACTTGGTAAACAGAAGTCAGTTCATTTCCTTCTGCTCAGAAATTCACTTAAAAAATATCAGTTAAATGCTATTAAAAAACAATCTTCGGCAAACAGAAAGTTATAAAAACTTGCAGGTCCCAGTTCATGACGCATTGGGCATCGGGTTGGGGTTTAACACCACACCCACCCCCCCGCCACCCACTCCCACACTGATCTCTGTCCGAGATGAGTGCCATCCATGCAGTCCCCCCCCCCCCCCCCCAAGATCGTGACATGATTGGACCATAAACCGTAAACTGCTTGCAACCCATGAGGTGGACAGACCCTCGTGAGGGGGGGGGGGGGGGGGGGGGGGGGCTGTTCTTATCCTGATCTTACGGACAAATTCATTTTTCCTGGTGTACTCTGTGATTTTTTTTGTCATCCCTCCCGGTGGAGAGTAACGGGGGTGGGGGGGGGGGGGGGGGGGTCTGGCCCCTCGTCACCTCATCATATTCGGTTCCTCCTGGCTGTCGTGGTGAGTCTCTCTGGGAGTCTCTCTTTTTGGATGTTCGCATTCCCACTAAACCCCCCCCCCCCCCACCCATTCCGCATGCCTCATCCATCTGTGTATTCTCGCGCACTGCCCTTTCTGAGGTGAAGGTGGGAACTCCAAGAGGGCCGTTCTGTTGTACCTTAGGGTGAGGTAATAAAACTCTCCAGCTGCTCTGTAGATCTGAAGCCTGTAAATAAATATGAAGTCACTTTTGATAGTGGTGTCACATATGTGGATAAGCATGAATGACAAACACTGCAGTGAAAGTTTCAGGGTAAAATAAAAAGGTGACAGATCAGGTCAGATGCCCCTCCCTCTCCACTGAAACGTGCCCCGCCCCCAGCCGTGTCTGCTCTGCCCCGCCCCCAGCCGCGTCTGCTCTGCCCCGCCCCCAGCTGCGTCTGCTCTGCCCCGCCCCCAGCCGCGTCTGCTCTGCCCCGCCCCCAGCCATGTCTGCCCCGCCCCCAGCCGCATCTGCTCTGCCCCGCCCCCAGCCGCGTCTGCTCTGCCCCGCCCCCAGCCGCATCTGCTCTGCCCCGCCCCCAGCCGCGTCTGCTCTGCCCCGCCCCCAGCCGCGTCTGCTCTGCCCCGCCCCCAGCCGCGTCTGCTCTGCCCCGCCCCCAGCCACGTCTACCTAGCCTTTCCTCATTATTCCTGTCAGCTGTCTTCCATCCACACTGTCCACCCCCATCCGAACCTCACAATAAGCAGAAGATCCTTAACATCCTTAATATTGACCGTGGAGTCATTTGCCGGCTGCTTCTGTCTTGCACCCAGTGCGGTGCTTCCTGCCTTGTTCCTGGGGCCTTATAGTCGCCTTCTGCCCTGGGAGGGGCTCCAGCCGTCTCTCACATCAGCCACATCCCTATGCAGTAAGCACCATCTAATTTTATTCTGACCAGTCAGTGGCGTCGTGTGGCAGTTTCACTGAGCTCTTGACTGTCGCTGTATTCAGCAGGTTGAGGATGGGGTGGGGTGAGGGGGTGGGTCTGTGCGTCATGGGGGCCCCAGAATTACGTGCTGCGGGCCCGGATTGAACTTTGGGAATTGAGGAAGCCTCATTCACCAAGACTGCTGACCCACGCCCCGCCCGTGACCCGTATAAGGGAAGACGAATGACTGTGATTGGCTGTGCCCTCTGCCTTCCCTCACCTCGCACCCGGGACTGTGCACCTCATGCCCGCTCTTATCGCAATGAGGTCGCACATTCATCACAGTCGATTCCCAGCGGCCCCACTCCTCTGCGCAGCTGTCCCACTAACACCACGGCTGACACGCCCCCCCTCCCCAGTTCAAGGGGGGGGCGTAAATCCAGGCCGTGCATAGGAGCTTTGCTGGCACTGCGCTGCGTCAAGGTCCCGGCCCAAGTGAATAAGGGAAAATATGAAAAATAATGAAGGCGAAGCACACCCTCAGGATGAGATGCCCCTCCTGACAGCTGGGGGGGTGATAATGAATAATTACCCCCCCCCCCCACCCCTGAGGACACTCTGCCTGCCAGGATGCTCTGTGGGGCGTAAAAGGTTGGGACAATCCCACTGTGTCCATAGAAGCACATGACCCCTCCCCCCCATCTGGGGGTGTCCTCTTTTCAGAGTGTTTGGGATTTGGGGGAAAAGAGGGAAACCGGAAACCTCTTTCTGATAAGGAAAATATAAGCTGACATTTTGAGCTGGCAGGAGTGAATGGCACATGGATTGTGAGGCTCTGGTTGGTGCAGGTTCTGGTGAGAAACAGGGTGACAAATCGGGCCGAGCAGGACCGTGACCCTCCCGAGGGTCTCTGTCCACCCGTATCAGCCTCAGGTGTCATTCCGCATCATGATCTGGTTTGTTGACCTTACCACTAGACGGGATGCATGGTCGTTGCCGCGGTGGTTTTCCAACGTCTGGGTACTTTCAGGGAAGCCAGCTGGGGAAGGGGGTTGGGGGGGCCTGTTCTGGTTGCCCGTGGAGGTCTGGTGGGTTCCAATACCTCTCCGTTTATCCCTCTCTCAGACGCTCTGTCCCTCTGCATTAAACAGGGCCCACAGAGTACAGATACCCATAATCCTTGGCATGAAGCGAGGAGGTTTTGATGTCTCTCTGTAGGATTGATTTTCCTCATCCCACCCCTGGGGCGGCGCTGGCACACGCACACAGGGCAGCGGGGAGGCTTGGCAGGCCGCTGCTTTCTTAAAGCAGCACGCTTCTCACTTACATTAAAGGTCGACGGTAGCAACGGCGGCTCCAGAGCTGTGCTGACATGCCCGTATGTGGCCCCTAGTTAATGGAAGACCCCCCTCTCCCATCCCCCCCACCCCAGGGAGGCATGTAGCATTGAAATTGTGCCAGCGACACCACTATGAATGTGCAGGCGGCCATTGATTGGGGGCACACACTTCACGCACACACACTTTCTAGAGCCCAGCATCGCTGGCCCAAGTTCACCCACCGAGCACAAGATGTGATTAAGGTGGGCGGGGATAAGATGGAGTGCTACTCCTGGCCACACCCATTCAGTAACAAAGTGGGCGGAGTCGAGATGGCGCCACATACCTTCAATGGTTTAGGCGGGCAGGCTGAGATGGGGGTTCCACCCACAGTCACACCCACTGAGCGGCTCGCTTGCCTCCACAGGCTCCCTAAACGTCCTGATGCGGGTGAAGGGTCTCGCCACGGTGGACACGCTGCTCTGGAGCATCTCTGGGAACCAGGGCCCAGACTGGAAGCTGGCCAACGTCCCGGTGAACCCCAGCGGAGCATTCCAGGTACCGGGCGACTTCTCGCCGAAGGATGCCGCTCTGTTTTTACCACGACCCACTGAAATCATACCTGAGATTATTCCTGTACGTAAGGAAAAATAGCACGTAGGCCCTGAGACGCCGGCATCTGGCCTGGTAACTCCTAGCACTTCTGCCTGATAGAAACCTTTAATTTTGAGGCCCAGCACGCCTGACCTTGCACTGCTCGTCACTTATTACGCGCGTGTCTGAATTATTTAGCGAGCGTAAATTGTTATGGACGACCATGATCACGCTACAGTCTTTCCCTGTGATAAAAATGATGGCGATCGTGATGGAGAGTTGCGATTCCGGCCAGCGAAGACCGTCCCCTGACCATTAAACACCAATAACCCCGAGTAAAGGTCAGCTGTTTGCTCATCACACTTTCATGGACAGCTTTGCCGGTTATATACTGCCTGCTCGAACGCCCATTAAATATTTAGGCAATGTGAGGTATTGGAGAAAATAAACTGGGGGGGGGGTGTGGGGGGGTGGGTAACTCGACCGATAAATCAGAAGCATTAGCCTTAGGTGACTGTGCTTTCGAAAGGAGTGAAGTGTGTGTCGGCGTGTGATTAAAACCCGACGTTGGCTATGTCAGCACGACTCTCTCTCATTGCCCCCCCCCCCGGTCCCTGGCCCCCCTCTGTCTGTGTGTCTCGTCCTTTATTTTTTATAGATGTAACTCCAGTCCCTTCAAATAAGTTGTTTCTTTTCTTTCCTTTTTTTTTTTTTGAAGATTTATTTATGTTTCAGCTCATGGTCCGACAGCTTCTGAAATCCGTCTTTCTGGGTGGGAGGAGGTGTATCGGAGTGGGCCGGGGGTCTGCAGGTTCCGACAGAGAGACCCCTAGCGCCATTGGGTTCGACTGACCCTCTCCCCACTGGCAGTGGTGCAGAACCCCTGCAGGACAAACTCAGTTTGGACACACACAGTCAGATAAAGGGCAAGGGCTTCGCGGAACTCTGGGGGCAAACAGGGAGACTGTGTCACCTCGGAGGTCTGGGGGGGGCGTTAATGCTCCTTTGATTAAGCTGAGGCGACATGGAGCACTTCAGATTGACTGGTGAACGCTGCCGCTGCTAAATGTGCATCAGAATGAATGCTTTGATGGCGTTCAAACGGGTGCTGAGGCTGGATTTACACACTTAATGATCTGAAGGCAGGTAGGAAGCAGGGAGATAAGGCTGCGGGATCACGGCTGCCGCCCCCTTACGCATTAAAGGCCAGGAGAGCCCAGAACACTAACGCCCCTTAACCTACGGGTGACCTTGCAGAAGGATTAGAGTCAGGAGCCAGCGATCGCACAGCCGCCACCTTGCTCTCTGCCCCCACCTGCAGGCCAGAGTCAGGGTATAGTCTTCCTTCTCAATTGGACGGCCTTGGCTACAGGAACCCCCCCGTGGATCCGAATGCGCTGGGACGCGGTCCTGTTTCCCATTTCCCGACTCGATTTAGATCTTTCTCATCTTTCTCTCATTTCTGTCCCCCCCCCCCCCCAAGCTCTCCTCTCTCACTTCCCAGCATCACACTCTGACTCCCACCCCCCCACCCCCCCCCCCCCCCACGCTTTTCTAATGCTTTATTTTTTTCCCACAATTCCCAATAGACAATGTCTAACAAGCCAACTACACAAAAAAGAGTGTGGTTTCAGATATAAACCCGGCTGGGTTGGGGGGTCCGATAGATTCACAGTCGCCTATTGCTTTTCAGCAGGGACGGTGGTGTGATTTCGCCGCATTCTGACCCTCGGTTCCCAAGGATACGGCCGGCTTCTGCGCGGTATCCGGCCGGCCGCCTGATTCGCTGCTCTCCATGGAGATCCTGTCGCTGTTACCACTGGCTGCTTCTTTCCATTGTCTTTTTAAGACGACACATTAAACGACCCCAGAAAGCCTCGACCACCATTACCCAGGGTGACACCGGGGGCTTTATGGCCCCCTGACCCTGCGGAGTCTGACTCCACCCCTAGCCTGTGCCATCCGGGGTGTTATTGGGCTCAGGCAAACCTGGGGGGGCGAGGCCTCACTTTCTCCTGCAATGTGGAGATGGGGCTTGACGTGATGAGCTCTTCAAAAGAAAAACAGACAGGCGCCCCACCCCAATCCGAAGGCTTCATTAAAAAGGCTCTGATTCCTTGGCGCACTCATTAAATATTTAACCCCACACTTGTTTTGGCAGAGGAGTGGGGCTCCTGCGGGAGGCGCTGTAGTGCCAGAGATTCTCAGACCCCCTCACATCACTGCATCTTCACTCTCGAACCCATCACCCTCCCTGAGGCTGAACGGCGGCCTCGTGGAGCGCCAGGCTGTTATCCCAAAGTTCCCCACTGCCAGGAAGAGCGTGCGGGAGGAGACTGCCTCCTCATTTGTGGTCCAGGGAGACTGTTTACAGCAATCGATGTTAACGGGCAAGATGGATCCTCCTCCTATGGGGGCCGCCAAGCCTGGAGGGTGGGTTTCGGGCCCGCCCAACACGGAGTCACATATTTACGCGTGCTATCGATCGGCGTTGGTAGGGCGGGCGGCGTCAGAGCAGGCCTACGCTACCTCCTGCATCGCCAAAGCGAGACGACCGCATCCACGTCGTCGATGTTACCGCCACCGTAACCATGGAGTTGGCGGCCTCATCGACGGCAAGCGCTCGGTGAGATTAACGGCACCGCGGCACAGACGGAGCAGGAGAATTAATCAGTGTGGAACCCAAACAGCCGACGTACGATTACTCTTTATTACTCAACGCTGGGTACTCCTTCCCTGTGCTGCGGTTCCTATGGCAACCCCCCCTCCCCACCTGAAACAACCAGCTTCCCCCCGTCAATACTATTCAGCTGCTGATAGACTGCCCCGCAAGGGATGCCACGCTCGCCGTCTCGGAGGGAGATGGGGGGGGGGGGGGGTGTCCTATGCAGTGAGCCGCATGATGGTTTTCTTATGGGGGAGGAGGTTTACGACCAAAGCCTCCTTGAGTCTGTCGATTACTCTCCCCCCTGTGGGGTGGTGGGGCTGCCTTGCTAAAGCTGAACATTAGGGCCAGAGCACGGCCTTCAAGGAGGTGGCAAGGCCTGGGTGATGGGGAGCTTTTATCTACTGTTAGAACCCCCACTCAACTTGGTAAGGCCAAGTAGGACCAGTGGGCATAAGTGGAGCTGGCGGGCTGTGTGGCGGCCCAGGAACTGGATACTCGACCTTGAAAGGCAGCTTCTACTGTGGCATTGAACTGCCTGAGCAGCCATGATCGAAGTAAATTAGTGCACATACCTAAAAACTTAAAAGTTAGTTTTAGCTACAACATTAACCATAGCGTTAGCAACAGCATTAGCCCCAGAATTAGCCACAGCATTATCCCTAGCCACAGTAAACATGAGTCACGTTAAAGTTTGATTGTCCTTCAGCAGGACCCGATCAGCTCACATCAGCGGGGGAGGACGCCTGTTATTCCCACACCCACCTGAGGAGGTGGGAATGATTGCACCGGAGGGATCCGGACACTTGTCGACAAATTAGGCAAACTTTGGCTTGAAAACCTGAATCCTGAAAGCACCTGGCCCGACGGGAAGCCAGAAGCTGCCAAGTAATCAGGCCCCTGAAGGCACTGGAGGACCTACCCAGGGTGCACCTCCACCGCCCTGCCGCCGACTCGCAGGTCTCCTCCGTCTGCTAAGAATGCGATGAGGGCTTCCTGTGTTTCGATTAGCGACGACGGAGGCTCGGGGGTAATCAGTGGTGCTGACAGTGAAAACAGCGACTGGGAGGGGAGCAGCGCTCCTGATCGACTGCTGCTGGAAACCAGTTAAAGCCTTGTGTCTTCCATTATGACCCATTCTCTCCTTTTTCTCCTTCTCTCCTCTACTGACCTGCCCTCCATCCTCAGTCTCTCCAGCCTTCCGTTCCTCCTCTGCGTCCTTTTGGTTCTGATTTGGTTTCCGGAGTACTGTTTGGTAGCTAGCGTAGATGGCACAGTCTCGTTTTGCCTGGGTTTGTCTGTCTGCTACCTTACTGGATTCCTTCCCCGGGGTCTGAGCTCACTTTAGGCTTCACAGCCTCTCTCACACACATATGCAAAAATAATCGTTTTGTTGCTCAGCTGTGGTCGCTTCGGAATTTATCATGCGCATGGATCTGTCTCCATGCTAGCTTTAGTGCTTACATGCAAACTATGCAGCACCTGTAATTTGGAGCCCAATGTGCTGCATTGCTGCTGGCCCCCCATGCCCGAGCCTGCCTGCAGAGGCACACCGCCAATTAGTGCAACGCCCAGCCATGCGGCACTGGAAGCCAGATTGAGTTAAGCCTCTCCACGGCGCATCCAAGCGTGGGCGTCTATCAGAGCTTTCAGCAGTCTCCCCCAGCCTGGTCCTGCTAACTGCCCCCTGGGCTCCAGCGTGTTGGGGTCACCCTTAGCCTCCCTATTTACCCGAAAGGGGTCACGTCTTCCGAGGATCATGCTGTAGGGGGCTGAATTTAGTCGTGATGGAGTGGATTAGCGCATTATTCTCTTAACCAGGGGCTTTGCTAATGAGGGGTCCTGAGAACGTCGAGGAGGGAAACCTGGCTTCCTCATCCTGTTTCTGTATTTGTCCTTCGCCGTCTAGGTCCAATGTGCTCCAATGCCCACAGGTTTGAGTGAAACCTCTGTATACTAGTTTAAGCTGCGGCTAACACGCTTAGTCAGGCAGCCGAGCAGCACAGCACTAATGCTAAGCGCGTGGAGAGATAAGGGGCGACTCTGAAGGCCTGCCTTTCTGTCACCGCCTCAGGCTTCTTCCGGGACGCCTCACTGTGCTTCTATTAGCGACGGCCCGTCTACCCGCTTGGATATTTACCGCGTGGCTTCAGTTCTGCCCTCGTGGATTCAGTACCACAGTGGTACGGCACTAAGCCGGCCCCCGGCTCCCCGTCCAGTTTACAGCTTGTTTATAAAACCCCGTGTGGGCAGGCCGGTTAGCGTAGTCTGGGGGGAGTACCCCAGCTCACCCAGATTGTGTCAGGCAGGCGGTGCCCCCCCCCCCCCC
This sequence comes from Brienomyrus brachyistius, assembly GCF_023856365.1. NCBI lineage: Eukaryota > Metazoa > Chordata > Actinopteri > Osteoglossiformes > Mormyridae > Brienomyrus > Brienomyrus brachyistius. The sequence goes on from NC_064546.1 coordinate 24,149,192, forward strand.
CGCAACCCCCCCTGTGTTTTCCTACCACCATGTTTCAATTAGGAGAGTATAAACCAGGCATCAGAGGAAGGATGCACAGGGGGCAGCGGTGGACTCGAATTTCATTAGCTCTGTGGGATGGGGCTTCGGCCCCCGTTGCCAGGGTAATTAACTTGTCAATCAAAGCGGGAGCTGCACAGGAAGAAGCCACACCCACCAGCCCACTGACCCCACCCCTCCCCTTCCTAGTATCCTCTTCCAAGATGATGGCATAAACCCCTGGCCATGGATTTACTGCAGCAGTGTTGCTGCTTCAGGTGGTTCATATGACTCTCATGGGGGCTATTGACAAATTAGCCTGATACATAATGACCCTCAACTCCCCACTGGAAAATGTGTATCAGTAAGGAAAAAGGTGCAGGCATTGGCTCTTGGGTCCGTGTGGTTGGTCTGTTCACGCTATCTGTCTGCCAGCAAAACGGAACGACTATAAAAACGATCAACCAGAAAATTCTGGAATGGTGATTTTTGTTTTTTTTTTTGTGGTTACTCTGCAGGTGGTGTTTGAGGGGGTGCGGGGCACCGGCTATGAAGGGGACATCGCTATTGATGATGTGTCCATCACCACGGGAAAGTGCAAACAGGACAGCACCGTCTCTAACACAGGTACAAGGCTTCCTGCCCCATTGCTCTCGCGGGTCCACGTGGGAGGGAGGCGATGGGCACAAAAGAGAGAGCAGCGGGGAGGATGGGATACCTAGAGGGAGGGGCACAGAGCTACAGCCAGGCCTCTGCCGGCTGTGTCCCTCCTCGCCAGAGGGAGGCGCTGTCACACAGGAGGGCCCCCTATAAAGAGAACTGGCAAGATGTAATCCAAGGAACCTGCAAGACCGTGGATCTGGCTGAACACTGCCCACTCGAGGATGTCATTTGAAAAATATCTTCTCTCCTGATGCATTGTGGGAGGAATGCGTTTGAACTTCCACACCTTCCTGCATGCCTTTGCAGCTCTTAGCCTCGAGGCGAACGAAAGGGGGTGCGTATCCACGCAGGCACTGATTGGAACGCGGACGGACAGACGCCCAGTGCATTGTGTGGTCCTCATTAGCCAATCAGATTGCACCCAGTTTGCTTTCAGGAGCCGGTGTCCATGACAACCGCAAAATAAAAACATAATGAAAAAAGACAGATTATGAAATATTAAGAGCAGGCCATTACCTTTTGGTACAGCCCATCTGAAATACAAAAAAGTACACTTTGCATTATTTATGTAGGCATAAACGGGGGTGGGGGGGTGGGGGGCTCGCTTTACACACACCGAGATAAACGGGACCGACGGGTAATTAGAGGCAGGGATGCAGGTATTGCGACGGAGACCCGGGCACAGCAAATGCTGCACGCACACACAGACTCACACGGGCACGTCACACGCTGAATTGAAAGCGCTGGCAGGTGACACAGGCAGGTGACGTTCCTTACACCCCATAAGGGTGAGGGGGCTGTAGTCTGTCTGAGGAGCTGATGGGTTCTGTTAAGAATGACCGGCTTGCTGCGCGAGTCTTAACACAAAGGAAATTTTCAGCAGAGTGTGTGTGTTTTAACGTCCGTATCCATGGTCTGCCATCTCAAGTGTCAAGGGTCAGTCTCCGTAAACAGTGATCATGTTCAAAAGCCACAACGACAATACAATCTTCCGTCATATTATGTTTGGTCTAAAAAAAATGTGTGGCCAACTAAGAGTGCTCCAAATAACTGTACGGAAAATAACTCGTGCAAACAGTCTGATCTGTATGAAAGTTATGAACCGTTCATAAGGTCAGCAGTCGAGTAAATCACTTTTTTGTTCTAGAAAAGGGGACATTCAGTAAAACTAAGACAAGCCCGACCTGGTTCCGTTTTTGCGGTTGAATCGCTACTGTGGTGGTTTATTTTCGCTGGCTGGGGATCAAAAACTTTGCCCCTGGTCTTCCCTGGATGTAAAAACATAAGAACAACGTAAGTAATTTACAGGAGGCCATTCGGCCCATCAAGCTCGTTTGGGGAGAACTTAACTAATAGCTCAGAGTTGTTAAAATCTTATCTAGCTCTGATTTAAAGGAACCCAGGGTTTTAGCTTACGGTACACTAGCAGGAAGACTATTCCACCATACTCTAACTACACGCTGTGTAAAGAAGTGCTTCCTCAAATTCATTTTAAAATGTTCTCCTGCTAATTTCCTCTCGTGGCCACGAGTTCTAGTATTTAAACTAATATTGAAATAGTCACTTGGCTGAACAGCATTCAGATCAGTTAGAATCATATATACGGTACCTGGATCATGTCCCCCCTTAGTCTCCTTTGCTCGAGGCTGAACAGATTCAGCTCAGCTAACCTCTCCTCATAAGACATTCCTCTAAGACCAGGAATCATTCTCGTAGCCCTAAGCTGATCCCTTTCCAAGGCAGCAATGTCCTTCTTAAGGTCTGGTGACCAAACCTGCACACAATATTCTAGGTGGGGTCTTACTAAGGAATTACATAACCGTAGCATCACCTCCCTTGGCTTAAACTCCACACACCTAGAGATGTAACCCAACATCCTATTGGCCTTTTTATTGCTTCCCCACACTGGTGAGAGTGGGACATGGAAGCATCAACATACACACCGAGATCTTTCTCATAGTCAGCTACCTTTATTTCAGTGGATGTGCGGTTGGTTGCTGTACAGATGGCAGTCAGCCTGTGATGGCCAAGGTCTTCATTGTAAGATGTGTAGTAAGGATGGTACAAATATGAGTAACGGCTGCTATGAAGAGGGCAAACTAAGAACGCTTGACTGTGACTCCAGAGCCACCCGACCCTCGAACCCAGGGCAGGGCTGGTTTAGGTTCCATATCTCTGCTCCCCGGAAGTAAACACATGTGGAGTTCAGTGTTATTCCACATGTATTTAATAATAATAATCACACTCTATTGACCCCCGTGAGAAAATTCTCTTCTTGCCTACCTCATCTTGCTCTCCATGACATGCAGACACATATGTAAGGATTACAGCCACCTGTAGAAGTGCCAATGGAGCTGGGGGGGTTAAGATCCTTGTTCAAGGAGCCACAGACATGGCTCTTCTGCTGAGGCCGGGCACAAACCAACAACCTTCTGGCCATGGGCAGAGAAGCTTAGCCCACTGAGCCACATGCTGCTCCAAAAGGCTTCTACCAGAAGATGGTTAGATTAGACCTATAACAAAAGTAATACAAACTATCTGAGTTTGGACCCGATGTTCATTATTTCAGGCTTGAATGGGGTGTCACGGCCCACGTTTGGCCCCAGTGGGCTTCATCCTCAGCCTGAGGGCCCCTGAGGGCCCAGGATGCGTTCGCAAGTGAAACGTTATACAACCATTACATCAGAGGTAAGCCGGTCACAGCGGCTCGCTGCCGAGTGTGGGAGAGCACTCATGAAGGGCGCTGGTACCAGTCTGAAGCAGAAAGGCACATTTGAATCATTAATGTTATTAACCTTGCCCCCCGCGGGTCCTGCCACTGAATGCTAATTTCAGATCCGATTTTTACGGTCGTGTCACGTCGGCTACCGTGGCCTCACAGGGCCTGCCGGTCATGTGACGTGGTCCGCACGTGCCCTCATCCCTGATCATGTGACTGTTCCTTTTCCTCGGATTGGAGGGGAGGGGGTGAATCACCGGCTTATTTGACATCTATATGACGTCCATCTGAACGAGGTGCTAAATGAATTGCCCCCCCAGCCATCTCCCAGGATCACTTATCCCGGCTGGGGTCGGTGCTATTCAGCTGTTAAACATTTTACATCCATTTACTGTATTAATAGTGATATGAGCCATTTCCATCACTTATAGGGTAATATCATAGATTGAAGAAAAAATGTGATCAAATGCAGCCTGTTCACAAAATAAAATCCAGATTTTTACAGTAGTGGTTTGTTGGTCCAAAGTGTAACTGATTCCTCATATTTAAGGCACTCAGCTGTTATAGGGGCAGGCAGAGCTGGGGGGCTTAGAAGGACGCAGATCTGGGCGCCCCCAGCTACAGGACCCAGGACACAGCCCATCCACAGCCCATTTCCAGCTACATCTCCGTGATGTTCCCAACTCTTCTCCTCTTGGCCCCCTCCCTCCACAACATTCTTCCGGGGGCTTCACCTGCGGGGGCCGTGCAGACAAGTGTCTCCTCACTTTCCCCCCCAGCTGGGCCCTATTTGCACATCCTGTTCTCCTCCCAGTCTGTCCCCCCCCCCCCCCCCCCCGCCCGTCCACCCAGTTCCACCAGAGCTTGCATCTTGTACCCATCTGTCAGGTAACAGAGACAGGCCTGGACATGGGGGTTCATCCTGCGAGCGGTGGGCCCCCCCACTGTAAAAGATGGCCGCCAGGCAGCATTTTCTCTGTAGGCTCGAGCTGGAGAGGATGTGAGCCAGGGACAGGTGGGGGTGGGGGGGGAGCCCGTTGGACTCGAAGGGTTAATCCCCTGTGAAAATGCATTTCCGCACCCTGGGTCATCCAAAGGCTGCGGGTTCGCCGGCACGGGACCGTGGTACCTGTGGCTTTGATTAACTCATGGGTACCGGATACGGACCATCTGGCCCCTCGTCCCGCTGTCCAGCGGCGTTCCCCGGTTCGCTTGGCAGCCTCCCTTGTAGAAGGCCTGCCCCCCACTACCTCCAAGTTCCCGCCTCCTTCAAAGGCCCTTGAGAGCACTGCGGTGAGGGAGGGGCCAGTCACTTAACTTGTTTTTATTAAAAAGGAAGGGAAAAAAACGCTTTATTATGAATACATTGATTTTCTGCCATAAGGGAAAAAAACCTTGATATAAATGCCTATTGATCTCTCAGATACAATATCTGTCCTTTATTTATTAAACTGGCCTGCAGACAGCACGCACGCCTAATGGCGCTGGGAAGGCCCCGCCCCCCAAACACAGCGGGCGCCCGCATGCTGCTTAACCCCGAACGGCAGACCGAGACCTGCGGAGTGAACGACAGCAGTGATTTCGCAGTGATTCCTCAGTGATTCCGGCAGTGATATCATTTTAATTGCTAATTTGTTCCGAAGCCTTTCGTTCCTCTTTGTTCTCTCGACAACAATGTAAGTATATTTTTGTAACACATGTGATCGGTTCTGATTATTTTAACAGCTCTAAAGCAAGAAGCGCGTTTCACTCAGATTCTTTTCGTTTTTTTTTTTCATTTGGCATTTTTATTCGGAGAAAACCGCAGCTTCGCCGTTCAATGGACATCTTTGGTGCGTTCGATGCGTTTCTTCCCTGACCTTCGTCCCTCTTTTCTGTTCCAGCCGTCCTGTTGGGTGGAGCCTCACACCGGTGGCCGCTGTCGCCAACGCAGCTGCTGGGCTGCGCGCTCTTGGCCTACCTGCTATTCTACAGATGATGAGCACAACAGTGCCCCTGTTGACCAAGATTCCCCCCCCACCACCCCACCGCCCCGGCACACACAGTTCTCTGACATCCTATTGCCCCACGCCCCCTCCTCTCGGTCCTACCCCCTCACTCTCTTCCATCGTCCTGTCCCATTGCAGCCCCATTCCCCTCTGCGATGAAGCACATACGCCCTCCTCATCTTCACTGGCCCCTGGCTTCTACCACGCCAATAGCCGTCGAAAAAGATGGAAAACGAAAATATGCTATCACTTCATTCCTCTCTCCTTTCTTTCCTCAATTCCATCTCCATCCCACCCCCTTTCCTCCTTTTCCTGGACCTTCCCCATGGGGGCATCCCCCCTGCCCCCCACCCAAGACACCAAAGTGTCGAACACTCTTACCAAAGATGAAGGACCAGAGGACAAGGGGGGGCGGGGGGGCGTTGTGGCTTAGGACCCCCCTCCCCTTCGAAGTAGACAGCAAGCAGCCGTCAGATTTGGATGGAAAAAGCGAACAGGACAAGATGAAGGAGCGAGGAAGGTGTCAGAGACGTCATTCCTGCCTGGCACAGCGTTACCGCGATTGGATTGTAAATATACGTTAATCTATATATAAAATATAAGGATACAGACACTGATAGACATGAACTGGACAAAATCAGCAACGTGAAAGTAAATCAGAATAAGCACAAATTTATACTTTTTTCTTTCTGTGGTAGTTTTTGTCCTATTTACCTTGCAGTATTTCGTCCTTTGGCCTGAAAACCAGGTGCGTGTTGGTTTTTTGGGGTAAGTGGGCCGTGGGCAGATGGGGGCCAACCAGGGGGGCGAGAGGGGGCAACTCTCACCCACAAGGACCAAGATGCGGATTCTTCTCTCCCCCCTTCGCCGCTTCGCCATCCCCTGCCGTTCCACCAGGAGACCCCAAGGGCTGCAATTTGGACTTCCTGTGACACGCTGCCTGACCCAGGCGTTAACACTGAACCTTGGAGTTATCCCGGTCCAACAGAATGTCCCCAGCGCCATTGCTGGGAAGAGCCCTGTAATGTGTCCCAAACGTATCCGTAACGACGTGTCACATAAACTGGTCGCCTGAGAGTCTCACTGAACATTCTCCACACTTCAGTTATCTGTACATATCTGTAGGCCATAAAGAGAGGGATATATTGTCTTATTCCGGAAAAGTCTGAGTCGTTTCTTATGCAGTGGATATACATCACCTCTGTTATCCTTAAACGCGGTGTCACATGTGGAACACCTTTTTTTCATGTTCCTGTGAGCCTGAGAGGGGTCCTTTTGCCGGCGTGAGCACAAATGGGCTGGAATTGCAGAAGATGAGGAACACCTCCGATAGGGGCCATGATTACCCATAATTCTTTTTAACGAATCATCTTATCGACGACATATAGTAAATACACTAGCTTTTGTACCATAGCGTAATATACCACACATAGATATTCTACGGACATGCACAGTACACTGGGGAAGGAATGATTGATTTTCTAAGTCGGCATCTTCATAAGTCAGTCGGATGGCTCATGCAGCTCACGCTATTTAGTGTGTGCAGCGTGATAAGTACATGTTTTAAATCTACCTGGTAATATAGCTATTAAACTACATATCGCATATAAGGATTTTAATACATGTAGATGGTCGCCTGGAGCAGTTTAATTGTCCTCGCTTGTAAAAAGCATATATTTAACCGACACATATCCAGAGAAGCTGATGGTAGCTCGTTCGCTATTCTGTTTTTCATCCGCCATTGTTAATCTCGATCCCTGCATCAGGCGGGTTGTTAATCGGCAGTCTTTGCCTCCGTAGGTCATAGGTCACGCTTCGCCTGTCTGTCTGCTTTCCCATGGTCACGTGACGAATGCTTTGTGGCAGCGTACGCGCCTGTGCTTCCTGTTTGACCTCCCCGCATCGCCCCCCATGTGACCTGGAGCAGTGGGCGGAGTCAGTCACAGTCACGGGGCAGCGGCAGGTTTATCTCATTGGCTCTGGCATTGGGGAAGAGCGAAGCGCCGCGCAGCAGACGCCCATATTCCGTTCAGCTCGGTCGTGCGATGGCAGCAGGAAGCCGACAGGAAGTGACCTCAGCCTCACCTGCTCGGTAAAATATCAAAGCCTGCGCTGTCTAGCGCTTTGTAACCTGTGTCCTTCTGAATCGACCACCAAGATCGTTGGCGTCTTCAGCTTCAAAGCACATGCATGTCTCCTCTGGATATGGGGAGAGTGGGGGGGGGGTGGGGGGAGAGAAAGCACGTGGCACGTGTGTGTCGTGTCATGTGACTCTCCAGGCCTCTCTGGGGTAAGGGGGCGAGACAAGCACTTTTGAATAATGGTTGTGGACTATGATCCCCCTGCCCCCCTCCCGAGGGTGCAGATGCTGGGAGAATGAACTGAGAATTAGCAATGCATAACCCGGAGAACTCAGCCAGGAAGCCCTGCTCTGCGCTGTTAGCTTAATATTAATATCACTGTTAGCTTAATATTAATCTTTCCATTCCTTAATATCAACATGCATAATTAATTATGCTTCCTTATTCTTCTTTAATGTTAGGCTATAATCATGTTAAAATATCATCATAATCCTGGGTGAAAGTTGCCCACTGAAATCAGCAATGTGGCCCCGGAAGTGAGAATTTATAAGTATAATTTCTCCTGGAAACCAAACAAGCTGGAATCCTCTTGTGTGCTGACATGTCTGCTGAGATCTCGGCTCACAATCGGCACGTTTTACACTTTAGTAGCCGTGAGCTCGCGTCAGCCCTAATTACGTGGCCTTTTCCCTGCACTTTAACCAGGAATCCCCACGCCTCCGATGGGGGCCGTCCCCTTAACGCGCTGTCGTCGCCGTAGCACCCAGTTTCCGCACAGACGGCGTTCCCCGGAGAACCTGTTCCGAGCGCAGATGGCTGGTCTCTCTCGTTCGGCGAGCCCGGCAGGATCGGGAGGGGGGGCAGACACGCCCCAGCAGTCCAGATCTATCCAAGTGTGACGTTCCAGAACGCCAGAATCACGCTGTTGGAGTCCCGCACGTCACGCGGCATGTTGTTCGCCTAACTGTATATGACACACGTGGCACTGATTGGTTGGACGACTCGGTTGGAAAACAAAGGTTGTACGGCCCGTCGGATCGGAACCTTTTTGAACCAGTTGGCGCACACACTCAAAAGACATGCACAGACCCCCGAGACCCCACCCCCCACCCCCCCTGAGGTGACACGCTCCTGCAGAGGATGTTGCAAGCGTCCCGGATGGTGTATACTCTATATCACGTAACGAAATATTTTAGAGGAAAAAATATATTTGAACTATGAATTTAAAATGTATAAATAAATAATTGTAAAACATGATGTGTGTGTTAATTTTTTTGAGGGGGGGAGGGGGGCGGAGGCTGTCCCATGTTGACGGTGTCCCACATGCTGGTGTCACCAGGCTCTCGCCGTCTCCATGCGCTGCTGCTGCTGCGTCGACCATCTGCAGCCTTCAGGTGCAGCGTCGTAGGTTTTGCCCTCACGATTTCACGGGTGTGTAGCATGCTCCACAAGGCTGCTGCGCGGGGGCGGAACCGTAGGTCGCAGGGCCTTGCCCTGTTCTTGGAGTGGAGGTTTACATGGGGAGAGGGCTTCATTCAGGGAGACTGAGAGGCACCCACTTCGCGAGGGGGGGGGCGTGGGCGTGGTCAGCCCGATGGCCATCTGCGTGGGCTCAGTGAGACCCGCCGACACGCGGATGGCAGCCAGTGCACTTCTGCCAGCGGGGGGGGGGGGGCAGCCCAAGGCGCGACGGCTCCGACCTAGTGGGCTGGCACCCAGCTGCACCTGCTCCGCCCCGATTGGTTCCCTCCTTAATTACCGGCGCGATTCATCGTTGGCATTACGCAAGCCTGCTGAAACTCGCCGCATCGATTGAACTTCGCTGCCGCCCTCATCCGGTTCATCTAACGTTCATCTAATGAAGACACATTTTTTTAGATAAATATGGAAATCGGCATTAAAAAAAGACCCGCTATCGCTGCAGTAAATGGTGCCCTGTTTCCATGGCGATAATTTATTAAGTTATTAAGTGTCTGGGCGTTATGTTTGAGGTAACAGAGGAATAAAACCGCGAGTGGGATTCTGGCCACAGTAGCTGCTGTTTTGCTTAATGGTCCACAAAGCAAATGTTGGTCACTTGAAATTTTAATAACGGCATTAAAATTGCCAAATCTCATCCCAATTTCCAAAATTAATGGCACGGAAAGCTTTCGCTTAAGTTTTAAAGGCCTAAATCGGCAGACGTGGTGCTTTACACTTTCCCCCGGCGTCTATTACCTCTGATTCCAGTCAGAGACGCTGCATTCACCCATGTTGTAGCTCTGATGAAGGCATAGACGAAATGAAGCTTTATTTGCCTTTTGTGCGATAATGAGATCAGCTAAATTGCAGTGTGTTCTTTCACACTTCACTTTCCTCCGTAAAGACACACACAAAGGTGGGGGTCTGAGAATTTATCCAGCAACCCTGGAACGTTTTTTTAGGGGGTTAAGGGCCTTGTCCAAGGACCCAACGGAGGCGGGCCTACTCTGCTGAGAAGTGGATTCGAACTGACAACCTTCTGATGAAGGCAGTACTGACAACCTGCTGAGCCACGCAGACAGGGAGCAGCCCTATCCTGTGGTCCTCGCAGGCCTCAGATACGTCTGTCAGCAGAGCGACTGGCGTCTCACTTCCACACAATAACAGGCGCCGTATAAGGCAAGGCACCTCATTGAAACTGAGCCTCTCCTACAGGTGGTGTGACACCTGTGCAGGGGGGAATATTCTGGAACATCGACATTTGGCAGAGAGGGGAGCCTCCCGACTGATCCTCATCCAACAGTGATTAGAGGCACGACGGTGGGAAGCTTTCTGAGGAAGAGACAGAGGCATTCTGGGTAATCGCTGCCAGGGACATAAATCGGGGATCATGGAAAAGCAGCGGACGGTGAGTGGAGATGCAAGTCGCGGTCCCTCTGAATGTGGACCGTCTCTGTTATTCTCATGGCAGTCTTACACTCTTTTTCTGAAAACTCTGCAAGCTGCAGTTCAGTGCACGTAATGACTCTGCGTGTCCCCAGGCCCAGAGACCAGTACAGAATTACAGCCACTGCTGTTTTTTAAACCCATAGCATCACTCTCCTGCAAATTCTTTAATGAAAATAATGACTGGAGCGGTAATTGTGCCTGGGAGTCCGCCAGATATGATAATTGCGATGATGTTTTGTGGGTGCAATTTTCTCAGTCTCAGAGTAAAACCATTATTTTCTTTAATGCGCTTAAGAAAAACAGCCAAAAAAAAGCACAAACAAAATACATTATATTGGGATGGAGGATAAAGTTGATAGACAGTAGCCACTTTCTTATGAGACGCTTAGCCTCACGCTAACGGAGCCTCTTCTGATCTGCGTGCTGCAGCAGCCACATGATTGGCTGATTGTAGGAAGAAGCTGATTGGCTTAATAAGTAGGTGTACCTAATAAACTGGCCTCTGACTATGCCTGGGAATGGACTGGCATCCAGTCCAAGGTGTCCCCCTGCTTTGTGTCCCATGCTACCTGCACCCCTCACAATCCTGCACTGGGAACGTGGTTGGAAGGTGGGCGGAGTCATACTTCCCGCTTGCGTTTCCGACCTGAGGTCTGCCACGCCCTTTTGATCCTTCTCTTTATGTCTTTAGGTCTTTATGTCTGTCGGCATGTTTTTTTTCCCTGTTAAATCGCTATCTAAGATGTTTTGGCTTTTATTCAAATGGTGGAATGCTGACTCTGGGAAAATGGGGGCCATTTACAGGAGCACTCAGTCCCGTTTGGATTTTCCCAGCCTAATGTTGTCGGACGCCACATGACACACACGCGAAAACTGAGAAGGCACTGATAAACTGGCAAATAAGTACTGTTTTCGGTGAGCCTGCAGTTATATGGATATTTTATTTATTTTTTTCGTGAATTTTCCCTAAAGACCCCATTAGGATTTCATGACGTTTTGCTGTCAGTGCTGGGTCAATCGGGTCGGGTGCTGGTCCTGGTGCCCTGCTTCACCCGCATGAAGAAGAGCATCCATCCATCCATCCATCCATCCTTCTATCCATCAATCAATCACCTTTCTGGCAGCTTCATTCTCCCCCAACTGGAGGGGAAATTTGTGAGGGCGTGTCTCAGTCTTGCGTGGGGTTGCTCCTTCCAGCTGCCAATCAATATTCCCCCAGCCAATCACCATAGAGAAGCCCCCATTGCCTGTTAAAATATATCACTTGAGTGCTTGGGAGCTGAAGCCCAGTGGTACTTTGAGGAAACTCCAATTGGTCCCTCCGGTTTGAGAGCCCCGCCCCCCAGCTTGGAGCACCTGGAGCCTTAATTTGCTGTGTGCCGTAACAAATGAAGTCAGCCCCCTTAATGGAGAAACCAACTGCTCCATTTCCAATGGCCTGGAAGCTGTTGCTTGCTTCACTGTTGCTTGCTTCACTGTTGCTTGCTTCACTGTTGCCGGCACATTGGCTCCCACGAGGGGGGTGGTCAGAGGGGCGGGGAGGGGGCGTGTTCTGGCATTGGTGCACCCTGGACTACGAGCAGGGCTGCCCCCCCATCCAAACCTCACTTGGACTCCCTTAACAGGCCGATCGTAGGGTAGCTATCGACGATCTGCAGAGCAATCGACGCAGGCATTTTCACAAGCATTTAATTGAACCTCTTATTAGCCAATGTTTTAAACTACATTTACTATGTGTCATCCTCAAAAATCTGTTTAAACGAAGTTTATTAAGTGGCAAAAGCGCCCATCTAAACGCAATGCGAGGGATACCCACTCCGGGTCGGTCCCCCTCCGGCACAATCGCAGGGAAATGAAACGCCGTAGCCACACAAATTAAGCTACTGGTCCCTTCCCCGTACACCAGCTTAATAAAGACGTCATTTATCATCTTGCATAATAAACAGCGCTGACGGCTAGATAGAAAAACAGAGGATGTGTATTGAAGCCCTTTCTATCAGCTTTATGCTCATTCATATTCATATTCACTGCCAAAACGCAGGACACACCAGATTGCAAACCTCCCCAGGAACTGGCAACCGATCCATTATTTAGTCTCCTAAAATGTATCCACTTAATTTCTAGGATGGACGGCATAATTATTAAGATAAGCTGAATGTTATTTTACGGCTTGTTTGTAATTTCTCTTAAGGAAACAGATCATATAGCGCCAGGCGTCCTTAAGAGAACAGTCCGGCATTAATTCCGCCACTGTGCAGATCCTGCAACGGGAATCTCGTTGATAAAAAGTTCTTCTGAATAAAACCACAGAGGAATTAGGGCAGCCTTGGATACCACATTAATCTGAGCATTATTATGATAATAAATGTCTCGTAATTTTTTTTTTTTTAACCCCTCCACCCCCGCCCAACCAACCAGAACTGAATGACTGTTAAAACTTTCATCATCCAAGTGAGAAAAAAAATGTTGACTATGTGCCGGGGTTTCGAGTCCTGGCCTGTTTAAAGACAAACGCCTCATCTGCGTCCCACTAGCGGCTTTCCGCTTGGCTTCATCTTTCATGTGTTCATTTCTTCTTTTCCTGTCGTCCTTCCCTTCCGTGTCTAGCAGGCTCATCGTCCACTCTGTCCCTCACTGTCAATCTCAAATTAGCGTGTTTCACCTTTGACCCCTGTTCAAAGCTAGCCTTTTAATATTTAATAAGAAGAAGGTCTTTCAATATGTGAACCATATGTAAAAAATATGTAAAGCTCCCAAAACATGAACATTTCAATGTTACACTGAGTTCTTATGCTGATGGACTGGGTGGACCCGGGTGGACCCGCCAATCCGGACCAGCTTGGTTCTACAGGCTGACGCTTCACGCCAGCAGTACTGATGCCCATTTAATGGCTGGGCCCTTTGGCTGTGGGGTCCAGCCAGGCCCCTCCTGGTTACTGTAACGGACGAGCGTTTTGCTGGAGTCAGCTTCCATAGAGACACGTTCCGCTGCATATTTGCCTAAAACTTGACGAAGTTTCCCACCCGTATGACAAAGCTGCCCTTCACCGCGGTGTGTACATAATTACCGCGTGTTTACATTATTCTGGCCGGCTGGCCCGCGGCAGATAAGGCGATATAAAGGCGGCCCCGCACGCTGCTGTTTGCCCACCGCCCTCCGCTCGCCGCTGATAACGGCGAATCGCATTCACCCCGGGACAATGTCAACCGCGTCTTCCGTGGCGGAGCGGGGGAGAGGGACAGAGGGAGACCACAGTGTACGGACTTCAGTGTGAAATGAACCCGCGCGCCTGGCTGGGAATCGCAGTCCAGGGGTGCTGTGGCATTTAGGGGGGCGGCCAGCGCACATTCTGCTGCACGCAGACTGGGAGGTGTGTGTGTGTGAGTGTGTGTGTGTGTGTGTACGTGGGTTTGCACAAATCACATTTGGGGACCAAAATCTGTAACCTCAAACCTCACAATTAAATTTTCTAAAAGTCAAAGTAGTAAAAATGCCAGAACTCTTGTATTTAGTTTGGTTCTTTATGGTTACGGTTAGGGCTGGGTGGGGTTATCTGTCGTGTTTGGGATTAGGCTTTTCCCCATAGATGGGTACAGCAATATGTGTGTGTGTGTGACCAGAGAGGGTCCGGATTTGCCTTCACTCCCCCCAGCACTTTATTAAGGTGGATTTACTGCGCTGGGCCGCCACCATCACGCCGTGCATCTCAAGCGTGCTGCTGCGCTCCCCCGCCACCCAGCCGCAGCCCCCTCTGCAGCTCAATTTTGGCAACAAATGCGCCTAACAGGCTGGGTTAGCGGCGCCTGGTGAGCTGAAGCTCCCAAATTGAGGAGGAATTGAGTTTCTAACAGCGCTCCAGAGCCCCGGTTAGCATCGACGTGCTGCTTAAAACACAACTATTAACGCCCTCCGTGTCTAGCATGCACATTAACATGCGCCCGGCTTGCAGGGGGCGTCCGGTTAATGGAAGCCGGGCCGGGGGCGGGCCGAGCCGTCCGCCGGTGTGCCTCGCCGGAGCTGCCGCCGTCTCGCTTGTCTCCTCTCATTTCTCTCGCCGCTCCTAACGACCTGCCGAATTTTCCAGACTTCAGGATGAGAAGGATGAATGGCGGTGGGATGGTTTGCCCCGCTGAGAGTCAGACGAGAGACCCTGTTGGGATTCTGACCAGAAGCGGTTGCCAAACAGTCCCTAATTGAAGCCCCTGCTGTCGGATCAGTCTCTCTGGTTTACGGGGGGGGGGGCGTTTCCGTCTCAGCCTTTAATTGTTTGTTGTTTGAGGTTCTGGTCTCTGGGGCTACCTGTCGTTCAGGGTCACCTCTGCTCCAGCTCTCCGAGGACCCACTGACATCTCCAGGGCAGGCCAGATATCTTGGGATGCGTCCAATGGGGCAGAACGGATTCGGGGAGGGGGCTGCGCTTGGTGTCTATAATGTGACAGATGAGGGCGACAGACAGGGAAACGAGGACGGATGTTTTAATTCCGGATTCCACTGGCCAGTCCGCGAGGCCGCAGATCACAATTAGGGATCCGAACACGAAGCCCCCCCACTGGAGTTGTGTTCCCATGGCAATTTATTACACATCCCCAGCTGTGTGGTTGCGTCTACCGTCCCCCAACCCCGCCGCCATGTCATCTATCGGGGCCCAATGTCTGGGGTGACGTGTATGTATGTCATCAGCATGCTGCATCCATCTTGTTTGCTTCATGCTCTGTCCCCGCCAGACGCTCCCCGGACTGCCGTCGCGACGCCGATCACGTGCCCAGCGCTTCCCGTGTCTGTGATGCCGTTGGTGCCGTGACTCTTCCAGACAGTTTTTCCAAGTCGGATCACGATTAACTCCCACGGTCGGGGAGGCAGATTTATGATGATGGGCTCCTCCGGAAGTTAAAAAATGCGCAAGAAGGAACAGCTTGTTAGCCACTGTACGTTATGCAGGTGTGATGAATCAGAAAAGCTCTCTGATCATGTAAGAGGCCTTTAATGACGGTGTTGGTGAACACCGTCTCACCGTGAAAATTTCCTTCCTGGAAACATGAAAATATGTCTTGACCGCCTAAGTCAAAGATAAGAGCAAAAACCTGGTTTCTAGGTGCTATAAACTGGGCCACGGAGGGCAAAGTCATAGATTACAATGACCTCACAAAAAGGTGATTAAAGCAGCCCCCCCCCCCCCCCAGCATGAAGGGCTATTCCTGGGGCTGGGGTGAGAGAGTGCCGCACGACCAGCCAGCCAGTCCGTCCAAAGAGGCTTAATTGGCTTCTCTCTCAAAAGCAGGTCAGCTATTGGTGGGGCGTTTTCACACACTAGCTAAGGTGGCCGTTCCCGCTACACATGCGCTACACCTCTCGTAGTGGACGGGGGCCGTCACCTTGCAAGTTCACATGAACGTGACCCTTAATCGCGAGATGATCCAGCTGCTCTTATGGATTCATCCGGAATGTTACAAGGTCTGTAAATACATTAACAAAGTGCATCGCAATGGATTGAACTGAACTCTAATGCATGCTGGGAGCATTGAGAACCCCCCCCCACCACCACCACCAGACCTACCCTCCTCCATCATGGTTTGTGAGGGACCGCCTCAAACCCATGCAACGTAAACCTTTCATTAAACCAAAAACATCTGGACTATTTACAGTAGGTGGGTGATCTCCATCCATCACTAATCAATTTGATTACATGGGACTAGATATATTAGATATAGATATATATTACATAATGTCCCTGTAGACCAGCACATGACCTTTATCTAATATGGAAACAGGTCCAAGGAGACAACTAGAGCATAAGAGGTGAGTGTGAGCCACAGAATGGTTAGAAATGGAACTGAAGGTTTACGTCTCCCATTCTGCCGGCAGAGTGTACGGTCCCGGGAGAAGCAGAACGGTGCCGGCGGATTGGACGCTGGTGGCCTTGGGCTTGAGGGGGGGTGTGGGGGGGCAGCTCACAGGAAGTGAGGCGTTGCTTAGGGAGATGAAGGGATGCACCAGGGAGATAGACAGATCGACGTCTGAAAGGAGAGGTAACCATCTGGCCTCTGTGGTCTGGCTATCTGTGCCGCCCCCCCCCCCCCCCCCCCCACCCCAAAAAACAATAGACAGAAGAGCAGTGGGTTTGTGAATATCTGTGCCTGTCATCCCTTTGTCTTTTTGTCTTCTCTTTCTTTTTTGGGATTCTTTTCTTCCTAAGCGAGAGCACCTTCAGGTCTGTCCCCCGCAACACGGGCAGCCATGTCCGAAGCACAAAAGAGCAATAAGATTAAACTAGTGTTTAAACCAGCGTGTTACCCAGTTAGAGGGTCACTGGCTCCCCGGGAGCCAGGTTCTCCTCTTTTTGAAATTTTGTCAAGGCCACGGAATGAAGCAGTCGGATTCTTCAGCTAAATCCGTACGGACTCCGCGGTGCCCCTGGACTGAACCATATCAGGAGCCAAGGAATTCAGTCACGGCTATGGCTGAATCCTTGCGGAGGACTGAAAAGATGAAAAAGAAATCTTTAATTCATAGCCCTCTAAAAATCACTTTTCTAATGAACTGGAAAAGTGTAATACTCACCGGAGGCCAAAACGTGGGAAATGTGTGGCCGGCATGTGCAGTACGGGGACCGGATTCCCTCCGCAGATACATGGGACGGAGATGCAGAGGAGCTCGGACATGCCGCAGACGCGATGGGTGAAAGGTGGACCTTCTCACCAGGGGAGTTACGGTCTTTGAAGGATGCCAAGTTCAACATTCCAGACTCTTTATTTGCCTTTTGAACGTCAGTACATAGGAATCCAGACTCTTTATTTGCCTTTTGAACGTCAGTACATAGGAATCCTCACACAATCCAGACCATAACATGTGACACGATTAGACAGCACAACAGAAAACAAAGGGACTCACAAGACACCAAAGTAGACATATAACATGGACCTGCAGGGCACAGAGCGCAGACAGACAGGAAAAATGCAAGACGAGATACACAGCAGAGAGGCGTAAATGAGAGGTAGGAGATAAACACTGGCTGGTCTGAGTTTAAATAGTGCGACGCTGCATGTCGACGCAGGTGCAGTACAGACGACATGCATCTATACTGTCGTCTCTCGCCGCTTCGCGCTTCAACTTTCGCGGCTTCACTCTATCGCGGTTTTTTGTACATTCATTAAAAAGTTCATCGAGACGCATGGGAAGCATCTTTGCTCTTTGTAATTAAACGTACAATAATAATATGATATTTATAACGTCTAACGTCTTATTTTCTCTTATTTTGTCTAATATATTGTGTCATAGGAGTGTAATTGTCATGACCTGCCTGTACGATCCTCTTGTGTGCCACGCCCCCTTATTAACCACTTGTGCAGCCCTGATCGTTAACAGCTGTTTCCTCTCAGTTTGATTCCTCCGGTGTATTTAAGTCCACGTCAGAGTCAGTAACCCCAGGTCTGTCATTGACGTTTTGATGTTACATGTTCCACTGTCCTACATTTGGCGTGATTTCAAATAAACCCTCCGATCTTGATTCCTCATCTCCTCGTTCCTGCTTCCATGTCCAGCAATCATAACAGTAATGGTGACTAAAGGGCATTATAAACATGGCTATAAATATTTATAAAAAGGCATAAAACATTATAGCCATGTTTATAATGCATTATGAATGCTCTATGAAGTTCTCATCTATAATACACTATAGATACCTTCCTTTCTAAAGCATCCTTAATTTTTATATTGGCCATTGTACTGCATTATAGAGGTATTTATACTGTATTATAGATGAGAGCTTCATAAAGCATTCATAATGCATTATAAACATGGCTATTATGTTTTATGCCTTTTTATAAATATTTGTAATATTTATAGCCATTTTTATATCGCTTACTGAATGCGTTATTATTTGTTACAAACATGTTTATAAATTTCTAAAAAGTGTTACTGAGCATTGTTTCGTAGTTAATCATCTTAGTCGTCTACTTGAGGGGAGCAGCTGAAAAAGTATAAAGATATGAAATTAATAAATAAATAGCTGAAATAGGACAGATGGCAGAGTTTCCCTGCCCACCTCAGTATACTGCGCCTTTAAGCCATTGGGGTGCTATTCCTTGCGGAGGGGGAGAGACTGTTCTTAAACCGCCTGGTGGCCGTCCTGATTGGTGTGACGATTCTACAGAGGGCAGGAGCTTGATCCAGGTGCCCACAATGAGGCCGGGGGGCAGAGAGGAAGGGAGGCTCCGTTTTATCGACGCCGGGTTTGCCGCTTCGGGAAACTGTCCCCTGACGAAACGGAGGCCATCGATCAGCGCGGAAGGGCTTTCATTTCGGAGGTGTGGAGCTCAAATGGCCTCTCCGGGGAAAAATCAGCTCCCTGCAATGCCGCGAGTGTGCTGCTTCTCGTCACGACCGGCCCGATTACTAATTAATCTTATGTGGAATTAACACCTACGGCTTTTTAACAAAATCGCTGATGTAAAGGAGAACACTTGTTACTTGTGGCGCCATGATGAGATGCAATTATCGCAAAACTTCCAATGCGTAAGAAAAAAAAACATCAGTTCAGTGTGCAGTGTGCAGTGTGCAGTGTGCAGTGCTATCCATCACATTTACAATGGAGGCAAAAATGATAATTATTGATATTTTATGATAAAGAACATTGTGTTTACAGGGGGACAGAATCAAGTACACTAACAAACACAAACATAAAAACTGAGGCACATGCAGTGGGCCTGTAATGAATGCATATCACACTTGGGCTGGTCCCCTCCTTACTCAGCTGTAATAGAAGGCTACAGCATAGTGTGGATAGTTATCATTTTTACTCAAATCAAATGTAAACGTTCTCAAACTGCTTTAAAAAGATATTAAAACAGGTGTCTCCTTCTTAGAATGTGATTTAAAACACCAGCTACTGCCTACCGTTTAATATAATGTCCGGAGGCAAGTATAGCGATCTGACTCCTCTTAGTTTGCGTGTTTGATTGCTTTTCCTCTCTCTACGCGTGTCTGTGTTAATGTCACGATTCAAAAATTTTAAGCTTCGATACGATGCTGAGATACACTGATGACTCCACAAAAACCAAAGACGAGATCCAGCATGGATAAAGCCCGGTCTCCAAGTCACCTGACGGTTTGCCAGAACCTTCTTGAGGCTGACCGAAAGTCCTTCTCTACCGTCTCACCAAACTCCTCCCACACCCGACTTTCTGCTTCAGCAACTTCCAAATCCGCTTGGCCTGCCGGTACCTGTCAGATGCTTCAGGAATCCCACAAGCCAACAAATTTCAGAAGGTCTCCTTCTTCAGCCTAACAGCTGCCTTTATTGATGGTGTCCACCACCGGGTTCGGGGATTGTTGCCGCAGCTTTGCAATGCCAACTCAGCCATGGAGTCGTGGAACGTGGCCCATTCAGACTCGATGTCCCCTGACTCCCTCAGTTCTGCCGGAGGTGTGAGTTGAAGGTCTGCCGGACAAGGGCCTCTGCCAGTCGTTTCCAGCCCACCCTCACTATATGTGTGGGTTTACCAGGTCTATCCAGCCATTGGATCCAAGTCACCGCCAGGTGCTGATCACTTGACAGCTCAGCTCCTCTCTTCACCCGAGTGTCCAAAACATGCGGACGCAGATCCGATGATACAATTACAAAAACATTCATCGCAATGTGGTCTAGGGTGCTCTCTGGTGCCAAGTTCACTTATAAACACCTTTATGTTCGAACACAGTGTTCATCATGGACAAACTGTGGTTAGTACAGAAATCTCAGCATCTCGCTATGGCTGGTTCCAGAGCCCAAGTCATGTGTTGTGGTGAAGCCCCATTATATCTAGTCGATATCCTTTCTCACCAGGGAGGTCCAGATATTCACGAGCAGTAAATAATTAAACACTATTAAAAATTAGATGCTACTGTATATTATTACTATAGAACAGACGCATATTACTTTTATGTGCCTTTATCTTCAGTCTCAAAGCACAAACACTTCTAAGAAGCGTAAAACTTTGTATCTGAATAACACTATTCAGCACCTCACAAGATTGTATGGAGTGGAACACAACCCACAGGTACAATAACTGCCGAACATTGTCTTAATGGAAATGTTTATCCGACCCCGACAATATTTTAACCCATGGAAAAAATGCACATCACATCACTGCCTCCACCATGTTCATGCCCTTTGTCAGTATTATACCCAACATGCATACATCCAGTGCTACACCATCTTCATTTGGCACACGAAGTACTTTCAGACGCCATATCAGTTCATCGATGAAGCGCGGTGGTGAAAGCACTGACACCTCTGAACTAGTCGTTTTGGTGACACCTTGCGTGTGAGTAGCACTCAGGCGGAGGCATGCGTCCCGGGAGGCTGAGTGCTTTGGTAGTCAGAGAAAACAGAAGTGCAGGCTGTACAATCGATACCATGACGAGAAAATCCGTTTTATATGTGATAGACTCGGCAATTTCAATACCTTTGACAATAGTAGTTAAGGTGGAGTTTGCGTGTTTTTCCGGTGCTACGGCTATTTTCGTTTCATGGTTTTACTCAGTCCTGGATAAGAGTCATGTACTGTATTTAGACGGATAATATATCACACCCAGAAATTACTAGAAATCTTACTGAGAAATACTGTATGAAAAACACATCAATAATAAATACGGACGCCACATTTTATTGTTTATTGTGGGAAGGAAGGCTGAGCATAAGGGATCCTGCATAATTAATGCTCATCAGTTTTTAATCTGCTTCATCATGAAAGTACACTGATGTTTTTAGCTATGAACAGATCACAAGGAGCGGTGAGCTTTAGCCAAGATGGACGCCGCCCAGCAAATGGTGGCCATGTTTTTACAGATTCACTTTTCAGGGAGAAACATTTCCACTCAGAAAAATCCCTGGAGCATGGATGAAACTCTTTTTTTTTTTTTTTTTAATGAAGATACTTGATTAAGCACCACAGTAGATGATGATACCGGATTAAAGGTTGGCTTCTCCAACACGATGAAGATACTCACCCGCAGTCATTATAACAGAAACAACATCGGAAAGACAACACAGAAGATTTTCTCGGTAATTACTTTTCTCTCCCCTGACTTGACCTGCGTACTCACACCTCTCTGTTTTTCGTTATGGTGGTTTCCTGACACCTCAGTTCAGAATTTTTGTGCTTTGATTATTCTGTGAGTTTGTTTCTTGCTTTGATGAAGTCTGTTTTTTTTTTTGCGGTCACTGTCTGAGTTATTATCCTTGCTGCTCTTTAATCCCGGCTTTCCGGGGGAGTTTTAAGGGAAAGCGCACAGTAATTGGATAGTAGTATAAACTATCAGTCTACTCAGTTAGTAGATGGATAGCAACGGGACAAAGTGAAAGAAAGTAAGAGCTCTCCACCCAGAGCTCTCCACTCATTTTTTTCCTGGACTGGGGCTTAATGCCCAATCTTAAGAGACGGGGCAATCCCTAGTGAAGTACGGGGATCCCCTCTGACCCTGGCCATGCAGGTTTGAGGGCCGTAGCGAAGGCTGCTCTCTGAATCGCCCGATTCCCACGTGTGTCTCAGCCGCGAGAGACGCGGCAGCGGATGTCAGGCTGTCAGTAATATTTTCCCGCTGAGATGTGAGAGGAAGTGGCATTTGGGAGCTGGGAGAGGGACTGGAAGTGGGTGCAGGGCGTGGAAACGACCTAGATTATAACAAAGAGCTGCTCCGGGTGACAGAAAAGTCTTTATGAAAATAATATAGACATGGATTGGCATTCTGTCCACAGTATAGCCCTGCTGAGTGTCCCCTGTGCTGGATGGATGGATGGATGGAATGCCTACAGTTACATGTAGTGAATTCTAGGGCCATGAGTTTGGAAAAATCGCCAAGATGGGACCTTATAAAATTATAAAAATGATAAAGTGATGATTAAAAAAAACGATGAGATAGAAATGCACCCAGGTGAACGTCTCTGTGATCATTTCCTGCGTTTTTGATTAGCGCCTGAGCTGATTTGCATGCCATGTTTACACCCAGCCTTCCTTTGATATTTCAAGGCAGAGGAGGCAGATTTCGGAGATGCTCAAACCCCGACACACCACTAACGAGAAGACTCTGCCGCTGACTCAAAAGGGGGTCCCCAGGGGTCTCTGCCACGCTCCACGTCCGGGTTTCATCCACCTTCCACCACCTTACTGCTGCCAGGAACCTGGCTCTCTGATCATTTATTAACAAACGAGGAAGAGGAAGAAAAGGCCTATTAACATAAGGCTAGGAAGAAGGAAGGCCGTATTGCGGCTGCTAGCAGAGCACACTCTCCTGCTTTAATTGTCAGAGAGACAGAAGAGAGCCTCTTTCCGGTCGGTGTTAACCTTTCTCACGCCTTTTCAAATGTCAGCTCTCACTGTAACTCACCAAAGGCCAGGAGGAGATAAAAAAAGCGGATCTTATTCTTAAGCAGTGGCCTAACCTCGCTTTTACATTTGCGAATTCGCAAACAAGGCAGCACTCCAATGCCCTGCGTCCTCGTTGACATTTTCAGCCCCCGTAACGAACAAGGTAAATAAGCCCTAAATGGATTAATAACTACTATCTCACCCATGTGGTGATGGTGGGGGAACTGGGAGGCGTGCGGTAGGGGGAGAAACGGGGATGGGTCTCCTCTCGCCGGTGTCACAGCTCGAAACCCGGTCCGTACAGAGTGTTCCGGAAAGAAGGTTGTTTCCCGGGATGCATGGTGGCACGGGTTACCGTAGTAACACATCAGAAGCGCTGCAGGGTGGGTGAAGATGCGGGGGGGAGGGGGGTCTTCAGCACCTGGAGAGTGTTCACAGATGATGCCCCCTCCAGGTCTAACTCTGACGTGTGGCTGGTGTACTGATCTCGATTTTTACAAAGCTGCATTTACAGAGTAGCTATGGTACGTAGCAGGCAGGGTAGGAGGCCATGCAGCGGTGCGATTAGCCCTTATAATACGCCGTTATGTTATAAATCACAAACTTGACAATACCACACCGTACAGTAACAAAAGGCACTGACACAATGGTATTATTTGATATTATATAATGTGGCATAATCACATTTTAAGCAAAAGACAAAAGTCCTTCTTTATATAAAATGATACTATAGAAGAGTTTTTTAAACTGTAAATACTAATGATGTGCTTTGATAGGAAACACATGGTCTTAGTATCAGAAAAGGTGAACAGGGACACTTGGTGTTGATGGGAATTAAGGTGTCATTCTAACGCTAATTGTAGATGGCAGTGTGAGTCTGGCGGTGCAGAGGCCCCCAGTGAAATCCGAGGCAGCCGCGGGAGGTCAGGCACGTTGGAGACCGCGTGGCAACATGTGTGTTTGCACCGCGCACATGTGTGTGTTTCTGCTACGTGTCGGACGTGCGCGTGTTTCCGCGTCTCATTTCCTGCTGAAGCCTCCAGGACAGCGGAGAGTCCCTCTCTGCTCACTGGCACCATTTTATCGCTGTTTCGGTCTGGGTTTCATTAAAAACGAGCATGGCTTTGCACATTAATTAGCAGCCGAGCCTCCAGCGCTGCCTCAGAGCCCTGCCCCGTGTATCTGCCGTGTCGATATGGCCGCAAATAGCCGAGCGGTTACTCGTCGGCACTCTCCACAGGACATGGCAGGAGACGGGTCATGGAAATAGCACAGCCGGGCCCAGTTTGCATGACAGATATTCCCCGTATTTCGTACCTCATTGCTGGAGGGGTCGCCGGGCGATATGTGACTGAGGGATGCTTCATGCCTGGTTGACCGCTTCCCAAAGTCCTGATGTCACCTGGTGAGAGATTTCAGGCATTAAAGGTTATTCTTAACATCGTGTCAATATACTACATGCTATTTATATTCATGCAGTATATCGATGGTCCTGGTTTCCTTCCTGGTGAAATTGTATTTTTATTAGTTATTCGGGTTCAGGGACATTTTTCTCCAGACGTGGCCCACAGACTGAAGCTGAGGCTTTAATACCCTGGCCAGCATTTTCAGTCCCGCACTCTTTTCCCTCACTGAGGCGGCATCTAAGCTATAACAGTCCCGTCCTCTCAAAACAAAACTGATGATCAGTTCCTGATGTGTCACTGCATAAATCTGCATCTTTGTAATCACATTTTCCGTGGTGATGCAGGACTAAAGACAGAGAGCATGCCACCCAAACAGAGCACTGACATGCAGCGTTGTGATTTAGCCGATAATCAGAAATGGACTGTGGTTCATATAATGACAGGACGGGTTTCTAACTAAAGTCTGTCTCGTTCTTCCTGTACTCTTCCCGGAATGGCAGTCGTCTCGCTGTCGCCTTTGCTTTTCGCCGGTTCTGAAATAAACAAATAGACCTGAGCTGAAATGCAGATAAGAAGGCAGAGATAGTGAAGGACAGTGGCGGTCGATGATGTGTGGGGGGCTGGGGGAGAGGGATAAGGGACAGGATATGGTGACGGAGGCTGGCAGGGGCTGGATCGTATGTCCCCCAGCCTGATTTGCAGGTCCGGTCCTTCCGCCAACCACGAGCCTGTATCTGTTTAAAAAAAGAAGCCTGCTCCCCATTCTGTTACCCAGCTGGAGGGGGAGCAGTCTGTCTGTCCAATCAGAAAGCACAATGGGCGTGAGGCGTGCACCATGGCAGGACTTGCCACTCAGCGCTGTAGTGGAACTGTGACTCATGGGTCATGCAGTTTATTACCGCGCTGCAAACAGGCGGTGCCTTTGCTGGCCCCCTGCCTTACCCGTCTCGCAGGTCAGTGGGGGGCTGTTGGCGTCTTCAACGTTCAGGATCCATCAAAAAGAAAAAGAGCTGCAATTCATATTCAGACCCTCACCAGACACGAAATGGCACCGCTGCCCACATAATTGTGTATATAATATTCTGTGTTTGTGTGTGATGACAGTTTACAGCTCTTGAGGAAAAACACAAGTGCATAGTACCCCAGTATTTCAACATCTGAAATCTAAAAATTTTACAAAAAAAAAATCATTTTGAAGCCCTATAGATGATATTATTTATCGATGTATAAGAAAATATGAATTTAAGCCCACGGTCGATGTGGTGGGCAGGACATCTGTCTGTGCTCATGTTCCCTCGTGGTATCATGGGGATTCCGTGAAGCCCGTCAGCTCTTAATTAAAAAGCAGGCTTTGTTTTGTTCCTACGGATCTCTATGTCCCAGCAACAGGATGAGGAACTTGGCACCTCCTTCGGGCTGCCTTCCCATCTCCGGCCTGTTTGAATGGGCCTGCCTCCCATTCGGTCTCCCCGATGCCCCTAAGCTACCGACAGCCTGTTTGCCTGGACGTGACCCCCCTCCCCGCTTTCCCTTCCCAATGTCTTCAAAGGGAGCAGGGTGGTCCCACTGTGACCCTCCTCATGCTTACTTTGATCCATCCCAAGCTGCAGACCCTAGCTCTGCATACGCACACGCAGCCCCAGTCCCCATCAGCGCTGTGCCGCGCTGCCATATGATCGACTAATCAGAGCAATCTCGCTTTTAATTCCCATCCCATTAACCTTCCTTCACCATTTGTTTTGCCATTAGAAAGCACTGTAATTGCTCTCAAGACCAAATTGGAGTTTATGTCTAAATCTTAACCGGCGAGTCTCCCGCTGAACAGGGAGCGCCTGCGATTTCAGCGAGGCGAATTCTGACGAGGGGCCGGGCAGCATATACAGAATTTGCGGGGGCAATATGGGGACGATTTCTCTTTTATGTCAACCTTTAGTCAAACTGAAGGCTTTTTAAAAGGCAGCTTCACAAATAGAATGAAAACGGTGAAAAGCTCATCCTGTCTTTAAGCCAAAGCTGAAGCTAAACAGTATATCACACTTAATCCTTGGTATAAGTAGACAAAAGAAACAGAATACAAAAGCTTTTTTATATGTTGTAGGGCACGATGTTAATTGGGTCATGGTCGGTGTTACAGCAGACAATTTTTAGATTAGAAAATTTATTAATTTTTGATGAAGTCAGCATTGTTTCATATCCCGCGTGTGCTAGCGAGGGCGTGTCAGCCATGAGTATCAGAAGACCGAGGAGTGAATTCCGGTTCTGTGACTGAGTCAGGCGCTTAAGGGACCGAGCAAAGGGCAGCGCCAAGGAGGATGGAGCAGCAAAGGGGGGGGGGGGGTGGTGGTGGTAGGGGGGGGAGGGGGGGTGTCTGAGAGGATACTGAGCATGACTGACACTGCAGGCTCATGCACACACACACAAAGAGAAGCAAAATACAGTCATTACCATTACACTGGAGTGTGTGTGTCTGTGTGTGTGTGTGTGTGTGTGTGTGTGTGTGTGTGTGTGCTACCAGAATGATCTCCATCTCCACAGACAGAACATCAGTTATTTTTACCCTTCTCCATTATTGATGAAGCATGGTAAAATCAAAACAACAAAATCTCTCCCATATTCATTACGTTAAGGAGCTTAAGGCAATCTTTTGTTCTTTACTCCCCCCATAAACAATAAATATGTATTTTTATGAGTGAGATCCATCGTGGACAGAATTCCCCCCCCCCCCCCCCTTTTGAGGTGTGACTACATTATACCCTCAGCATCTCAAAGAGTAACGATACTGAGAATCGCAGCGGCAAATGCGGCTGCGTCACGTGACTCGTGGGGCTCCGGGGCTCTTTTGGGGCTCAGGGTGGATCCGAGTCTGCATTCTGACCTTCCCCTTTGATCTTGTCTTTTATACTTTATCCGTATTCTGTGTCCATAAAGCGCCGATCGACATGTAACAAAAACATAAGAAAAGGCAACCGAGGACAGATGGTGTGTTTACATGAGTCTGGTGGGGGGGGGCTGTCAGCCATCTCTGGGGGGTGAGTCAGGTGACCGTCCCCCTTCCCTGTAATTCGCCCCACCTGTTCCCCACTCCTGCTGTCTGTTTATATGGCCGTGTGTGCTTTTGCTTTCTGGCAGTGAATCCAGACCAGAGCCTCCTGCTGTCTTGGACACAGACCGTCAGCACAGAGTTACACGTGCGGTTTTTACCCCCCAGTGCTGAAAGGGCAGCTTTTTTCAGGCTAAGCCTGCTGGTCTTCTGTTGTCCCACCACCTCCACTAGCCCCCACTGTTATCCCTGAAATGGGCAACCGTGAACACAAGGCTGGTGAAGATCCTTCACGTCGCGTGCGTCTGGTCTACCTCTGCTCTCCCGCGGCAATCCCTGCGATGTGGACGGGAAGGGGGCGTCACCCCGCCGTCGGAGAGGATCTCGCTGCCTAGAAGTCATCGACCTGGAGGCACGAGTGAGTGTGACGGATTGCTCGGAGACATGGATACGGGGAATCCGGAGGAACTCTTTCCACGGCAGCAGAAGAGCGTGTGGGAACATGTCAGAAGATAGAAGCAATTTCTGAACCCCCACGTCAGTGTGGATTCGCCGGTTCTGGGTCTCACTTTTGATGCCATGGCCTGGCTGATCAGCGGGGGCCAAAGTTAATATGAGTATCTGACTCCGGCGCCCCTTGGTGGCCGTGATAGGTTCACTGGTGCATGCTCATCCGGCTGATTTTATGCCACTGCCAGGGGTGTGAATCAGTAGAGTCTTACCAACAATAATGTGGAGGAGCCAGAGCAGATGACTGCATGGAAGGCAAGGTGTAGCAATATTTGGGGCAGGGCCCCGGGGGCATTGGCCCCAGCTGAAAGCTGATTGGGCCTCGTAGAAGCCCCGCCCCGTCACTCAATTGATCCAATACATGTCATTGCCTAATGATAAGGTTGGCCCTTCTGTATGGATTATAGCCCCTTTTATGTCCCCCATCTTAAAAAAATCCTAGAATCGGCCCTGCTTTCCAGGGAGATTGTCATGACAGAGTGCCCCCGCCCTTTCTCCACAGTCTGTTTCCCAGGAAAAGCACAAAGGATCCTCTCAGGAGTTCCGGGAATGATGTCATGAAGATCTAAATAATACAAACAAGTAAATATGACTCTGAAGGACTCAGGTGACACCAGAACATTCTCCAGTTTGGTTCAATAATGTTCTGATAAGAAGGGTTAGCAGGGGGCGGGGTCCCTGCACCTTCATGCACAAATATCTGGCTCTCGGTACGACTGGCAAGTGCTTCGTTAGACAGGCAGCCGGTGTTTGGAAATGGGAACACACTGTTCCTCTGGATAATTGATACGTACCTAAAGTGTCTCAGGATTGCCGGTTTGCGAGTGTGGGAGTTGGGATTTTACTTTTAATATTAGAATTTCAGCATCTCACAGGGAAAGAACATTGACTGACTACCGTAAAGTTTATTCCACTGATACACTGAGACTTGCTTTCTGAATAATATTTTGACAGTTGCTATTGTTGGGGAACTGAGTACTTACATATTGAATGTGTTTTATGGATTCATTATAGTTTTTTTTTAGTTAAATAAGCATGATTCCGGTAGATAAACTCGAAGACTGTCGACCATGGTACCGCGATGTGGAGGTCACGCTGCATGAGCCAATGCAGGCCCAAGTTACACCTCACTTGGTTATCGAAGTCGAGCTTCTGCAGATTCGCTCGTTCGACTGAGCTCTCATGGACCAATCAAACTAACGGAAAATAAGACGTTGCGATTTTATTTTGCAGGACTGTGACGTCTTGTGTTGTCGAAAGAAAGTTCTAAAAATCCTGAAACTTCACTGTTATTTTGAAGCAGTACTTTTAATGCCACGATTGTACTCCATATCTTTACTTTTTTAATTTTGGTATTTTTATAACAGGTAGTGTGTAATAACATATTCATACAGGTGCCCTGAATTCTGTAGTGACGCGAAGATTCCACTGTTTGTAAACCGGTCTTTTCTTCCTATTATTCCAAAATTGCCCTTTTTTCAGCCCCAAACATAAGAAAATAGGATTGCGCGCTTAATGCGCTGTGGAGATTTCCCTCTGGTGCGTCTCAGCACCGAAAGAGTCATGCTTCGCGGGGTCTGAGACGCCATAGTGATTTAGAAGTGACTGCAAAGACACTCGCTGCATAATAGATGCTGGATAAAAGACACATTTTCAGCCGAGAGCAGAGCAGAGACGCCACTGATGTTGGGAAAACAAATTCGCTCCGTAACCGCGGCCTTTCGTACACCGTCGTGGGGAGCACACACACTCAAAAACAATTACACAGTACAGTCACTTTGGTTACCGTAGATTACTTAAACCGGGTACCATTATGTTACCGGAGTAAAATATAACATGCAGAGGAAATCAGAGCCAGGATGTGGGGGCGGTGCATGACTGGATGGTTAGCATGCTGGACCTGTGATCACAAGGTTGTTGGTTCAAATCCCATGGTTGGTAGAGCGGTTTCCCTCTCGGGGCTGTGATCACCTTCCTTAATCCCCATTGCTCCAGAGACTGGCTGACCCTCCTTTCTCAGTTGCATGTTGCTTTGGATACAAGCGTCTGCTAAAATACTGTAATGTATATTGAAGAGACAAGTTACACACCAAGGCAGGACTTAAACCCTCGATGGTTGAGCTGTCAGGCCGCAGCACTATCCAGTGTACTAGCCCCACGCTCTGGGAATATTTAAAACCCTTCCATGCGATTCTGGCACCAAGGCTTGCAGATACAATCGCATTCGGATTGTCATTTTTAAAAATGCAGCAGCATGAAAAGACTCCCAGGTGGTATCCTGGTGGTGGATCGTTAATAGTTTCTACGGCACATTTGCCATGGCGAACAGGTGGAGATAATCCCAGATGTGCTGTGAAGGACACCCAGGAGCCACTAAGACCTTGGTGACAGAGAGAGGCTGTAAGGGTCCTGGGCTTGTCACATGGTTTGTGTGGGTGGAGCCGACTGGCACGGAGGGGCAGGACGTGATCAGAGAGGGCAGACAGGAGGTTTGGGCACCTTGGATGGAGGAATTTCTCACTGGAATTCACTATAGTTAGGCTTAACCTGACAGCTCCCATCTTTAATGGCTAGCTAATGAGCAGCTGGGAGCACCTTAAGCAGTTTTTTCCTGTCCCACATTCCGAGGTTAAAGAACCAAATCGTAAAACAATAAATAACAATAAATCTGCATATAATTTATATAGATTTAGCTGTGCGGTGGAGGTGGGCGCTGCATATATAATTTACCGGATGACACTTGGGGTCATTTTTCAGAGATGGATAGACGTTGGTGGGCAAGTCGAGGATTCGGAGGATGTCTCTCTACATGCCCCAAGCAACAGGTTTGAAACTCCGCTTGCACTCCCACAGAGACTGTTTTTGCCTCCGCCAAAGGGATGTTGGTAATTCACGGCTAAATCAGCCCCATTCGGGCAGCAGCTTTGTTGCGCATGCAGGTGTCATCCTTAGCAGTGATTTGCACAATCAGGGCATCCCTGCTGCGGTGAAGGGGGTCCTACTCTGGGTGACTCCACCCACTTGCTCTCCTTCTTCATCACAGCACTCCACAGCGTCTCCTGCCTCGCAGCCCGGCTCGAGCGAACCCCTCCAACATTAAACCTCCGCTGTGATCACAGAGCCACAGCGCAGTTCATTAACTCAAGGGCCAATCCAGCACCTGCACGAGCTGTCTTTTTCATGGACATTTTTTTCCGAACATCTGCACAAAGGTGTTTAAATTTCCGAACAAAATGATCCAGATTAAAGCCCATAAAATCCATTTATACGACACTACTTGTTTTCAAGGGGATCAAATCCTTTTTCCGTGCTGTTTTATTCATTATAGCAACTGCCATTTGTTGTCTTTGAGTGTTTAATTGAGATAAACCTAATTAATCACTCTAGTGAAGGCAGAGAGCCTGGGGAAGGGTTGGGGGGCGTCCCTCTCCACTGCCGATGGTGATACTGACTGAGCTGGTGACATTGAGAGTCAACACTTTCTTTAGGACCACATTAAAAGATTGATGATGGAGGTAATGCAAGCCATAACCCCCCCCCCCCCCCCCCCAAAGAGTAAAATGGTTTCTTCCATGTGCGTTTCCTTTTTTAAATGGCAAGGATCCACTAAAGCTGAAACACTAACTGGAGTTTTACTGATGGACATGGGACTCTTGACAGTGCTAGTGATGAGAGAACGGGTGCTGGGCTTACCGCAGGGCAGCCAATCACAGTCTAGCACCAACCACCACGTATAAGGCATTCAGCTAAATGGGGCAGTGATTGGCCTGTGGTCGTAAACACCATCTATCATAGATTCTCACATCAGCAGAGATTGCAAGACAAAACAACAATGTCCTCGTACAAAGTGGAACATTTTTTTTGCAGAGATGGGCATTGAAGAGCATTGACTGCACAGTGTTAATATGTTGGCTCTCATCCAGGGCATATATTTGGCCATGGATGGTAGCGACGTGTCCTTACCAATCTTGGGGTAGTAGCATGTGTGTTTAGGGGAATGGGGGGGGTGGGGGGTTGGGGTTCATTTGGCCCCCTCACTGGGTTAAACAAGACAGTTATTGGACAGTGTAGAACAGCACTGAAAACTGCACCGTGTTCACATGTTCGTTCTCATTGGGTTAAACCAGGCAGTGATTGAACAGTGTTGAGTAGCATTAACACTGCAGTGTTATCGTGTTGGTTCTCATTGGGTTAATTAAATCGGCCACTGATTGGACAGTGTTGAAAAGCTGCCCAGTGTTATGACCAGCTGAGTCCCCTTTAAGGTCATGGGCAGGACAGACAATAACTTGCATCATTTCGATGTCACCAGGTAAACAAACTGAAGGTAAACACTTCCAGGAGGTGCCTGTTGGACATCGGAGGGGCATATCAGGCACACGTTGCCCCTAGAGCCCCCAGTTCTCTGGCCGCGCATTCAGGCTGTATTTACCCTCATACGTGAGTGTTTTATCACTCAGACCGGTGCTGGCTGTTTGCCTGGGGTTTCCAGAGGACCATTAAGCAGTTAGCAGGTTAATCGGGACGGCCAGACCCGTGCAGACGGCGATATCGGCCGCCTCCTGTCTGATCTTGAGGCACGCCGTGGCGGTAGCTGAGGTCGGGGGGTTGTAGCTCAGCAAACGATAGACACTGAGTAGCCCTATGAGGGGAATTAATCACCGTGGCTACGTCTCCCCAGCGAGACATGAGGAGAAATGCTCATATGGGGTCTGCATATCCGCAAAACAGTTTAATCTGCCCTTTTGAAACTTTGATAGAAGCAGAAGACTTTCAAACCTCAGAGCTCATGCAAGAAAAAAAACAGTTATATATGTATTACACTGTTCAAAGCCGATCATAACATCACGTCCAATTAAGGTCCTCTGATGTGCACGGCATTTATCGATCTTTCTGACTGCCTGTGGATCTGCGGCAGAGGCTAGGGCGAGAGCGCTTGATGCCCCTCTCCTTTGGCCTGTCTGCGACCCTGACAGATGTCCACGCTGGTTGCAAAGTTAATTAAATACTGTACATATTAATGAACCCCACGAGTAGCATCTAGGATAAGCAGTTGGAGGATGGATGGATGTACACATTAATGAGGTTGATTCTGGAAATTCGGTAAAATTTAAGGTTGGGTTGCGTGGAAGGAAGACTTGAGCGAAAGAGAACAAGAGGAATAGGGAATGCTTGGACCGGCTCCTGTATACCGGCGTAATCAGAGTTCATTAGCGTCATCTCTTGGGTGTTTAATGTGTCAAACATGAGCTTACTAGCTAACCATACTTGACAGCCCTGATACACATTCCCCCCCCACTCTCTTCTGCGCTTTTGGCCAACCAGAGCCCACCTCCCACAACGACAGTATCAGCACACAAAAAAAACGGGTAATTCTGCAAAGGTCTGGGTGTTATTTTCATCGCAAAGGAAACATGGGCAATAAAAAAAAAATGGAAGAACGACAGTGGGGAGGGGGCGCGTGGGGGGCTGGGGGTGGGGGAGGTGGTTTAATTAGCCAGCTTCTTGTGAAACTTTGAGTCAAAATCGTACAATAAATAGATCAGACTCTGTCCAAATCCCAGGTGAGAGAACTAACTAAGCCCTTTAAGCCTTGGAGCAATTTAAAGTGAATAGAAGAGTGCAGATAACATATGAATTACTGCAGGCTTCCCAGACACCTATTAGCTTGTATCCGTCACTCCTTGGCCCACAGCGGCATGAGATAGTCCGAGATAATTAGACTACATTGTGGGAAACATTGAACCTCTCAGACAGATTCCTCCATAAACATAAGGCCGTCAGCACCACCCCCCTGTCCCCCTCTCTCTCTCTATCTCTCTCTCTCTCTCCATCACTCTCTCTCCCTCTGCAAAACAGCGCTTTCTTGTGAAGTGATACGCCCTGTCAGAATTCCCAAGCAGCGCGTCGGGAATCATATATCAAAACGGGGAGTTGCGTGCAGCCGCCGTCGGGCCTGTTCGCGTGGGCCGCGCCACGTCGCGCCGTTAGCGTTGATGAAAGATCGCGCCGGAGCCGAGCCGAGCCTTTCCGGCGGGCATGAAATGCACTCAGCTCCCCGCTCCTCTCACCCCGGTGGCCGGGGGACCGCCACCGCTCCATCTCCTGGGGAGGGAAAATTTAAAAAAATACCGATTTTTATATGAGTATGAGGAATGGTGCCCCGTAGCAGCTCCACGTGTTGCTGTGAGGAAAACCTTTGAGCTGAGTTGCCTGTTTGAAGGTGTTCTCATATTTTTCCACCCATCAAAAAGAATATTTATCATTTTGGTATGTTTTCCTAGGTGCTTTTGCTATATATAATGGAGCACTACTCAAACACAGTGTATAAATAGTACTACACTTAGTCCTGCGAGCAATATTGAGAATTTTAAATATACTGCACAGTTGTACAAGTAATCGGTATTACAATATTTGTATTAGGAATCATACAAAGTCAAATAATACTTCTTTGTAGTTTTCTTAATATAATAATATACTGCCTTAAACTGTTATTGGAGAAATTATGGTTCTATGTCCAAGGTGGGCAGAGTTACTGGGTATCGTCCAATCACTGGCTGATTGGTGGCAAGTAAGTGAAACCTTGTCTTTCTTCATGTTACGTTCCTGTCAAATCAGGGAAGTGAAAATAAAACTGATTGTCTAAGTAAAATAACCAGTCTCATTATTCCAGGCTGCATTAAAAACAACTCATTTAAAATTGCTGTTTTTTTCCGCTATTTCCCCCTTAGGTAATAAAATGAGTGAGGGTGAGCTACGGTGTTTGATATCGATCAGGTCTTTGTTGCTGTACTGATACAGTCAATTTGAAAATAGCTTCACTTTGGCCCCTTTACATCATCAAAGAGCATTTCAGTCAAAAGAACAAACCAAATAACTATCAAACCTACGAGGTGCTTATTAATTGGCTTGTGAATCACTTTTTTAAGGGCCGACTTTATCCTCCCACACTGTGTAACAATACTTTGCATCTTGCGAATAAAACGGTGACGTCATAAAGCTAATTGACAGTCATTTAAATATATATTCAGGCAAAAGTTATTTATTCCGCGCTATGAGGTTGTCTGTTACCTAATTCCGATTCCAATTCTTACAAATCACATCGGTTTCAGAGACTGGAGGGGCAATGAGTTTAAGTAGCTTACAAGTCATCATTTAGCCCTAAAACCTTTATTTATAGCTCAATAAACACAGCTGAGATACTTCAACAAGCTATTTAATTGGGCATTTTAAACTGAAATTAATCAACAAATACAAAGTCATATAAATGCCTCAGTCTGATACACGCTTGTTTAGTTTATCTTCCATGGATACATTAACTGTATCAGTATGCATATAAATACTCTTCAACTTGTTTGCCAGTAAAGCCAAATATATATATATATATATATAACACTTTTTTTTTGCTTTTATATCCATTTTTTTCTCATTGAAATATCCTGCATTATATAATCTGACTGGCAATTATGTGATCTTGAGTTATGTCATGGTCCTACAGGGGCAGACGTCAAAGCCACCTAACATAATGTGAAAACTGGTTTTATGGAACTCACACTTACATGCGGTCCACCATTTAATTTACATTAACATGAAATTTAGCTGCACCCCCTGCTGGTGGGCGACGGTACTGATCCATGCCCGTAGTGCACGGTTTGGGAGTGGAACAAACATTGGCTGTTTTATCGCTCGGTGTCGGCACTGAGAATGAAAGGCTTCCTGGCTTGTCAAGAGACCGTGCTGGAGGTATGCTGACATTGTGGAGACTCTCAGCGCGACTCAGATAAAACGGCATCCCAAGCTCGCCCCCCCACCCGCCTCCACCTCCCTCCCACCCGCCACTACCGCCATTGAAATTCCACTCGTTCTGCTCTGGAG
This sequence comes from Brienomyrus brachyistius, assembly GCF_023856365.1. Classification (NCBI taxonomy): domain Eukaryota; kingdom Metazoa; phylum Chordata; class Actinopteri; order Osteoglossiformes; family Mormyridae; genus Brienomyrus; species Brienomyrus brachyistius. Next base: position 24,184,747 of record NC_064546.1, read on the forward strand.
AGTCTTGTCAGAAGCCATTTGTAGGGGGAGAATGGAAAATAGCAATCAAAGCAGAAGCCGGCGGAGATAAAATTAAACCGAGCAAATGTAAATGGGAGAGAAACAAGGAGGGAATTAAGTGCCTCAGAAGGAAGAACAAAAGCGGCACTGAGAGGCTGAGTGGGGCTCCGATGGTTCGCATCTCAGACATGGATTCTCGAAACGGGGGCCGACGTCGGCGACGCAAGGCCGTGCGGAAACACGGCAGCTCCAGCCGCAGAAACCATGGCGACCGGCAGCGTCACGCTGTACTGAGGCCGGCTTCATCTCCGCAATATCTCATCCATGCATTCCAGCAGAGATACGGCCTACAGGATCTTTCCGAGTAAATTTTTTTTTTTTGCTTTTTAGCATCGCTACTTTTTACTGGCTGATTTGACGTCAGTCTAACCTCCGACGTCAGTCTAACCTCCAAGGTGATTGGCTGATAAGAGGGTGACCTGGACCTCTGGGCATTCATATTGTCACACCCATTTTTGGGGCGGTGAGGTGGGTGTCCATTGAATAACAGCATGGACATTCGGCTTGAATAATGGTGCTGTGTGTCGATCAGAGAATTTATGGGGGATATGAAAACATTATATTTGTAAGTTGATATAAATTATCAAGAGACTTCGAATCACAGGTAAATATGATGATTACATGTTCTTCCCTAAATTATATAAAAATTTAATGTCTATGATTTCCATAAAAATTCTTAAACACTTAAGTAGTTCAGGTGACTTTTTTAGAATTTATTGTACATCCGAAAATAGTAAAGCGTTTCCATGGATATATTTCCAGGTAAGCAGTCAATTCCATCAGGCACGAGTCAAGAAACTGACAGTAAAAACAGGAAATGCTGCCAATATCTGGCATACGATATTTTGTCCTGTGAGTATAATTACTTTTTTGCCTCTGGCTTTGAGATGTCAGACTGCTTTAGCTCTTTAAACCTGTAAGTTTTCAGGGCATTTTTTCTGCCTTTTCAGGGCGAATTCATAGCTGAATGCTTAGAAAAATGACACGATTAGTGTCATTAAAAGATTACCAAGCCAGGAAGGACTCGGCCATTGTCAGAGAATTAAAATAATGAGCTCTCCTCTCTGTCTGAGACAAAAACACATTGAAACTGCAATGATGATCTTGGGCAGATGGTATTTGATCGGGTGATCAAGTTCAGATCCCACAGTCTCTCTCTGCCGGGGGAATGCCATCATGTCAGCCAATGGAGATTCCATGAATCACCGTGCCTGCCTGTCAGGGGCGATTTTAAGATTTTTTTAAGGTGAGGGGCATTAAAGGGGTCATAATTCATGTAGATGAGGTGACCTTATCATTAACCAATGATATATTTTGAATCATTGAGTGACAAGGGAGGAGGCACTCTGGTGGCCAATCAGCTTTCAGCCGGGGCCAGTGTCCCTGTGGCTCCGCCCCTGCATTTGCCCCTGCTGCTTGTCCAAATGATGGAGTGTGACTGTTGACCAAGCTGGTGACATGTGTCTCCCCCCAACATGCCACACTCTCTGAGGGCTTTTAGTGTCTGGCAGTACTCACCGGCCATAATTACTCAGCTTGACGAAACAAACTGGCCGTGAGACATATCTGCTCCTTCGTCGAGGTTTCGGGGCTAATTTATTCATCCCTAAATTGCTTTTCCTCTTTATGCCAAGAGATATTAATCAATTCCTCTTCTTCTTCCAATCGGACAAGAGCATTAACATGAAAAAAGATCCTCCCGCCCTTCATTGTGTGTGTGTGTTTTTTTTTTTTTATCTGTTCAGTAGCCATGAAAAATAGGCTCTTTTCCGTAAATGTTTGCCCTGCGCGCAAAGTCTTGTATACACACCGCTGTGCACATACCGCAGTCAGCCGCTTCGGTGTTAACACACCCAGCCGTGACGGCCCAAATAATGACTTATTCACAGGCGGGCGCCCGCGGAATCTGCCGCCAGGCGAGGCGGCCTGAGCTGCACCCCGTTTTACGCCCTGTCATCGGGGGCCTCAAGGGGAATTTCGTTCATACCTCTCAATGTTTGGATAAAGTCTTTATTTCAAGTGGTGGATGAGATGAAGCTTTGAAACCCATAGTGGATGGGATTACCCCACGCTGTCAATCACTGATTTAACCAATGGAAACTAGTGAAGTGGATTAAATCGCTTGCTGATTGGTACCAAGCAATGATAATCCCGCCCACCACGGATTCCGTGGCTTCGCTTCTCCAATCATTGATTGCAATTTCAGGGTGTGCAGCTGATGCTAATTAAAAGTTATCCATTAAAAATGGAAACAAAACTGAGACTTTGGCCTTTTACGCTCTATCGCCCCCCGCAGGTCACAGGTGAGCCTGCAGGCACTGCAGTAAATGTTTAGATTTTGGTCACCTTAACAGCTCAGGGCTCTGACTCTCCACTATACACTCCTAATCTCCCTTCAGTATTTTAGCATTTTGGAAAAAGCAACAGAAGTGAAAAGTATAATATATGCAAACGCCCTAGTGGAGCTACATGTCACTTCGATCATGTTGGATGTGGTTTTAGACCCCCCCAGAAAATAATTGAAAATTTTATATCATTGGCACTAAAACGAGGAGAGGATGGTGCCCATGAACGAGAGCCATCTGAGGTGTGTCAGAGACGCGGCAGATGGTGCTTAACATGCATGCTGGAAGCGAAGCTTTATTTAAAGATCACTGACCTGGGCGGAGATTAGGTGGGTGGGGTAAAAACAGCCATTAAGTCAGGAGCAGGGCTCGTACACGTCGTCAGCGGAATTACCTGAGACGGCTAACAAGGGCAATGTCGTGTTCCACAGAGATGGGGTGGGGAGCTTCATTTGCCTGTTTCCAAAACATGGAGAGTAACCTAACGTAACCTCACTGTGTGGCTCAGGGGGTTAGGACACTGCGCCTGTGATCAGAAGGTCATCAGTTTAAATCCCATGGCTGGTGGAGTGTTTTTGCCATTGGGGCCTTTAAACCCCTGTTATTCCGGGCCCAGTCCCCTTAGAGACAGATATTGCTTTGGATAAAACTGTCTGCTAAATAAATTAAATGCAAATGTCTTTTAAATTCCAACAGTTTTGTCACTATTAAAAATAAACTGAGCATTAATTGGGGAGTGACCTGAAGTGCAGTGACAATAATGATATAGCGACTTTCGGTGAGCTGCTGAGAGGCCCGGACCAGGAGTCTGTCATGGGATGCTGAGAGGGATCTGACTGGTCAGGAAAATCTTCATTAGAATAACTTGTGAGTTCTGATGAGGGCCCGGGGGACCAGTCCATTGGGGCTGGATCAGAGGAACCCAGAGGAGTGATCGCCGCACCTTAGGCTATAACAGCATGGCCTCTCCTACGCTGCCAAGCCAGGGCAGCCTCTGCATTCTGCTTTTGCTTCCGTAGCCAATTTTCTGCTGATATATATTCACACACAAGCTTCAGTGAAAGGAATTATTAGGCCAAACCTGGGAATGAACCGACATCCGGGCCAGAGTTGCTCTGGGGGGCAGCGAGGGTGGATGGGGGGTAAGAAGACAGCGTCAGCACGCCAGGGGATAAACGGCCAGCAGGGGGCAGAGAGGGCAATTAGGGGGTATGAACACAGTATAAGCACACCAAGGGGCAGACAGCCAGCAGGGGGCAGCGAGCGTGGTTAGGAGGTATGAACACAGCGTTGGAACGCCAGGGGGCAGAGAGGGCGGTTCCATAACTGTGGTGCTTTATCAGCAAATGCTCTTCCCCCAAAAGTAACGTTCTTTATTCTGGGTATGGATAGAAGATCTGCATCTTGTGATCTAAGTGTACGATTCGGAATGTAACGCCAGCGCACGGATGGCCAGCAGGGGCAGCGAGGGTGGTTCGGGGGTATGAACACAGCATCGGCATGCCAGGGGGCAGAGGGCCAGCAGGGGCAGCGAGGGCGGTTCGGGGGTATGAACACAGTCCTGTGATTTGTATCGACGCTTGTATCGTGGCCGATGACACGGTGTCGTGCACCTCTTCATCACGGAACACCTCATTTCCCTCCCCCTTTTTTTAACCCCCCCGGCCCAATCCAAATAAACCTTTGATTGACAATTTTCTGCGCCGCTGCGCCGTGGGTACCACAGGGCCGCTGCCCCCCTAGGCTGGCTGAGTGGTGAGCCCCGATTAACATGCTTTATGTACAGTGGCATGAATAGGAGACGAGATAAACAACCAATCAGCATGCGATAACGCCGGGCCGCGTTTCACGGCGAGCCTGTCCAAACACTTTTTTTAAAAACAAACAGCAGCCCTGTCAATGTCACTGCTGACAGGTTCTGCGACATGCCCTGGACGGACAGGTAACTCGGTGTGTCTTTGTACCCTGAGGGTCACTCTCCATAGCAAGCCCCCGATTACCCGCCCTACACTTCATTTCCATTAAAAGCATCAATACAATCAAATCTGCTAATCACCGAATCAACGAATGTGTTACAAATATAATTTACACACTTAAAAGAAGCAAAATGGCACTAGACTACCCATAGTGAGCTTAATCTGACGGCTAAGCGGCTTTATGCCTCATTTTTCTGATTAAGGTCACCTTTAGTTTCTGTCATAATTGATTAGCATACAGGATACATATTCAGAACACAAGCCACTTCAGTGGGTGATTTTTAAGCATTTGCACACGGCGCTCGTACACATTAATTAATGGGAATGCGTGTCACACAGACTTTGCTCTTAAGATAAGACGTGCCTCTTAGCATAAACAGAAACAGACCTGGGAAAACCCCAATCCTGGATTCTCTGGGCAGGTACCCCCCACCCCCCAGCCCCAGCTCCACAGGATGTCAAGCCTGGTAATCACCAACAACTAAGATAACGGGAACTTTACTGCCGCTGACACCCTAAACTCTGCCCCCCCCCCCCCCCATCCACCTACCTCGGCAGGAATGTGCTGGAATGTGACTAATTAGCTCGCTGCAAGTAGGCATCGCCCAGCGCCGCCCTTCTCCCATTGGTTGACAGCTGGAGGTAGACGAGGTCTCCCGGAGGCTGCTGTTTTTTTCCGGAAGCGGGAAGCAGGAAGCGGGAAGAGGCACACCCCCCCCCCCCCCGTTGTCCCGTCCTGCAGAGTCATCCTGGAGAATGGCTCGCCCTCGTGTCTGCAGCCCGTTCGGCGGAGACAAAGGAGTCTTATCTCCCAGCTCCGGGCCTGTGGTTTCTCGCCGTGACATTTTCTCTGAGACCCTAATCTCCTCCTTCTGGATGGAGGCCGGCGCACTTTTCTTACATTCTGACAGTCGGCCTTGGTAGCGATTGGCTGCCAGATGTGCGCTGATGTCCGGGCTGCGCCACGTCTGGGCCGATGTGGCTCCTGTCCCGGGCGGTTATGTCATTTTGACCCCCGCGTGGGGTGGGGGGAGAGCGTAATGGGGCGATTTCAGAGCTCCGTCTGTCCTCACGGATCTGTTATGGACGGGATTCTTCACCAGAGAGCCACCAGTGACGGACGTCGCATGATAACAAGGAGGTTTCGAAGGCTGGAACTGGGAAAAGGTCCGCAACCTGCAAACCCCCCAGCCCCCGGGGGTCATAGTTCCATGGTTCAGGGGCTCTACGGTTTCCATGGTGATGTCGGAAAGGCCCACATAGCCGACTGTGCCTGGAGCGGACCGGGAACACCCAGAGCACAGGCTCCGACTGAGCGACTGAAGGTGAGATTCGGGGCTTTAATCGCTTAGCTCATTTATCAGTCAGACGCTCGTTTGGTGCCTCGTTAGAGAAGCCGCTGAGTAAACATATTAACGTGCTTCACACATAAACAAAGAAACCATCTGTCTGACCACACAGGGACTCCTCCCCAATTTCATCCCCTACTACTGTACGGACTTACCCTCCTCCCCTGTCAGGCCGGGGCTCCAGCGTGCCCCATAAAAACACGAAAACTTCCTGCTGTGTTCAGAGTGGCTGTGGCATGTGTCGGGGGGGGGGCGGGGAGGGGAGGGGGGCAGGTCAGGGGTAAGGGGCCTTCATTGGAGGTGACAGGCAATGTGGCCTGTCCTTCTCGGCTAATTACAACCACCTGATGAAGTGACGACCATAACAAGACCAATGTCGGGTCCACACAGGCCCAGTAAATACACACACACGCGCGCACACACACCGTTCCACTGCACATGTTATGTGCTGCATAAAGAACTAAAAATAAAAACGAAGTTGACAGATCACTGACTAATAAAATATCTGAAGAGCACATCGGCGGGGCCCCTTGTGGGTTTTGCACCTGGAACCTTCCGGAACCTTCTATATGTGCCCTACATGTGCACCCTGTCACCCTTCCACCCACCCCCGGTTGAGAGGCACTCAAGGACTCAGACTTAAATCTAACACCCTCCCCTGCAGCTTCATTTGCGGTCCATGGAGCCTCATCTTTAATGTACCCAAGAGGAGTGAAAGGTCAGCTTCAGCCAAGCATCCGACAGGAGAAGATGGGCCTTCAGGTGGGGAGGTGCGGGGACAGTGGGTTATGGCAGACGGAATCAGAGCAGGTACCAAAGGTTCGTTAGCTCAACCAGACCTGTTCATTGGACTCAAACCCATCGTGTTCATTGGACTCAAACCCATCGTGTTCATTGGACTCAGAGCCTTCAGCAGCCTCTCCAGCAACCAGCTCCCTTTCCGCCAGTAACGATGGCCGTCCAAAGTCCCAAAGTCCCTAAAATGCTAGATGTCTATCAGCCAAGGCCACCTTGCCTATGTTCTCCTGGCAGGGATGCCCTGCACTTATCTTTAGTCCCGTTCACTTTGAAGGGTCGGCTAAAGTCTTTAGGATCTGGGTTAAACATTTGCGTAGAGATATGATAACTGATGGGACGTCATTCATCTTCAGACAGCAAAACGAGCAGGAACCAGGTCCCATGCTTTCGATACGAATGTCAGTCTTCAGGAGAGCTGATGTTTTAGTTCTGTTCCCACTGTTGAAATGAGGCAGGACAGGGGTGCTACAATGTCAGCATGTCCAGGACGTCAGAGCAGCGCAGAAAAGCCCTTTCCGCCTCCATCACAGTAACGAACCTCATTTCGATACATTACCCCAGATTGTGTCATTAAACGCGTCGTCTGTGGTACATCAGGGCTTACTAATTAAAGTCTACGCTTTACGGCGGCCTAATCGGAACACGGCATTCCACAGATTGCACGAAAGTTGCTTATTTCTAATTACATTTTGCATGCTAATTCTGGATATAAAATAAATATTTACCAGAAGGAATACTTCTTAATTTCACGCAGGAATGCACTTGGCTGTTTATGAAAGGTTTCGTTCTGTAAGGTTCTTAAACGAGGTGCGTCTCTGTGGCGCCATTTAATTGCACCCCCCCTGCACCGCCTTCCCTGCCAGTTTCAAATGGCCAACCCTCCCCCCTTTCTTTTTTAGCCCCGGGGTACCAGAAATAGCAGCCAATGACAACGTGGGATTTTCGGGGGTCAAAGCGTCACGCTTCAAGTGGACCGTTTGATTAGAAGCTTTTTTTCTGCTGCTGTAAAAATAAAAAGCTCATTAAACAGGGGAGTTGCCTGGGCGCCAAAATAAAAGGTGTGATGCTGGGAGTCGGCAGAGGGAAAATAAATGAATGAAGAGAGCGTTTGGCCCTGAAGAGGACAAACACAATGCAGCAGATCGTCACCCCCTTCTGTGATATCAGTATATCCAGAGCTAATTAAGATCTGTCAAAACCAGTAGTCAAAAGCAACAACGGGGGGGGGGGGGGGGGGGGGGGTGTTGTCGGTATTCCCCCAGCAGTTTCAAAGTAGACCGAAGCTAGTTATTTTACAGCGGAAGCCATTAGAGATGGGACTGGTATCCACAGACAGGAAAATTACCTTTTTATACTAAAGGGATGCAGCTGATCCTGCCAATTACTGATCAGTCAGCAATAGATGTTTTACAGTTTGAGTTGTGGAGGCTTAATTCACTGCGAAGTAGCAGATTGCCCATAGAAAAACAACCACTGTAAGAAAACCGTGCCAGCATTTGTAGATTTAGGAATGTGATGGATTTAAGGAAAGCAGATCTCGCCTAATTACCAACTTATTGTTCGTTGTTTATCCTCGAGTATCGAGCGATGTGGAATCAGCTGACGGGATCCATTCGCGTCTGTCGCAAACTGGGTTCTGAAGCGCTGGTTGAAAGTATGTAGAGAGATGGAATGGTCTTTGATAAGATGCTCCCTCCCTGTTATTTACGCATATGCATACCGGTGTTATAGAAAATGGGCATTTACAGGGGCGGGCCCACAGGAGAACTGGCTGTAGCTGAAAGCTAATTGGCCCCCAGAGTGCACCCTCCACTGTCTCTCACCAATTCAAATCATATCATTGGCTAGGTCAAGTCCTCTGTATGAATTATGGCCGCTGCTTGAGAACCCTTGTTAGAAGGAAAGCATAGCACAAAATTTATTTATGACTTTCAAATGGCATTTCATGCTCCATACCAAAGGCTGACCCTGGATGTCCTGTGAACATGGATGACGGTTCTGGGATTTGGCTGTGCAATGTGCGTCAGACATGTTAATCCACGGCGTCCTGCGTGACGAGGAGCCTCGCGTAAGGTTGATGTGATCGGGGCTTCAATCACATATCACTCCAATTATGGAAGCGGCAAACAGTCCAAGAACGTTAATAAACTGGTGAAATTCACACACAACTAAACAGTATGTGAATGCAAATCGAGCACTGAGAGGGACGAGGCGGGTGAGAGGCTCACGGGAAGATTCCAGTGAAGCGGTGACACGAGCAGACACTGGGAAAATGAAATGCTGGGACACGAGATGGGGAACGTAGGCGGCAGGCACCGGATGTGGCTTTCCGAGATAACGGCCCTTCGGAGAAGGGATTTGGCCGTCCGGGGAAGGCGTGCTGAGTCTGTAGGACGCATCGGCGAGACCCTCACGCGGAATAACTGTGTGACCCTTCGGTCATCGTGCTGCTGAAAAGGATTTCGCCACATTAGAGCAGGTTCAGCTAGAGGCAGTGAGATTGATTCTCCAGCTGAAAGGGTGCCTGGACAAGGAAAGGGCGAGAGACACTGCATTTGCTTAATCTCAAATGAAGACGAAATCCTTCAGGTTCACAAAGACGCCCGAGAAAAAGTCCATCACAGTGACTCGTTTAATGCTAGCGTGGGTCTAAGAGCAAAGATGAGCACTAACTCTGGGACCAGTTTCGACCAAAGACGGCCAGTCTGTTTGGAATAAACCCCCCGCTTCGGTGAGGGCCGGGCCATTAGGCCCTCTCGCGTCAGGGGGTGTGGGCCTCGAGTCGGAAGGCCTCTTACGTTTTGCTCTTCCCTCCGAATACATCTGCGGAATTTCGTGGGGCGTATCAGGGCCGGAATGATAAAAGGGGGCCCTCCTCTCGAAAAGCCCGGAATAAATCACGGATTACTCAAACAACATATGATGAGACTGAGCCGTCGTCTGCTGAGAGACAGGAAACGTCTCGTGAAATGAGGCACTCAAGAAGAGCAGGAGCAGACACCCTGAAACACTCACTGGAGGACATGGAGGGCCTAGATCTGTTTATTTCTGTTGCTCATTAGTGATTCAAAAGTATAACAATGAAAAACGTCTTTAAATATGGAGCATTTCGCATAATACTTTGTGTATCGTTATAGATCAGTAGACAATTTTTTTGTAGTGAAAGTTCTAGAAAAGGGAGCCAGCTGGTGAGGTGGCCCTCATGCTTTCGTGATGAAGGGTACAGGCCCTCAAACAGGGAAGTCCTACAGTCCAAGTTTGCAATAGAAAAATTATGGTTTATTCAACGCGATGGCAATAACTCAATGTGCTGTAGCTCTGGCACCCAAATGACTGAAACTGATTCAGGATTATTAATGGGCTTCTTTAATCAAAACTTCTCCCGACCAGAGAAGACGAGTTCTCATTGACCTTTGTAAAATACTCATTGCAGTTAGTGGAATTACAAGACTATTTACTTTAATTAACAAAGTAATCCAGTTTTTTTTTTTTCTATTTATTTTTGACTCAAACGATCATGTTGATGATTACTGCCAGGATAACTGAGTGGGAAGGAAACGGATAAATACTGATAAAACACTGTGATGTCACTGCCTCCATGCTACTACCACAGGTGGCCTTCAGGTGGCGTTATGCAGATGTGCAGTATGACAGCAGGGAGATGTTTAATCCATCAGTGTTGATTAAGAGCTGCGAGGTACACTTCTTGGTAACCCAGCAACTGCAGGACTGCAGAGTATCCCAGAATGCTTTGCAAGCACTTTCATCTGGTTGACAGTGCATTAGGCTAACTTTGCCCCTCACAGTCTGAGCCTTCCACCGCGGTATTGACAGTACGGAGGTGCTCGACTCGCCGCGGCACTCTGCTCCCATCACGCGTCGCCCGTCGCCACGGGCTGCCTTGTACCGCGGCGAGTTTGACACACTGTCTCCTACAGCCGGGAGTCCGGCCTTGAGATGTAAATAACCGACTGTCTCTCCCCCGTCACTGGGAACAAAGGCGACTTTAATCTGTCCCATCAAGAAAAACACCAAGTCCGTGTTCTGCGTCGCATCCCAGCCCAGGGTCACAAATGAGGTGAACGAGAGGCTTGGCGTTTGAGATGGCGGCTGGCGTGAGGACCAGCCAAAAGCATGTGGCTTTAAATCCCGGCGGTAGGACGCCTTTTGCATCTCCATAGGGCTTCTAACCCCTATTACTCAGATCCGGCTGTATAAACCTGCTTAAAGTGACGATGTGCAAACTGTCAAGCACGTGTGCTATGACAAACAGTGCGTTATTCTAGGAAAATAAGAAATAATAATTTATAGAAGGACAGAGCAGCAATGTGAAGACCTACATGCTGGCTGTGAAAGGAAATGGGGGTCATCTGCCATTATTGTGGCCGTCAATTATTTCTATCCCTTTTTTATAACCTGCAGAGCCTTGGACTTTATTTAGCAGCGAACGTCGCCCTTATTTTCAGAGGACGCACCTGTGCTGAGATACATTCAGAGTATAAATACAGAATCATATGGAACCTTTTTTTTCCTCGCTGTGCCACTGTCACATGACCAACACAAGCTGCTGCCTCCACCCCCGCTTTTGTTTGGCCCCTGCTCCCGCTTTCGCTTGGCCCCCGTCACTTGGCCCCCCGCCCCCGCTTCCATTGGACCCAGCCTCCGCTTTCGTTCGGCCTGGATCAAAATTCCCCTGAGCTCTTGGAAAGAGTTTCAAGTCCAGAGATGGATGATGAAAAACGATAACGTGGAGTGACTGAAGAAATAATTAAAATCTAATTATAATGCATATTGCGAAGGCAGGAGTCTGTAGAGGATGAGATGTGGCATTGTACATTGTACATTTCCATCCTGGCCAAATGTGACGCCTGCAATCCTTCAAAATAAATAGCTACTCCAGACAGAACACTGACTGAGTGTAAAATTCCCAGAGTAAAAATCCCAGAGTAAAGGTATATTACTCTGGTTTAACTGCATTTAACATGCTGCCAAACTGTGTGTCCTGACACCAGCTGGATTCTTCAGATCAATAATGGAATAAACAGCTTGTTGTAATTATCACGTTCAGTCCTCATGCTCTAATATTTAATAATGGCTATAGACACACACAGCTCTGACATTTTTCTTCCGTACAGAAACATCACCAGAACATGTTTCATTTTTTGGACACCTGGTTTTGTTCACCGGTTTGTTTTTATTGCTTCTTTGTTTTGTCTCTCTGCCTTTCCTGGCTTTCAAAGTGCTTAATAAAGCAGGTAAAGAAAAACACGCAGCAGGCAACAATCCCATAAAGTGGAGGCAGTGTCAGCATGTAAAAGGCAGTGTGTCATCCCACAGACACAGTACTGGGCGGTGAGGCGGGTGCTGATTTGGCCCCCCGCCACCCCCCCAGGACTGATAGCTGCCTCAGCGGTGTGCTGTACGGCAGTCTGCCTGCCTTGTACCTTGTGTGGTTGCCAGTCGGCAGAGCACCTGACTCACTCCAGTACCATAGAGAGAAACATGCTCCACTCACTCCCGCTCCATGGAGACTGAAACCCAAGTCTCCTTCCAGGACCATGGACAGCAGTCTGTCTCACAAATGCCCACACTGGACAGAGCAATGGGCCGCACTCGTTCCAGGACCATGGACAGCAGCCTGTCTCGCTTATGCGCCTTGGAGAACAAAGCCCGATAGTCCTTCCAGCACCATGGATAACAGTCTGTCCCTTGTGGCGCAAAAGGCCCCACATTAGTTCCAGCACTATGGACAGCAGCCGGTCTCACTTTTGTCCAGTGACTCTCCTCACTGTTTTGTCCAGAACCATGGATGGTGACATTTCCTCCTCCTCTCTGTACCCAGATTCCCTTTGGTCCATGTCAATCCCCTTCATTTTATATAACATTTTACTTATTTGCTTGTATCCAAAGTGACAAGTACTTTTCAGGAAGCAGAGTTCATCAGCAACTGGAGCAAAATCATTCATTGACCATGGGACTTGAACCAGCATCCCTTGGATAACAGTTACGGCAGCCTGACCTGCTGAGCCACACATCCCCCCCCCCCCCCCCCCCCGCCCATCAGGACTGGGACGTCACTTTCTCATTACACTGCCATTTCCGCATTACATTTTCCCCTCCTGCCAGTTCAAGGCTATTTAGTCTCCCCAGGGCAGTTTTCAGTCGAGTCTGTTCTGCTTGCTTTTATATAGTGCCCTTCATAAGACAGGAGCCTCGAAGTACTTAACAGAGATTTACCAGGCAATGAACAGAGAACATTAGACAGCCACCTCATGCAGCCAGTATCATATGGTGGTATCATACAGCCACATCATACAGCGGCATCGTACGGCGATATCACACAACCACATCGTACAGCCACCCTGTACAGCGGCATCGTACGTCGGTATCATACAGCGGTATCATACAGCCACATCGTACAGCCACCCCATACAGCAGCATCGTACGGCGATATCACACAACCACATCGTACAGCCACCCCGTACAGCGGCATCGTACGACAGTGTCATATGGTGGTATCATACAGCCACATCGTACAGCCACATCGTACAGCCACATCATACAGCGGCATCGTACGGCGATATCACACAGCCACATCGTACAGCCACCCCATACAGCGGCATCGTACGACAGTGTCATATGGTGGTATCGTACAGCCACATCGTACAGCGGCATCGTACAGCGATATCACACAACCACATTGTACAGCCACATCGTACAGCCACCCCGTACAGCGGCATCGAACGACAGTGTCATATGGCGGTATCACACAGCCACATCGTACAGCCACATCGTACAGCGGCATCGTACGCCGATATCACACAGCCACATCGTACAGCCACCCCATACAGCGGCATCGTACGTCGGTATCATACGGCGATATCACACAGCCACATTGTACTGCGGCATCGTACGTCGGTATTATACGGCGGTATCACACAGCCACATCGTACAGCCACCCCATACAGCGGCATCGTACGTCAGTATCATATGGCGGTATCATACGGCCACATCGTACAGCCACCCCATACAGTGGGATTGCACAGCCTCCCAGTATAGTGGTATCGCATGGCTGTAATGCTACACAGCATGAAAAGTTAATGTCGGAGAGAAGATGGAATTCCCAGAGCACAGCACAGAAGTACTTAAAACTGAGAGCCGGGAGAGGAATTAACAGAGAAAAGAGGTTTCAACACAATATTAAAACTTTACAAAGTATCATGAAGTTCGATCTTTATAAATATGCTCACACTCTTCACCTCAGAGGCCCCACCAATGTTATCTTTAGTGCCATCACAGATCATGGCTTATACCATTCAATAAAAACTTTCAAGGGCTTTTTGGCTTAAAAATAATTGCTCTGAGAGACAGTAACTGAAGCATGGGTGGTATTCAGTCTGTTTTCTGTGATCGCTTTGTTCAGTCTGTTTTCTGTGATCGCTTTATTCAGTCTGTTTTCTGTGATCGCTTTATTCAGCCTGTTTTCTGTGTTTGTGACCTTCATTTTCTTGGTGGCTTTGCATGTCCAGCCTCTGCATTCATGGCTCTTTGTGGGAGTCGCGGTACGAATCTTAGACTTGGGCTTTATTTGGGACACGCTACATTTCTGGAAGGAGAAAGAAAAGAAACTTCCAGAAGAAGCTTGTTTCGCTGGCAGTGACGGATGCTGCATTCTGCAGCTCAGCACAGAAATACCCCCTTCAGAAACAGCCCCCGTAAATCACCACGGCGACACCGCCGCACTGCCGACCGCCATAATGTATGGGCCCCCGCTCACACTCTCACGCACGTACACACAGCGGGGGCACGCGTTCAGCCCCCCCAGCAGACGCGCTCCAGCCCAAAGTGGCCTCTCATCTGAGCTCCTTTCGCAGACAGACCCAAAAACGAAAAAAGCAAGCACTTTGACACAGATATGCAAAGAGAGCTTTATGCAAAATTGATGAAAAGTTTTATAATAGCTTTTTCGTAGAGAGCATATCGTGTAATATTAGTATGAATAGTAATATTAATGAATATGATATACAAAGGAAAAAAGTCACTGTTCCAAATAAAAAAACATATTGTCTGTAATATTATGCAGGAAATGACCCCACCTGATAGCTACATCCATTCACACTGTGTTACTCATGTTTCCAATTATTCGTAATAAAATTTCAGCCGTATTTGAACGGAAAATGCATTTCAGAATGCAGAACAGTGGTGTGATGTTTACTTGAAGAACAGCAGTTACCTTAAGGCGATAAGCTAGTAAATCCTGACGGTGGACTTGTGAACTTTGACATTTACCGCACTGAGCGAGCGCAGCAGATCGCTGGATGATGACCTTCACTGGCTTCACTGAGGTTTCAGGGGGCGTGAGTTTGGGGCTTGCAGAGAATCCCAGTCCAATGGCTGCTCCAGGCTTTCCTGATGAGAAACCGCATTCTCTTAATTTGTATGTTACATTGCTTGTATTCAGAAGATTGTACCACAGATTATGAAACAGTGCTTTTCTTCTGGGAATGACTTTTCTGAAAACCTGAGTAATTAAGACCAATTTTCTGTATCTATTTTCATACAGGTGGAAATCACTTTCTGGTAAATTTTTGTATTTGTGCACCTGATTCTGATTATTACTTTGAGCATAATAGCTAAGCTGCTGAATGAGGTTTTGGCTGCTGATGAAGACTAGGTGTCGATCAGATAACTGTTAATCTGTTAATCCGTGAAATTGTAAGGAGTGTGCGTTTGCCTCAGCATGCTGGC
This sequence comes from Brienomyrus brachyistius, assembly GCF_023856365.1. Lineage (NCBI taxonomy): Eukaryota > Metazoa > Chordata > Actinopteri > Osteoglossiformes > Mormyridae > Brienomyrus > Brienomyrus brachyistius. The sequence goes on from NC_064546.1 coordinate 24,200,023, forward strand.
TGTGTGTGTGAGAGGATGTGGTGATTAATCTGTGTGCTCGTCCCACTGGAGCGTGAAAGGCAAGCAACCGTGACCCTAAGGCCATTATTTTCCTCTCTGTCCCAGCCTCTGGTCCGCAGTGAATACAGGTGACTGCTCGGCCAATAGCGTCTGAAGTTCATCTCATTCTCCAAACCTATTGGCCAAAACTCAAGGTCAGAGGTCACTCCTCTGAGCAGACTCCTCCCCCCGCTTGCCATGTGGTATATTTGCAAAGAAAATTAAGAGTTATAAATGACACGGTCTCACAATCTTATTCAAAGCTGGGAAGTGTGGGGGAAAAGCAAATGGAAACATATGCTGATGTCATTAGTAAAACTGTTGCGATATCCATCCTCTCTCCGAATGAAATACAAAAAGAATACCCATTAACTCTGTAATGGTTATGGGATGTCATAAATTCTAAATAGCTGTTATCCGACCTTCAGAACTTGAAAAGCATCTTCATTCACAGGGTGTGATGATGTCACAGCCGCTGCGCTGAGCGCACATTAAACAGACGTGTTAATGCACCTGCTGCCGATGGAAGCACTGCTCTACAGGCCTGTCTGGGTGAAAACAAAAGTTTACAAGCAGTGCTACGAGACTCAGTGCTACGAGACTCAGTCTGCCTTTTATTGAATTGCACATGCTGGCCGGTTAAATATTAAAACTGCCAGTTTTTTCCCCTGCCTGTGGTCGTAATTACAGGAGAAGCCGCGTGTTTTTGATCCTGTTGCCAGGAATCAGTCTTCAAATAGACGCTTTAGTGAGCTGCTCTTAAGTTCTTTAACGGGTTCCGCGTGCAGAGACGGGTCTGTCCAGACACTCCATCTGTGTGTTTTGATTGCACGTTTCAAGGTTGGGCCCCTGAGCAAGGCCCTTAACCCCAATATTCTGCAGGGACTGGCTGACCCGGCGTTCTTAAAATGCATGTCACATTTGATGAAATAAAACATAAATATATGCTAAATACAGCCAGGAGAAGAGGAAGGGGTCACAGAAGACATCTTGAGAAATGATGCAGGTCTTTTCTCTAGCAGGACGATAAACTGGACCAGAAATATGATGTGATCGTAGCTCCTTTCTCTTCCTGGAAGGACGTAATCACTTGAGTTCAAAAGAAAAGTAGTAGAAATTGTCAATTTTCACCTCTGTCTTACTTTCATAGGAAACTCTCAAAATGTCCTGTTCTATTAATGTGGCACTTCAAACAACCAGCCTTCACGAGTTGTTTTAAAAGTCTCAGTTTGTGGCATTAACTTCATTATGGGACGAAGTAAGTCCTTATAGCATTTAGGAACATCTTGGTGTTCTCTCCATACATTTTTTTTATCAACTAGGGATTTTTAAGGAGTTGAAACAGGAGATTTCCGAATAGTGCCACCTGTGGGTCCTCTTGGTAGGAGACATCAGCGTTGAGATGATCAGCAGAGAAGGAGGCCCTGGCTCCTGGTTGGCCGATTTTCTAGGAGGCTGCAGGCTGATGTTGTAAGAGGCTGCAGGCTGAACCTCAAACAGCAGAGAGGCTGGAGACCATCGCACCTTGTTAACACCTTATTAACACTCATCTTTGGTCCTATTTTCCTCTAACACCTCCATCTCTGGGGCATCAGCTGGGCCTTAGCAGCTTCCGAGCTCAGGGATCTGACAGATGGCCTCCGGGAATTTCACAGGGGGTGGAAACCGATCCCTTAGAGATGGGGGGGCTGGCCATTGACGCCTCTGGGTCAGTGGACCGCATCCGCCCCGTTGCTGTCTCTCGGCCCAACGGGCGCCTGCTGTCGCGCAGATTTCACTGAAAAGCCGCCCTGGTTCATCCAGATTCAGTGGGACTCTGAACCCTGACAACGATCCTCCATTAGAAGACACACACACCTACACCCATGTGTATATAAACACACAAATCTGTTCCCACGCACACGCCCAAAATCAAACACACAATGATAAATGATGTGGTGGTGGGGGGGGGGGGGGGGGGGTGAATAGGGAGTGAACATCTCAGCTGCACACAGATTACTTAACTTACTGGGTCCCAAAACTAGAAGACAAGTGGAATGTTCTGGAAGGTCCGAGCTTTGGGATTTATTCCTCTCATGCGCTATGCTGCTACCATGGCTACCGGCAAGAACCAACAGGCTGGTGGTAAAAGGATATTAACTTAAACTTACAGATATTTTATGGGTTCCTCTGAAATAAATTAAATTAAAAAGGCCAATAGGATGTTGGGTTACATCTCTAGGTGTGGGGAGTTTAAGTCAAGGGAGGTGATGCTACGGTTATGTAATTCCTTAGTAAGACCCCACCTAGAATATTGTGTGCAGGTTTGGTCACCATACCTTAAGAAGGACATTGCTGCCTTGGAAAGGGTTCAGCTTAGGGCTACGAGAATGATTCCTGGTCTTGGAGGAATGTCTTATGAGGAGAGGTTAGCTGAGCTGAATCTGTTCAGCCTCAAGCAAAGGAGACTAAGGGGGGACATGATCCAGGTATATAAGATTCTAACAGGTCTGGATACTGTTCAGTCAAATTACTATTTCAATATTTCAATATTAGCTCAAATACAAGAATTCGTGGCCATAGGCGAAAATTAGTGGGAGAACATTTTAAACTGGATTTGAGGAAGCACTTCTTTACACAGCGTGTAGTTACAGTATGGAATAGTCTCCCTGTTAGTGTAGCACAAGCTAAAACCTTGGGTTCCATTAAATCAGACCTAGATAAGATTTTATCAAGTAAGCTATTTGTTAAGTTCTCCCCAAACAAGCCTGATGTTCTTATGGTGTAACTTAGGCTGCCTGCTGGTTAAAGGGTGTTAACTTAAGCTGGCTGCTAGTTTAAGGATATTAACGTTTAAACAGAAGGTTAAAGGTTTGGGCGCCCAAGATCAGCAGCAGGCAAAGTCAATCTCAGCAGGCAGTTCAGTAAAGGAACAGCAGTCAGCATAAACGCTGATAAATATCCTGAGATTCCCTTCAAAAGATTCAGCAAACGTCACATCCTGTGAATGTCAGGAGTGTAGCGAATTTGCTAGGTGCGGCTGAGATTCAGACCCCCAACTCCAAGAGTGTGATGCTCCAGTGCTATCCACTGAGGCACCATAAACACTGCAGCGCTCGTTATAGCTGCGGACAAAGATATCCTTTCACTTTTCTAGCAGCAACATATGTTTTTCTTAGTTAATTGTCCTCTGTGGTTTTCTGGGAGCCTTGATGGTTGTTATTCAGCTTACAGCCAATGCTTTTCTTTCTGGAAACTTGAGGTTTTACCCACAAAAACAGGTGGGCTTTAACCGCCAGGCCACCTGCTGCCCCAAAACGCCATCATAAAACCCAGCACAGTGGTAATTAGCGCAGCCTTCTTAGTGAATTCCAAAGCAGCAATGCCACACACTCCGGTATAAATATTAATGCGACCGCGACGGCGAGTAATTAGCCTACAAAACAGCGTGTGCTGTTTCCAGTCTGCAGTAAACTGGGCCAGGGGTTAAAGGTCAGCGTCTTTACAGACAGAGGCAGGCTGGCTTACAATGTAGAACCAGAAAATAGCTCCGGAGACACTTATGAGCAGACACCTTCTAATTCATACTCCAGTTCGGAAAAAAAGACAAGATGCTTATCAGCCGAGATTAGAAGGTCGGCCTGGTGTGTGTGAAGATCAGCCAGAACAGCCGCCCCCAGCGGCAAAAACACTGACCGTCCGCCCGCCCCCCCTGATCAATCTCTTATTGTCCCCCCACCCCCACCATGCACCATCCAGGACACCTTTACAGACCCTGGCCACACAGCAGAAAGCAGGTATTCATCAAGCGGCTTTGAGGTATGGCTTCCACAGCAGGCCGACAGACAGGGAACTGAGTGGATATTTTACTTTGCAAAGGCAATTAATGCCTCACACCCAGAAGACATTTAACTTCTGTGCTGATTAATTATGCACTTTGTACATACTAAAATATCCCTTATCCTAAAGAAAATGTAGTAATTAGGTCCAAAAAGAATCGGCGGTTTGGCTATACCAAGCCTTAGATAGGGCAAGCACGACAAAAAAAATATTTGGACGGAGGCCACGGGTCTGTTTTTATCCTTCTCCTGCGCCTGCTGCGACATTAACCTTCTCCTAAAGCGCACACGCTTTCATATTTTAATATCGACGTGCCACAGCAGCACAGCAAGGTCTGTCCGCCCCCGCAAGACACCAGCACCTGTATCTATGTTACGGTAGGCGTACCTCTCCCACTCAATTGGCCGTGAGGGTCTTGATTGGTTCCTCTTTCTGACAAGCCGCACTCGTTACTGACTACACTTCTGGGGTAATAAAGGTCAAACTGGCAGGAGAGTCCCTGCCACGGCTGGCCTGCTTCTCACGCTGTTTAATAGCTTTTCTTTTAAGCAAACAAAAGTCGTCAGAGGAAACACTGTGGTCTGCAAGTGTGAGGTGTCTGCATCAAACCGCTGCTCAAAGATGGTCCGGGGCTCGTGAGAGTTTTACTTACACAGAAATGTTCTGAGGGCAGAACAAAAAAATGATTGGTTTAGAGAGATAACCAATCAGATTGTAGATGAGGTGGGTCCAACAACTGAAGGAGGCGGGACCAAGACATCTGATTGGTTAGTCCTGTCTCCTATAGTTGCTTGGACCCACCTCCTCTACAATCTGATTGGGATCTGAATGGCATTCGGAATGAGACTGGAAGCTGATGGGACAGGACGCTGACGAGGAGATGTCACGCCGGAAGGATGGCCTTTCATCAGCATTGATCAGATCTGAAGGAAAACAGGATGGGATTGCAGGTGCTAGCACGGTCAGTGCCAATCAGATCTGAAAAATAATTGGAACAGCCGAGCTGTTCCCAGTGTAATTCTGCAAACAAGGCCCTGCATAGTCACATTGAAGTCACATAATCAACTGGGCTCTCTGTAAAGTACCTAAAGGGTTAAATTTGCTCTGTTTACAAACTGCAAGTCCGGCGGAGTTGATACCAGCCTGACCCGAATGGGCATAGGAGGGGCACATGCTTCGACATGTCAGAGTGGCGCCGGAGGTGTACCATACTGCTCACACAGACCCGTCAGCCTCGATGAAATGCTTAAATAATTCTCTGCGGTGCGTCGAAGGAGTGCAGGGCAGAACAAAACTCTGCCACGGATTCATTCATCATTCATGCGCGTCTCATCGGTTCAGCTGAGGTGTGGGCTGCAATTCTAATACGATAATCTCATCGCCATGGCTCCCACACAACTCCTAGCTGTTCTTCCCGTATGGTGTGGAAAGCACGGGGGCGGGGCCTCGGGGACACTGGCCCCATCTGAAAGCTGATTGGCTCCCAGAGCACTCCCTCCACTGTCACTCACCAATTCCTAAGATGTCATTGGCTATCGATAAGGTTGGCCCCTCTGTATGAATTATGGCCCCTCTTATGGAGCATATGGTATGGTATGGAAGGCAGAATGTCTATGCCCAGGCAAGTCAGCCGAGAGTAACAAGGCAGCAAGCAGACGTGTGTTCAGGTAACACAGCAGTCAGCAAAATGTGGGATTGAGAAGGCAGTGACACATTTATGCAACCTATGAAAAGATGAGTTCTGATTATATCACATGGGGGTTGGACCTGGTACTTAGACACAAAACTTTCGCTTCATATTTATCAAAAAAAAAAAATCCCGGTCATCGATGCGGTTCGGGGCCAGAAACAACCCAGTGAGGGTCAGAGAAAGGGCGCGAGGAGGCCACCTCAAACATGCGGCCTGGACGGACATCAAAGCGAGAAGACGGCGGCTGCAGTGTGTCGAAATGATGACCGAACGGCACTCAGCTCTGCCTGCCCTTGCAAGTGCGCAAAACACTTGTTTTATTTCAGAAAATTAAATTAAAGAAAGAGAGGCTGGTGTTTACATCGTCAAGGCTGCCTGGCTCAGTGACCTGTCTCATTGCTGACTTCTGGATGAATTTTGTCATGTTTCACTACTTTAATGTTCTTCCCAGAGAAATGGCAGGGGCTTGACTCAGTATGAATACCAAACACGTAATATTTACAGATGAAAGAGAGCGTTGTATCAGTGCCTATTACATTAATAATATAAAACCATATACAATGCACATTATGTATTAACAATAATAAATTGTTCGTAAATATGTCACATAATAAATTCCATTTGTGTTAATAGTGTCAACGGGTGCAGGAATCTCCAGAACAAGGAAATTTAATAATTAGCTCCTTATAGACTGAGTCGGCGTTAATTGTCATTTGCGGTTAGTTTGCACTTACAAAAATGAACCGTAAAACTCGGGGCAATGGTTCCAAGACCCCAGAGATCAGAAAAAGAGCAGTGGATATGTGCAGGGGAAGGTTGGGGGGGGGGGGGGCACTGCATTTTTACACAGTGACCGCTAGTGCTGATCAGTGAGCTTGGCGCTAATGAGAACGTGTTAGGGCACGTTTGTACACATATCACGCGTAAACGGCTCACCTGCGCAGTGAGGTATCACCGCCGCCGCCACTGCGAGCGCGCTAATAAGGGCCGGCAGAGCAAGAGGCATTTCTTGTTGCAGATTTATTACTTCTGGGGGTTGGGGGGAAGGGGGGTGCACTGTATTGGATAACAGTAAATTAGGGTATTCTAAAGCAATAGCTCTTAGAAGGGCAGACTATAACATAAACAAGCGGCAATACATTATGCTGTGCTGGGGGAGAGATAGAGCAGCACAGTAATAGTCATCCGGAGCTTCATATCACCTTATTACACTGCCGGTACTGATGTGGGAATGGTCTGGCCCAGGGGAGGTGTTTCTCACTGCTGCTCCTGTGAAGAACGGGGAACTCCATGGGGAAGCCTGTGAGAATGGCTTTTTAATACAGGTGTGTCTGCAATTAAACAGCAGTACACAGTAAACAGGGGCCTGGCTTACAGCCGCCATGGAGGCCTGGCACGCAGTTCTACTGCTATTCCACTTCCTGTAACTCCACAGACTTACTATTACTTCACAGACATCCTGTTACTCCGCAGACTTCCTGTTACTCCACAGACTTCCTATTACTTCTCAGACATCCTGTTACTCCACGGACTTCCTGTTACTCCACAGACTTCCTATTACTTCACAGACATCCTGTTACTCCACGGACTTCCTGTTACTCCACAGATATCCTGTTACTCCAATGACTTCCTATTATGCCACATATCTCCTGTTACTCCAATGACTTCCTGTTATGCCACAGATGTCCTTTTACTCCATGGACTTCCTGTTACTCTAAGGACTTCCTGTTATGCCACAGATGTCCTTTTACTCCACGGAGTTCCTGTTACTCCACCGATATCCTGTTACTCCATAAACGTCTGTTAATCCACGGACTTCCTGTTACGCCGCAGACATCCTGTTACTCCACAGACTTTGTGTCACACCACAAACATCTTTTTACTCCATGGACTCCCTGTTTCTCCAGAGACCTCCTGATACTCTACAGTTTTTTTCATCCCAGCAGAGAAGTCAGCTCTTCTTAACACCCCCATGATGTCACCTCGCCCTTCGAGCACGGCAGTGGAACAACGGCTCCACCTTGTCGTACAGTGCATGACAGGAAGGTGGCGCTGCCCTGGACGTTGCTGTCTATGAGCCGTGTGTTTGAGGTTTCCTGCTGGCGGGAGGGGAAGCGATGCAGCCTTTGATGCTAAAATAGCTTGAGTCAAGGATGAGCATATAATTTAACACTATCCACTGCAACCGAAGGTCATCGGAAAGTTCTAGAAGTGGAATACTTTTAGGACTTTAGAACAGGTACATGCAGCAGGCTTCTATGGTTATGTGTGATTTAAGAGTCATTGTCAGTTGGGTGAGATTTGGTACGAGTTGTGGGGGTCATCTCCAGCATAAATCAATCTGATTCATGAACTTTTAACTGCCAAAATCTAAGAGAGGTTTCTCATATATTGAAAAAGTGCTTTGAAAATAGCAGCATAATCATATAGTGTCGTCCATTATGACAGAATAATATTATGAAAATGTTTTGGGTACCTGTGACCCTTTCCAGGATAAGCGCTTAGAGGACGAGCGGATGAATGGACCGGTAGGTCTACAGTGACTGACTGACATGCACGCTGCTTTGTGTGACACTAGTGTGACTCAGGTCCCTGACAGGAACATGGGTGGAGGCTGGAGGGCCACCAACAGCCAAGGGGGCAGCAATGAGACGAACCGTAGTGGGGGGTGTTTGTCTGTGGGATGGGGAGGGGCAGGCCAAGGCAAGCTCATAGGTTCCAAAGAGGGCGTGGAGAGGTGGGCTGCTTTTTAGGGAACGCCATTGGTCTAATCCTTCATTGATGGCAGCAACCAATCAGAGTAGAGCAGGAAGCCTGTGAAGTGTCCCACTACATAGATCGGTAATGGTGGCAGCTAGTAACGGGCCCCTGCCATGAGCACCCCCTACCTTTTTCCTGTGTTACATTTAAGGAGGGGGGTCAACTTGTGATGACGGTCATTGCACGATAGTCCACTGTTGGAGGAATGTAGACCTCTGCCTCCCATTGCAACAGCAGGCATGAAGGGAGCAAAGCCTGCTATCGATCAAATATGTTCAGCGAATCTTGTACATTATAAGTCCAACATTTCACATGAGACCTGCTCAGAAGGCTAAGAACTAACTCAATTTTGCATGACACTAATTATTAGCTTTTCATAGCTCTGCACACGTGTGCCGATGCTTATCAATGAAGACGCAGCCCTGCATTTCGAGTAACTGATTTCTTTTCAAGCAAAAAACAAAAGTAGGTTGCCATTGTTTAGGGTTATTCTCAAAAGAGTTCAGCTTGTGGAAGTAGGTTAGTAATCCGTGAGGGTTTTTTTTCGAAGCCACTTAAAGCAGCATTGCAGAGAGGTAACCTGAACAGGGGACTGTCACCAGGGAGAGAATGGGTGGATGAAAATATGTCATCGAGACGGAAAAGGAGCACGTCTCCAAAAAAACAGCAAAACCTTTCGCCAAATCCTGAAATAAATGGCAGTTCAAACACTGAAATAAGCACTTCACCCCTTTTGTGAGGACTGGTGATCCAGATTTTAGGATGCTAATTTGTCTTAGCACTGCATTTGTGAAATATTGAACATGTAAAGGAACGGATTATATGTATTATAACATTATAATTTTTTTAAATAGCTGGGAGGAAAATGGCACAATCAAAGTTCTATTCGCAGGGGATAATTCTTCAAAGATCTTGGATGTTTTTTTTTTGCGCCTAACACGTATGTATTTTAAAATGCGATAAAGGATTAAATTCTTGTGAGTGAAAACAGCGACTGCATGCACCGATAATGTTCCTGCGTTGTATCACAGCACTCGCAGCACTCATCACAGCATTTAAAGTCTGTGTTTGTGCCAGTTTGCTGGCTGCTGCTGGTGACTGTCATTAAGTTTAATTATCAGCTCCCAAACTCTGCTGTTTAGCGAAGACATTCCTCTTAAACAGAGGCCCCCAACCGGCAGGCCGAAACCAGAACATGTGCTCGTATACCAGTGAATGCATTCATTGTATTAATTCATCCTGACAATTTATATGGCGAAATTTTATAGCAGAATTAAACCATAGCTATAAATCTGCAAGACTCGCATTCGACACGGCAGGTCTGTTGGGGGCGATCCTGCAGATCTCAGTGTAATGTTATGAAATAAAATGCCCCCAGCCCCAATGGCTTCACAATCATTCTGGAATGCCCAATAATGATGGATCACAATGATGAGGTAGCCAATCAGGGAAGGTCGCCTCTAAACTGGAGCGTCAGTTGTGGGGTTCCCGCTCTCATAGTATTGGGCAGGAGGACTGACACTCGCTGAGGAGGACATCAGCTTTGGCGGGCTGCTCCCCTGCTGCTGCAATCTGCCTCTCCTCCAGGGGGCGCCGGAGTGCAAATATGTTTCTGACTTTACTGGAAATCTGCTTCTCTCTGGGACGGCAGAGAGAGAAAGGGTATGACTGAAGGTCACATGTGTTGTGCTTTCGCGTCTCTTCGGCGTGTCTGCCGTCAGTTATTCTGGAATCCGTTTCTCGGGGTTGGGAGCGCTGGAGTGAGTCAGCCTGGATCTCCCATAAAGGAGCGTGTGGATGAGGAGGCCCCATCCAATCCCTGCCCCCCGACAAGCGTAAAACCCTAGGTGGAAAAAACTCCACATCCCCCAGAAGAACGCGCGTCATTCCCAAGCCGTCCGCAAGGCTCCGCGAGGCTCCGCGCTCGCATCTGCTGCGAATATTAATCGAGCCGCTGCAGTCCTGTCTGGAGATGCAACGCTTTTTGGCTCTGAGATGAAACACATTTTTTTCCCCTTCACACTGTTATTTGTTGAAGCAAATTAAGATGTTTAATTAAGATAATTAGCGAAGGAATGACGGAAAAGGAATGGAACAAACTCCCACAATCAGCATGAAAGACGACCAGATATTTGATGCTGTTTTTAAGACGGATAAATGTTTTTAGGATGGATGACTATCATCCTATCGGAATGCGGATTTAAGGGACACGTGAATTTCCGACGGAGGGTAACGGCAGATAGATGTGGCCGCTTGTTGTCATGGAGAAGAAGTCTGCAGATGTCCACTGATTTCCGCCACAGAATTCGGGAACGCCCAGCTTCTGGAAGCAGGACTGCTCGCCATGGATTTTGGAAGGCTGTGATATTTTCCTGCGTTGGTCGATATTGTCGAAGGTGAGACTCTGGGGTAATATCCTTATTCCTAACAAAGGCTCGCTTGGTCACTCACACCATGTGCCTGGGCTGTGGAAATCTCTATTTTAATAAAGGTATGTGTTCCCTTACCAGTGTGGGAATCTCATCTCACCTTGGATCACTATCTTTTCCTTCCAAAATAATAATGACAGAAACTCCGGCATAAACCCAAAGGCAGGATGGGGACCAGGTTTGCAGACGATGCCTAATTACACAGTGCAGCACAGCGTGACACGAGCGCGTTACACACCCAAGAAATGTATCTGCCCTAATGAATGAAGACAGATGGGATGGCCAGCGAGCAAAGCCATCGCGTAGGTGGTGGGAGGTGGGTGGGGGGTGCCTTCCCGCTCCTGGCGCCTCAGTCCCTGTGTTGTGGGAAGTGAGGTCGATGTTTAGATGGAGGTGTGCAATTTACACCGTGCGATTCCCTGGAGCAGCCCCCATCCACCCCCCCCCCCCCCCCCTGTACCGCGGCGCCCTCCACTGGAAACACAGAGCTGGTCATCGATCGAGGGATTTTCCACCACGGTAAAGCCTGTTCTATGTGACTTCACGGAGACTCACCTGGTGTGATAGTGGCAGTGCTCCTCAGTGGCAGAATGGAGCAGGGGGGCACTGGTGTGGGGGCAGCCATGGGGCATAGAGGGCCGGTGAGCAGCTCAGTGGGTCTGCAATCTGTTGTCCGGAAGGGTGTGGGTTTGAATCCCGTGGACTGGCAGAGTATTCATAAAAGTGGGGGCCCTTGAGCAACACACACAATGGGGCATTTCAGCACATACAGCAGGTTGTCAGTTCAATCTCAGGTGAAATACCCACCAGGATAAACCTGTATGTTGCTTTGGAAAAAAGCATAACATTAGAGCATAACACTGACTGCAGCACTCCTAAGTAAGATAGCCTCATAAAGAAGAGGTCAGTCACAAGTCCAGCTGGAATAAGGCAGCCCCACTGTAATGGGGAGGGGGGTAAAGTGGCATCAGTAGGACGTTGAGATCATAATGCCCCTGTTCTATTTCACTTGTATATGGGGAACTCATTTCTGATTCATGAAATGTTTTGAGCACATCTGTGTAGCATAAACATATTACAGGATGGAAATTATTTGTAAAAAAGCTCAACTGACCTGTAAGTCCCCGTACTGATTTTAGCACCGTAAACTAGAATCTAGCATATTACATGCAGATCATCAAACCCAGAAGACAGGAGGTGAGAGAACTGAAACTGAGATTATTTCCGTCATTAGCGACAGCCCTAGTGAAGAAAAATAACTTAATATATAGTTTTTTTCCTGGTTAATTTGCTCAGCTAAGTATCTAGAGGGAGACTGATCAGTGCTGGAGGCCGTAATCGGGGATCCCTGTCGCGTCCGGAAGGACATCAAGGGATGATCACATGACTCACCATCACTTTTCACATTTTCATTAAGGGTGCCATAGCTGAGAGGCTGTAATGAAACCGGAGCCGCCCCCCCAATCCATCACCAACATCCGGTTCCCTCTGGCACCCCAACAGACTAACCTTGTGACCCCCCCACCTCATTTTGCACTGCGTCTCGAGTTCACGATGGAGCAGGGCGGTGTGCCGGGGGGGGTGTAAGATGTCACCGGAGCTGCACTAGAGAGGGGGCAACCCCTCCCCACCCACGCACGTCTGCTCCGCCCCCCGTGCCCACCCGGCTTAATCCCGCCTCTCCCCTCCGCGGCGAATGGACACGGCGGGAGTCCCCGTTGCCACGTTGCTGTGAGACGCCGCCAGGCGCAGCATATGCCCGCCCCACGGGGCTCCGGCCTGGTGGGCGACGGAGACTATCCCCGAGGCGGAACGTTCCAGAGAAAGCCGCCTCCCACGCGCTGCCGGCCAGCACTGGCACCATGACTTACACGCCTCTCCGTTCCGGATTCCCTCTGGAAGATAGACGCCGGCCCGCCAGTAAATATCGCCACACATTTGCGTGGGGCCCCCTGTTGGTGACATTACTCTCAATATGAAACAAACACGTTCCTTATTTAGGAGATGCTAGCTAGCTATGATCTTCTGAGGCTATTTGCTTAGTTTTTGAAGCATCTGGAAGAGGGGTGGAGGCCATGACCCCAGAAGTGACAAACTGGGCCCCACACTGGATATGCTGGGTTTGACACCCAGGGCTGATTCACAGCCTGTCTCAGCTTGTCAGCTCTTACTTACACATTTATTACCAATATTTATTATTATATTATTATATGATTATACTTATTATTGCTGTGGTCATAGTGATTGTTCTGCATGACCCGCGATGCCACCTTTATTTTCGGCGGGTGTCACCAATCTGCAGAGTGTTGGCTGCGAGTGAGAGATTGGTGGCCCCGTGCAAATGAAAATGACACCCCCCCCCCCCCCGCTCTCCACACGCCCCCCCGGGTAGCGGCTGGGGTTATGTAAGAACATATCAGAGCGTATGTTGCTGGACTGCAGCCTGGGACTCCGGAGAGAGCGAGCCTTAGTGAGTTTCCTCTATCTGCCCTTTGGTTTGTACATGTATAAATAAGCATGATATCACAGAGGAACAGCTTATGCTTCCCTGCGTGGGGACATGATGCCGCCGTGTCCCAGCTCACGGGGCTTATGTCATCACCACGTGCCACTCTGACGACATTCTTGGCCGAATGAGCGACAGATGACTGGGGTGGGGAGGCTCATGCCAGCCCTTTCCTGCGCATTGCCTTCTGGGTAATCGTAGCTGCTGCAACCAGACCTCCTTCAGGGTCAATCTCAGGAACTCAGACTTTCACCCCCCAATTCAAACCATTTCTTTATTTCCTTAGTGGCGTAGAGAAAAGCGGCAATAATTAAATGTAGGATCTGTTCAGAATGTACATTTTAATGTGATTCATGGCAAGATGCTGTGGAAAAGGAATTGCATTGCAGTGGTACATTAAAAGATTTTTTTTTCTATAATAAAAGCAATCACTAAACAAGGCATAGAAATATCTATGTTTTGATTATAAAGGTAATCTTATTTCAAATATATTTAATGGTTATGACATATGTTTTCAACCTTGACTTTTTAAAGGCAATTAACACTGATATGAAACGTGTGTATATAAAGAAAGGTTAATTGAGTTAGGAAGGTAAATTGTTTCCAATTAAGTGTTGCATTAATAGAACATTCGAAAATATATAGTCCAGGTTAATTGCTTAGTAGGTTATGGTAATGGAATTTTTAGTGACTAGGGTGTTAAAGTTAATAAAAAGCGAAGTTTATCCCCATATAAATGTGAAGATTAAGGAGTATTACGTTTATTTTTTTTTAATGATGTTGCAGGCTCGCCTCTGGCTACGCGCGATCCTCAAATGTGTGGCGTGTGGGAGTCCCGTCGCCCTTCTGTGTCGGCTGGCTGCCCTTTTGTGATCATCCTGTGCGATGTGTCCGTGCAGTGGCCTCCGATGATGGACGGTCCTCGGTGCGTGTACACGGGACACGGGCGAATGTTATCTGCAGCTCGCAGCCGGCGGGTGAGGGACAGAGGGCGCTCGGCCGCGGAATCGCAGGGCGGGGGGGATCGCCACGGCGCCGATGAAGCTGTCCGGGTCGGGCTCCGTCAATGCCGGTCAAGAAAGCTTCATCAAGGTGGTGGGTCAGGATCACTGGGGAAGAAATTTCTAGAACTCAGCAGAACTGGAACTGCCGCCCCCAAGTAAGGAATTGAAAAAAGGAGCTTTCTTTGCCATTTGTACAAGTATGTGAACAGGAACATTGGAATGCTTCTCTTCATATATCCCATCATGCTTTGCTTTGAGACAGACACACACACACACATATATACACTTGAGAGTGCAGCTTGGGCTCTGAGCACAGGCTCAGCCATATATCCGGCACCCCTAGATCTTTTTTGGAGGTTGAAGTCCTCGATGAAGGGCCTAACAAAGATGTCACTATTGTGCTGAATGTGGGATTCAAACCGGCAACCTTCCGATCACAGGCACTGAGGCCTAACCTGCCCCCAGACATGCGTAACCTCTGTCTAATCGAACACTGTGAGTGTCAGGCTGTACAGCTGCATGACTGAAGATTACAGCAGAGAAATATCTCCTCATATTGACATAAGAGACCCAGCATTATGAACACACACACCCCCCCCCCCCCCCAGTGCAGTGCAGACCAAGCGCCCCGGTGGCCACGTGTATGAAAGCATTGTGTACATCCTCTGTGAGGACACTGCACCGGGGTGAGGATCAGCCTCCGTTCCTTAGACGATGGTAATAAGATGAAGTCTGGGAAATGCTGTCCCATATTGTGGTTTCCTCCATAATATTGGCCGCTGGGCGGGTCTGGCATGTCAGGCGCATGAAGTCCCCGGCGGACCCCTCCCTGCTTGCTGTACATGAGGTAGATTAGCCAGCGGCTTCCATCAGGAGCTCCGACCTCACAGCTGGGAGATAAACTCGTCCGGTCTGCTCCCGGCGCTGCCTCACACTGATCTGAGACCTGCCCAGTCAGCGCAGGCCTGGTATTGCCGGCCTGCTCTTCAGCTCCTAGTCCATGCCATGTACCTCAATACGTAGAGCATTGTGCTAGCATTTTGAAGATTGTGGGATCAGATCTCAGGGAACATACATAAATTATACCCTTTCCCTTTGCTGTACACTGCTTTGGGCAAAAGTATCAGATAAATCAATAAATGTCTATACAGGGTTGTAACAAGGGGTGTAAACTTAGCAACCAATTACTTTCAGGAATCCTGAATATGTAATTAGCCCCTAAACCAAATGACTTGCTGTCCTCTTTAACCACAGTTAAAACATGGCCGTTCACGAAGGGGTTCCCTAAGATACAAGGCGTAATAAGGACCAGACACCTCTCCCAGCTGAAGAACACCTCCTGTCCACCTCACAACATCTTGCATAGCTGGAATAGCGCAGTGTTGAAGGGCCCAGCGTAATTAGAAGGTGTGTGTGTGTGTGTGTGTATGCTTCAGAGAAGGTTCCGGAAGGCTCCGGGTTTGTCTGAGCAGCTGGCTTACCGAGTTAATCCAGAGAGCCCCCAATTTGTCTCTTCACAGATAGCAGATCAAACAGCCTCTGATCTCCCTGCAGTTTAAACTGAACCGAATCCTCCTGGAGGAGACACCCCTTAATCACGCTGCAGTACATCAGGCATTAGACTGCATAAAGTAAAGGGCGTGCTTTGGGAGATGGACCAGCAGGTGGCGTCCCTATTTCTGTTCGTCTCTCAGGAGTAGCGGTCAACACCATAGCAAATTCTGATGGACGTTTTGATCAAAAAGCAATTTTTACCATGGACATGGAATTTAAAAACACAGCCTACATACTTTTTTTTTTTCTAAATCAAAACATTTTGCCACGGACACAAACAAATCTTGCCATGGATGCATTTTTCCGTACAAGGGCAGGTTGACAATCCCGGCTTAGATGACTGAGTCAGTTGTCGACAGTGTTTTCCCTAGTCTGAGGTGTCATTTCATTCATCCAGTAAAACCCAGACTCAAACCCAGCTATCTGCACCATACCCATATGCCAGTTAGAGACCCGACCCGTATCCCCACCTTCCCAGAATCCCCTAGGTGTGTTTGATCTGAAGGTATCTCCTGGTATCTGAGGACGGCACGCGCTCTAGGGAGCTTGACAGGCTACTCCAGCCGTCGCTATCTGCCCCTACGAGCAGGTAAAACTGCAGAACCTTCAGCTAAGACGCTCATTTACTCGCAGCGGATTTACTCAACCGGAGGCATCCCGGAAGATCGGGGAGTTCGCTAGATAGACGGGCAACACCAGGGCCCCAGCATGAATAAAAATGCACTTGTTCACACGGTCACAAGGCCGTTCATTTTGTTTGAATGATTTAGAGACGCCCGTTTCCCTGGGGATTATGGGAGGAAAGTGGATCATCTAGAAACGATCAAACGTTTCTGTACCTGACGCCGCTTTGGGTGGCTTTTGGTCTTTCCCAGGAATCTGCACGGGTCCGGAACAGGCAGGGCAGCCAGCGCTGAGAGGTGATGGCACATCACACCGTAGAACAAAAATGAAGGGTGACAAGAACCACACTGGTTATGAATCAGGAGGCTACGAGATGCTGGAGTCTGAAGCTGTTTCACTGTTTCTGCATGTAGGAGTGATTCCCAGGCCCCAAGGCCTTGGAACTGAACCACACTGAAATTGCAGCTCGGCCTGCGGAGGAGCACTGCAGGAACGTGAGGACCACTCCATCTTCGCCGAATTCTGGGAAGCTTGTTCTTTTATGTGGCTTCTTCTAACTTCCCCCGAATGTCAGGGTGGAATCGTTTGGTTGGGTTACTGCTTTTTCGCCCACTTGTGGAGTAGCTCTACCCTGGTCCAACTCTCTTTCCCTGCCGTGCCGTCTTGTCTTCCTTCATTTAAATCCTCGGCATACCGATGCCACAGATCTGAGTTCATCCCGCACATTCAAAGCGGCAGCACCTCCCTAGTGCCGATAAACCCTCCGTGGTCCTAAACGCCCCTGTCAGCCTGGTGCTGCCCAGTTCTGCTCAGCTGCGACTGACAGGTTTCGTTAGCCCAGGCGTTCGCTACCGCGGCAACGCACACATGTGAACAGCTGACACCACACTCACACCTCACACACCAGCATCTGTCTGGCACACTATTCAGCCATAGAAAATAGACACGCACGTTTGTAAGCAGTCACTGAAGGGCATTATTATGATCGAGGGACAGTTTAATTTTTTGGCTTGTAACGGTTAAGGTCAGCATTATGAAAACCCCTTGGATTCTCTGGGGGGGACTAGTCAGGCAAGGCTGACAAACCTGACCGGGTTGACAAATGCACCCCCTAAAGGTTGGAGGCTGTCACTGCAAGCCGTGGTGGGGAACTCAAATGAAACACACAGAAGTACAGAGTGTGGAGTTTTGGTGGGTGAGCCGCAGCCGCTTTCGGGGGCTGTGGGCACCATGGCAACCCAGCGGCAGCCCCCGGCGTCACGACAGGCACATCTCCACTCCACTGTTCCCGACACACTCTCCAGGCCGAGGGAGATTACTCAGCGCCAGAAAGCCCGCCAACCCCCCCACAAGCCCTCGGGAAGGTTAATATAGGTATGGAGTCACATGCAGCACAGTCAGTTCCCCCTCCCCCTCCAGGACATTGATCAATCAGTAAAAATTCATAGAATCCGCTTCCCTGTTGTGCTCCGCTCCTTTGATACGGAATCGAAATTAATGCCACAGCTGGGTCTGCCGGCTGAGCGTGGGAGAGATGGAGGAGAAGAAGAAAGGAAAGAAGAGGAACAGAGGAGGACAGGAAGCGAGAAGGAGCTCCAGAGCAGGCGGGGAGCATGAGGAACACGAACGGCACTCGGATGACTTTGCTGGGACGTCACCCCAAGGGCTCGCTCACGTTTGTTTGTTTGCTTCGTTGTCGTCCCAGACATGCTTGCGCAGGGTATCCTTATGGCCACACAGATCGCCTCCTGAAATCTCCTGTTATGGCTGGGCCAGAGATGGCTGGCATTATGAGATTTAAACATTTTATACGAGAAATGCAGAGAAAGAGAGACTCCCCACCTGGAGCCAGTAGAAAAACACCTAGCTGGCTTCCCAAAGTGCAGCAGCCAGGGAAGCTTAAATTACGACACTCTTCCTGCTCTGTTTTCCCACTCTTACCCAGCTCAGGTGGAACAGAAATTGCGATCCAGCTTCCCTGTGTGTCCGGAGAGACCTCTGAGGAGACAGGATCCAGGCGGGATGATGTAACGTTATGCTAACCACACACGTTCGCGCTCCACGTACACAGATGGAGAGGTACGGTCTGTCGCCCTCCTTCTAACGGGCGGGGGGTGATGTATGATGTATTGTGTACAGTCACCGGCGGCGTGCACGAAGCGAAGCGATCTGTGCCGAAGCGCGTTCAGGAGCCACATTCTCCAGGAGGCTTCGCCACACACTGGCACTGATGCTGTTATTTCAGTGGTTTTTACTGCTGTAAAGGGTTAGGGGAGGGGGGTACAGGAGTGAGACTCCATAAGCCACCGTCTGGGCTCATAGATCTGCTGGGGGTGGAGGGGACGTGCCAGTCATGCTCATGGATTTGAGTGAAGGAAGAATCTCCATATCGACCCTGTGTAGCAGAGATACGATGCAGAGGGTGGGCGGCGTGCCCATAGCACACTGCCACTGGTAAGTCAGGCGACCGTCTCGCTATGCAGCCAGGCAGTGGAATTAACAGCTTCCCTTTCCGCTAACTTTCTTTTACCATCTAGGGATGATGTCACTGACCTGCGGGGTCATGACCCCGAAGAGTTACAGTGCACAGTGCTGCTGATGTGGCGCCATCTGCTGGGTCTGCACAGGATCCCAGGATGTAGCGGCACTGAAGGGGCGATGAGGGGGCACTGGGGAAGGGGGGGGGGGTGCAAGGGAAACTCAGTGTTGTGCCTAGGGGCCCCCGTAGAGCAGCCATCTGAACAAAAGCTTCCAGAAAACCCAGCAGACGGGGAGGGGGTGGGGGGAGTGCAGGACTGGCTGATGTCAGTCGCTTCCAGCTATCACCACCCCCCACAGCCCTCCCCATAATCCCCCAGTGGTGCTCTGCTCATTCTGACTGTGAGGGGGGGGTCTGACTGTGACTCAACCCTCCGCAGGCTTCCCAGCAGCCACCTCTCCGCTTCACCGGTGATGTCTGTCTCTGTCTCAGTCCGTAATCCAATTACGACAGCCAGGCTGAGCTTAATTTTTCATCCTGGGCCTTAAGAATGGCATTAGCACTTTAATTATTCGTAACGGAGTGCGGCGGTAAATGCGCGCCAACCTGCACCACCGCTCCACAGTCTTCCCACCACGTGCTGCCGCCTCCTTCCGCAAGCCGCCAAACATCCCACACGACCTGTGGCTCCTTCCGCTAATTAGCGTCAGCGTTTCTTGGGCCACACTTCTGTTTTTAATTAGTGCCTGAGGATGATGTCACATGACCATATCCACAGTGGCTGTCGCTATGGGGTTTTTCGGAGATGAAGTCATAGTGCAAGGCGGGGGGGTGGGGTGTGTAGCCATCCTGCGGGCAAAGCTGCCATCCACGCCTCTCCCTCCCTGGGTGCTGAGCCGAACCTTGTGGTACCTACATCTGTTTGGCAGGAGGAATGGAATGAACTGCCTGTTTTCCTCGATCCGCTCCATTAATCCCCAGATGAATGTCGGATGATAGAACCAGAGCAGTAGATCAACTCTTCAGTCAGAGGAGGAAGAGAAGCGCTCTTTTCCTGGGACGGCCTATAGCAGGTGCGCCATTCTTTGTGGAGACCGAAGGGCAGTACTCCAAACCGCTCCGGCCCTCCCAGCATGCCCAGGCCAGAGAAAGAAACAAGCGGTAAAGATTTACAAGCCTGTAATTCTCCTGCTTCCTGCTGTCCTTCGACGGCTCACAGGGAAGAGAGGCTGTGTTTGTCACGAGAGGCGTCACAGATAAGCACGCGGCACATGGCCGACAGGATGGGCAATGAATCAGGCGATATCAGTAACCTTCCCTGAGTGAAGGCCACCATCAAACGGCAGCATACTAACAGGAAATAGATAACTGTAGTGGTTCCTCTGGTCCAGGTGCCTGTTTCTGCCTGCTACAACGACCACACCTGCTAAATTTATATAAATCATCCAATGAATCTTTAGCCTCACTGGTGTAAGATTCTATCATCATTAATTCTGAACAGTTTAAACCCACCTCGTTCAGTTAAGAAAATCTTGGCCCCATCCTTCAGAGGACCCTGCACTTATATTTGAGAACATTGGCCCCAACCCCGAGAGTACTCTGTACTGATTTTGAGCACGTTGACCTCAACTCAAACATAATTGCTTCCACTTGAAGTGGACAAATGACCTTGTGTCTGGAAAGGGCGAGTGGGCGGTTGGGGCACGTGTCGACGTGCCAGCGAGGAAACTCTCCCAGCACGGTTACCTCTGAATGACTCCCCTGCAGTGTCCATCTGCCAATCAGGCTGTTATCGGCTGATTCCACGGCCGCCGAATATGAGTCAAACACGACGATGGTGGCCAGAACCATTCTTCATTTATATCTCACGGCGAGCCGACAGAACTGGGGACTGGAGCGAGAGGGAACGGGGGGGCAGGGACAAGCAAGCTGAAAGGCTATTTGCTGCTCGTCAACACCAAGGACTCAGCACCGATGTATTCACAGAAGACGAAAAATCAGGAAGTAGAACCTACCCCTTTCCCTCTGAGGATGATGGTGCACCTTCAATGTGCTTCCCTGTGTCTTGCTGTTACTCAAAGTAGCAGAACAAGCCCCCCCCCCCACCATGTGGTAAACATAAATCGGTTAACACACCACGCTAAGAGTCTCTCAGCAGGTCTGGAGTGTTATAGCCATAATGAAGCCCCACATCCACAAATCAGCAGCTGTGTCAACTGCATCTTTCAATTATTTCCAGTAATTATTATATATTTTAAGTAATGAGCCGGCATTCTTTATTCATGTGGGGCTGCGGTTGTCATTTTCCTGGGGAGGGTGGGGTTCAGGGATAAAAATGATTGGAGCATGAGAGTAGAGAGAGATGGTAGAAAAGAGAGATATAAAGGCAGGAGGGTGAGAGATATGGTGGCGGGCAGGACGAGGAGGGATCACAGTGTGGGGAGAGTAGGTACGAGAAACCAGCATGGCGAAAGCTTTCAGTCTCCAAATGCGTAAGGTCAACAGTGCTACTGTGTGCTTCTCGAACCCAGAGCCGCCTGGCCCTCAAAATAAAGACAGAGTGTTTCTAATCGTCATCTCCAGCTGTATGACCCATGGGTCACACACTGAGACAAAATCTCATTCTCGTACGTCGTAGTACAAGAAACAGCAATAAATATAGAACATAAAAGCGTGAGACATTTAAACGTGACATACTGAGAGGGGAGGCCATGGGACATCGCACTTAACTGGCACGAGCTTCCAGAAGGATCTCCGAGGTGCTGCGGCCTTAATCCCTCAGCGCCTCGTTCGCTAAATCGCCGCGCAGATGGGCATTTTGAAGGATTCCTCTCCATGTAAGACGAGTGCCTTAAAACGTCTTAACTGAGATCAGCGGGTTTTTTTACGGAATTGTGAAACGCTGTTAAAGGGACGTGAAAGGGGTCTGAACACTCATTAGTCAGCTTCGTCATAGAGCGGTGGCTTACACTGATTAGGCTTTTTTTTCCCGGCTTAATTATTTAATTGTTGCGGCTGGTGAATTAACAGTTGCACCTGTCTGTGAGCATAAAGGACAGTGACTCTGAGTGAGGCTTCTCGCATGGAGTAAGCCTGGCGAGATGTGCCAGCTAGTGGCCTGAAAACAGAGCTCTCATTTTGTTTCACAGCCCTGAGCTAAAAAACAGAGCAGTAATAATGATTTCAGGGGTGGGTGAAGGACGGTTACTAGGCAGCCGGGGGGGCAGGGAGGGGCACAGATTAGGCTATATCAGTAGGTTTCTGCCAGAAGAAGAGGTCCTGCTCTGTGGCCACAGGCCTCGCTGACACCGGCACCGAGGGAATTCTGGGATATCAGCTCTTTAATGGCTTATTCATGTAACGCTGTGCCATCTGTTTGGGGCATTAAGAGGCTCTCTGTATATTCCGGCTCTGATAAAAAAAAAGTGAAACTCCCGAGTCAGCTTTGACGACTAGTCCTCCAGCCACCCGCGAACGATGGCGATGCGCGGCATGGGGTTTCCCCGTCCCTGCGGCTGCGGTGCCCACTGACCGATGGAAATGCTAAATAAGAAGCTGGCCTGGTTCCCTGTTCCCTTATGGTCCTTTAATGTCATTTCGCTTGGTGTGACGCATACTGCCCCCTATGGGCTCCAACACTGTATTTAATTGTAAGTCAGTCATATAATTCAATCCCATCTCACGCTGCATTATTTATTGTGTTAACTTTACCTAACATTTGCATTTAACATGTCATCTGGACTTTTATTAAACCTTTTATTGCGGTTCTATAAAGCACAGTTGCTTTGCTTTATATAAAAATGATCCCGGCCTACCCACCATCTATTTTTTTATCTTGTAAAAAAGGACAGAGATTGAATTTTGTTCAGATATTCCCTTTCATCTCTCAAAAACAGGCCCCAAACAGACTGAAGGCGATGAGAGCTTGATGCTTTGCGTGTCCCTGGGTCCCTGGCCTGAACAGGTTGGCCATCAGTGGGCTTTCGAGGGATTTCCAGATGCCAGTCACACGTGTGGATGGTCACGGACGCATGTTTAAGGAAAGAGACCCACAGGAAGAGAGACTTATTCATTTCCCTTATGTATAAAATGCATAATTACAGTGAACCGATTCCTAGTAAATGATGGAAAGATCTGGGTACGAAAAATATTCACTCAACAATATATGGCTAAGCCGCCATGCCTCGATCTCTTACATCTCATGTGAAAGTGGCCATCTCCGGATGTCGAGCGAGCGCTCATTCTGACTGCAGAGAGTTTTCAGTGGATCAGATCAGGTTAGGAACTTTGTTCTGGAGTGTTGTGGAGTAAAGCCCCCCCAACGCACACCCCCAAGCAAACAACTGTCACGTTGAAGCCCTTCAGCCACTTCCTACTGTCATCCCAGGCAGCGTGCAGATGGACCTTGGGAGGGCTGAACTAACAGGGGGGTTAGGGGGGGCTGGCTGGCGAGCACAGTCGCAGGAGATGGGGCAGAGGCTCTCAAACACTCAGCTCACATTAGCAGAGGATCCCATCAACGTTGTCATGGAGGAGGTCAGAGGGACAGATTCAGGACAGCAGACAGAATGGGAACAAGCAGATCTGCAAGTGTGTGTGTGTGTGTGTGTGTGTGTGTGTGTGTGCGCGAGAGAGAGTGCACTTGCAAGTTTTCCTGATGATCTGTCACCCAGCAACGGGCCATCATCGCACCATCCCCTTGCCCCCCCATGTCACGCCCTGCTTCTGCGCGGCTGGCCACTAATCTGGGGACTGTCTACCACTGGCCTTCCCAGACGCCCCCCCTCCCCAACCTTGCCCTTTGTGAATGTTATATTGGGAACGTGCAAACTGTACCAGAAATCTGGCCTGATTAAAACATAAAAGCCGTTACTGAAACATGACACGACGATCGATCTGATACATATAACAAACAATAATGAAGGGAATGTCAGACGTTTATTTCCTTCTGCCCTCCCATCCATAACCCCCCCTTCACCCCCCCCCCCCCCCCCCCCCCCGGACCCATATCATAGCTTATTAATAGGCAGAATATGATACACAGCTTGATGCCCCAGTGCATTCTGGTATACGGTGACTGTGACCTATCTTTGGATAGATAAATGCCATATTGCTCCGGATAAGCCTGAGTTGGTGAGCGAGAGGTGATTTTGCATCATTTAATGATGGCAGGAAGATCATTTAGACATCGAGAAGCTGCATGTCTGTTTGATGGCTGCTGCCTGTCACTGAGGGCTCTCGGTGGTGCCCCTGGGTGGGAACACCACCATCCCAGACACACACACAGAAACTCCAAGTTGCCTTACTGTTATCAGAACCAACGATACAGAATTTACCATGATTTGTATCTCCAGGTCGCCCCCCTGTAGGTCTCCCACTTATTCGTCCCATTTTAGAAATCATGGGACAAAAAGAATCAGGGAGAAGCAGCAAAACGGAGACTGCATGCGGGCGAGGGTTGGCGGCGGCTCTATAAACGGCATCCTGGCATCTTTGGGAGGGCGATACGAGCAGCGAATCACCCTGGGTGTCTGCGTGACGGCCTGGCAGCGAGCCCTGTCCTCACAAGACGCGTCTCTGTTCCTGAGGGCGACACCTGGCAGCCCATTTTCCCAGGCCTTTCCATCAACGGGAGAGGCTAACGAGCACTAATGTAATTTTAAAAAAAAATCTCCGGACGACCTTCAGCAAATGCAGCCCGTCGGACGTCGCTAAGTATTAAAATAAAAAAGGACAATAATGACAGAGCAGCACATTCAGGACGACAAATAATACAGGGGCCTTGGTGGGCAGGCCTGCCTCCGTTTGCCTGCAGGCCCTCCTGCTCCCCTCAGCCGCACACTGCAAACGTGCCCTTGCATCCCACTGGCCAAGGTGAGCATCCTTAAGGAAGCGGCACTGAATATTGCTCTTCATCCCCCACGTCGGAGTCCGTCCAAAACCACAGTGACATCCTGAACCTTCCTCCTCCTGTGTCCACCTCGATTACGCTCCAGCGTTATCCCACAGAAAATCCACTCTTCCTCTGTCTGGGGTGTTCAGTGCACCGCAGGAATGAATAAATAGATGATTTTTTAAAAACCACAGCGTATATATTATTTCAGACAGCCACCCCCCCCCCCCCCCATCACCACCCTCGCCTCCAATGCCCTGTGCCACGTTCTCGTTGTGTCACATTTCCAGATGATTCCTGCTGGCTGGTTTTAAATTAAGTCTCATCGTTAGAGCAGAGCAGAGCAGCTCCCCCCCACCCCCCCCCCACCTGTATGAACGCTCGCACAGCCGCTGAAAACCACGGCGGCACCTGTGCGATTTCAGACGCAGCCCCCGCTGAAAGGCGCAGGCATGGCTTGAGAAGACATGCGACACGGTTACATCACGGGGGCGCTGCGCGAGAGCATGAGCTTATCCATGCAACCGACCCTCCCTTCCACCCCCCCCCACACAAGTAAATGTGTTAGCGGAATACTGTTGTCTGCTGCCCTAAACAAACATAGAAGAGACACATTAGGGGATGCAGTCACTGATGTCAGCGTGTGTTAATTGTCCAGCTGGCTGTAACGATTTAATTAATTAATAATTCATTAATGCATTAATTACATTTAGAGGCAAGCTAAGTGCAGAGTCAGCACAGACATTTGCCACCTGGATCATGCTGGTGTTTCATTACCTGTGATATAGTGTCTTACAGCTTCCAGAAAGGCAGACATGTATGTCACAAAGGCATCTGATACGCAATGTTATGTAAACAAAGTACATTTTGTTTGCAAGCTTAAAAAAATCGGCTCTAACAAAGAGAATTAGTTCATCCATAATTGACACCCAGGGTCAAGGATCCTGTATTTCTCATTAACCACATAAATATATCAGAATACTATGAGCCGTGTGCCTGCACCATGTAACAGAGTGACTCTGTAATGAGCAGTGCCTCTGAAATGCCAGCATCTTAATCAGCCGTACAGGCTGCCTCTCCCTCTGCCGTAAAGGCTGCCTCTCACTCTGCCGTAAAGGCTGCCTCTCCCTCTGCCGTAAAGGCTGCCTCTCCCTCTTCCTTAAAGGCTGCCTCTCCCTCTTCCTTAAAGGCTGCCTCTCCCTCTGCCTTAAAGGCTGCCTCTCCCTCTGCCTTAAAGGCTGCCTCTCCCTCTTCCTTAAAGGCTGCCTCTCTCTCTTCCTTAAAGGCTGCCTCTCCCTCTGCCTTAAAGGCTGTCTCTCACTCTGCCTTAAAGGCTGCCTCTCCCTCTGCCTTAAAGGCTGCCTCTCCCTCTGCCTTAAAGGCTGCCTCTCCCTCTGCCTTAAAGGCTGCCTCTCACTCTGCCGTAAAGGCTGCCTCTCACTCTGCCTTAAAGGCTGCCTCTCCCTCTGCCTTAAAGGCTGTCTCTCACTCTGCTGTAAATTCTGCCTCTCCCTCTGCCTTAAAGGCTGCCTCTCACTCTGCCTTAAAGGCTGCCTCTCCCTCTTCCTTAAAGGCTGCCTCTCCCTCTGCCTTAAAGGCTGCCTCTCACTCCGCCTACGATAACGGCTTGTAGCCATGACCGTGACACTTTACACACTTACCTTACACAGTCGCATGTCCATGAGAGCTGCCATTAATTATGCAGAGTGTCTCCCTGCCCCATCCTCCTCACTCTGTCATCCGAAACGCAGGCTCTAAACTCCAAGGTCGAAGGACGCCTCTTAAAAGCTCTACCATGACAGAGGTGTGAAGACATGGCTATTTGTGTAAAGTAAAGATGCGGGTCTGGTTCAGTGCATTGCTGCTGTTCATTACACACAGCACTGTCTGTTTGTGAGGCTGGGGTAGAATCCACTGCCGGTCAATTACGCTGTGGAAAACAAGATCAGCAATTACAACAATTTGTATTACCACAAAAACACAGAAGAAAAATCTAGCAGTGACATTGGCCGATGGCAAAGAGGGGTCCGGAAATCTTTATTCTGACAGCAAAATGAAACCTCTTCATTTCCATCTCTATCACACATTTTATTTTTATTAATATTTTGTAACCACTGGGGGGGGCGGGAGGTCAGTGCAAATTAAATTTTCACTCGTGCAAGGAAATCATTCAGGCTATAGGACAAAGACAGCTGACACTGTCAGAGCGAGCGTCCATGAATGAGCCTCTTACGGTCATCGCTGGGGCCGTCATGTTAAATGTGTAATTTCAGGATGGTTATGAGAAGGGAATGAAAAAGCAGAGATTTCAAACCCTGCTGTTCGTGCTCACGACGGCGCCCAGGCCCACACACATGCGCACGTTCCCCGATGCGCAGGCCGCAATATGCTTTAAATGAGCTGTTTGTGTTCTGCAGACCTGTACAGTATTACTTTAATGGCCTCCAAAGTGCAGCGCAATATAGTGAGGGATTATTATAGTATTATATCACCTGAGAAGAAGTATCGCACTACATGGGCATTTCATTAATCATCTTGGCTAAGATACTGTTCACCCGGAACAAGAAGAAGAAAAGCCTACAAAAATCTATACTCCCTGAACAGACAAAGAATTTTTGTGAAATGCACTTTCTTTGAGAAATAGAAACTTCATTGAATGTGTTTTTTTTTTTTTTTGCGTGAAATTTTGGAGCTTCCACACAAGGCATGTCGCTGCTTCAGGAAGCTCTGCTCCCCTTATGCAACCATCACCAAGCAGAGATTCTGTTTTGGAAAATATTTACACTATTGAACTTTTGCTATAAAATAATGAGTTCTCTGAGTGGTCTCAGTGCGGTCAAGGAGAAACTTTAGGGAGAAAGTGATCTCAGTTCAGTCAAGGAGAAACTCTACAGAGAGAGTGGTCTCAGTGCAGTCAATGAGAAACTCTACAGAGAGAGTGGTCTCAGTGCAGTCAATGAGAAACTCTACAGAGAGAGTGGTCTCAGTGCAGTCAAGGAGAAACTCTACCGAGAGAGTGGTCTCAGTGCAGTCAAAGAGAAACTCTACAGAGAGAGTGGTCTCAGTGCAGTCAAGGAGAAACTCTACAGAAGGAATGTTCTCAGTGCAGTCAAAGAGAAACTCTACAGAGAAAGTGGTCTCAGTGCAGTCAAGGAGAAACTACAGAGAGAGTGGTCTCAGTGCAGTCAAGGAGCAACTCAAGATCTCTTAAAGATCTTATTTTTATCAAGGAAAAACTATATCCAGAGCGGTCTGATTACGGTCTTGAAGAAACTCGATAGCCAGAGTGGTCTGATTACGGTCTTAGAGAAACTCGATAGACAGAGCGGTCTGATTACGGTCTTGAAGAAACTCGATAGCCAGAGTGGTCTGATTACGGTCTTGGAGTAACTCCATAGCCAGAGCGGTCTGATTGCGGTCTTGAAGAAACTCGATAGCCAGAGCGGTCTGATTACGGTCTTGGAGTAACTCCATAGCCAGAGCGGTCTGATTACGGTCTTGAAGAAACTCAATAGCCAGAGCGGTCTGATTACGGTCTTGGAGAAACTCGATAGCCAGAGCGGTCTGATTACGGTCTTGGAGAAACTCAATAGCCAGAGCGGTCTGATTACGGTCTTGAAGAAACTCAATAGCCAGAGCGGTCTGATTGCGGTCTTGGAGAAACTCGATAGCCAGAGCGGTCTGATTATGGTCTTGAAGAAACTCAATAGCCAGAGCGGTCTGATTACGGTCTTGGAGAAACTCGATAGCCAGAGCGGTCTGATTACGGTCTTGAAGAAACTCGATAGCCAGAGCGGTCTGATTACGGTCTTGGAGATGGCCAGTACTCTTATCCAGACAGGCACGCCCAGTGAAATGCTGTTTCACCGCTTGGCCCCAGCGCTCAGCATTAAAGCGTTGGGAGGACGCACTTCAGGCCATAAAAAGCGGTGCTGCAAGGTCATGGTGACCGCAAGGTTCATTAGGGTAGACTCACAAAAACACTCTGATCTGATGGGCTCTCACTGAAGACCAGCCTGCCTCACTCTGCTTGGGTGGAATCGAGATAGATTAGTATTTCTCTGACTGACTCATGGGAATTCTGATTCATTTACCATCGTTTTGTTTTTCATAACCACACTGCATTTTCCTACACTGGAGTAAGTCCGTTAGAAGGGAAGGTGCAGAGTGATTCGGCATTATTGCGAGGGTCCAATAATGTATTCGCTGTTTTAAGAGATATTTTCTCATTTCTTTTTAAGTATTTCCTGCACATGGATCAATCCTGATAAAGACTTTTGTACAGCTAATAAAAGCAGGCATCTCCAAAGAGGACAGTCACAAAGGATGGCTACACGCATGTCAGAAGCGTGTGCAGATGGAGATCTGTGTGCTGGGGCCCTGGGCCCTTTAGCAAGACCCTTAACCCCCAACTGGGGGCCGCTCTTGACTGCCCCCACCTGCAAATGTGTCATGGGGGTTAAGATGGGGTAGGTGAGAAGGGAATTTCCCCATGAGGGATCAGTAAAGTGTCACTTCTAATATTAATAATATTAGATAAATATCAGATAAATAATATTATTACTATTATTTATATTCACATGTGCATGAATGAAAGAGCACAACAGAGCAGCTGTTACCAGCCCCTGCCCAGCTTCCGACCTCCGAACTGTATTGCAATCTCAGGACAGAGACATAAGCCCCACTGAATTAGACACTAGGATTCCTGACCGGATCCGGCAGAAGTCAGGCTGCCTTCCAGGAAAATAGGAAAACCGAGCCAGACAGGAAAACCCAAGAGGCCCCGTGAGGCTCGTGCCGGCGGCCGAAGACTAAGGCCGGCGCTGAGGGAGGGGCGGGACCGGAACGCCGGAGCTGATGAGTCAGAACGGCCCCGCCTACATTGCGGGCATGATGACATCTCAGTGCCGGGCCAGTGGGCCGGCCTCATGGCCTCTTCCGGGCCGGAACCCAGGTCTGGCAATGAGAAATGAAGGATGGGGCACGTGAAGGGGGTGATTAGCAGTGCCGGAGGTGGATGGGGGCCATTGAGTTAAGCAGCTACTGGTTGTTGGATCATTACTTGGAGGGCGTGCTATAATGAATGGGCTTACCCAGGCTGAAGCCTAGAGGCTCCAACTAACCTTGCTTAGTAAAATTTGAACCCCCTTCCATAGTGTCAGTCAACAACTACACCATCACACAATAGTAGGACAGCTCAAACAGCCCAGGGGCATCTAGGCTTGTTCCTCTGAGGGTATTGATATAACACTGTACCGGGCTTCAAAAAGGCAGGTTCTGTAGCTCTAGTCCCCAGTTCAAGGGATTTATCTGGAGATACAAACACACACACACACACACACATATATATATGACATAATCGGCCTCTTGTTTGAGTGACAGTGCAAACACCAAGAGCGATGGATTTAAGAGCACGTCATTCGTCTGGCTCGCGTATTAATTTAACCCAAAGGTTTAAGTCAGATTTCACTTTAAATTAGCTACGGATCTTTCCGGAAAGGGTTCGTGAGATGATAAACACAGTAGATAAGGGCTGACATCCTCAGTCAAAATATGCAGCCCGTCTGATCATATCAGAGCTGCTCACAGTATCTAGTTATGCACCAAAAAACGAAGCCAGAAAGAACCTTGGAATTTTCACAAATGAATTTTAAATATTGTTTTTAATAGCGCACGACTGCAAAGCTAACAGCGCAGCCAGCGGCGTGTCCGTGTTTGAACACCACAGATTATATTATTCACATAAATGGTCGGGGAGGGGGAATAGATCAGGGACCGGGGGGGGGGAGCGGCTCTGTCATTTGTCACGTTGTTTGAAATGTGCGCGGTAAATGGCGCGCTCCGCCACCGGCCCCGGGATGCCGATTAATCTCTGCCAATTTCCAGATTGATGTCCCGCTCTGCGGCTCCGAGATGGCGGCCGGAGATTCCCGACCCAGGTCTCACTGCGCTCCAGCAGTAATGCACTCTATCTGCAAAATGAACGGGGGCTGATTAGCTGGTCTAGTGTCTGGGGGGGGGGGGCTGAAGAGCACCTGGAAGGGATAGGATGGACAGAGGCGCTGGCAGCCGCCATGACCGGGTGATGGCGCGACAGATAGTGAGCACTGATCATCGACATCCATCCTGCTGCCCTGCTTATCAGCTCTCTATTCCCCCAGGCCCAGGTTTCTGACCGTCTGCACGGCACCCATTGTTTTTAATTTGGGGTAAGCGAATCCTGTGTGTGTGGTGTGAGCAGGCCTTCCACACAGAAGGTCGCTGGTCCAAGATCAGCCTTCTCCGACGACCCACATTAAGCACACAGGGCCCTTGGCATCCAGTCATACTCACCAAACGCCGTCCGACCGTGAGATCCGTTTGTGTCCCTAATCTCTCCTGTTATCCCATAATCAGCCTTTGATCTTCTTAGGACCTGATAAAATCCCACCCCCCAAAAGGTGTAACTGGATAAAAAGTACGACTCCATGTCGGGACAGCATTGGACAGGAATTAATCAGAAACACAGGACAGGCCCCAGTGCTGAATAAACACCCCCCGCCTTACCTGACTCACACACAGCGGTGTCTGTCTAAGTCAGTGGAAGCTGAGCAAGTCGTCATTAATACGGAATCTGGCTCAAGACATCCTGAGCGGGGCTTTGCCCGTAAAAACCCTATAAAATGATCTCAGGCATTGCGTTAGCGCTTATTAAATTAGTCAGGCAGTAATGTATTACCCATTATCTTAGGGAATTTGCGCTTTAAAAACGAACATAATTAAAAGTGTGAATAAAATCCACTCTGATGTACGTAAATTAGCTGGAGAAGCTAGTAGTCGTGGCAGGAAATGACAGAGAGGCGCCGACAAAAGCTGGCTTTACGGGAGGCACTCACAGAGATAATTAGGAAAATCCATTAGAGGTGCAGCAGCACCGGCGCATGTTGGTCCGTCGCGCGGGCCTGCGGGTTACGGTCATATTCATGAGGAGCTCGGTGGCGTGTTTGCTGCGTTTCCTGCTGGCACTGGATCACGGATAGATAAGCGTGGTTCTGAGGTGTGATCCCTTTCCAGGAGCGAGCCGTTTGGACCGGGTCTGTCTGCTGTTCGTCCTCCAAGCCAAACGGCCTTGTGCAAATATGTCAGCGCTGAGAAACGTCTTTATTGATGTTTCGTGCACAGAAACCGACTGACTGCTTGATACCAAGCTGTGTTAATATTTTATGGGAGTTTGGTGTTTCTGTTTTTTCATTCTATTTGAATTCAAGTCTCGGAGACCTCAGGACCTGCCTGCGTGTCTGTGTGTCTGTCTGTCTGTCTGTCTGTCTGTGTGGATTATGTTTAGATTTCATTGTGGGGACCATTTTTCAGGTCCAACTGTGAGTGGAATCAAAAAACTAAAAATGCTATAAGTCTCATAATTAGTTTGGTTACTTATGGTGAAGGTTAGGGCTAGGTTGGGATTAAGGTCATCATGTTGGGATTAGAGTTTTTTCCCATAGAAATGAATGGAGAGTCCCCACAAAGATATCATTACAAACCTCTGTGTGTGTGTGTGTGTGTGTGAGTGAGTGTGTGTTGCATACTATCAGCAGCAGTCTGATCTGTATCTGTGTTCCCTTTTGTAATTGCATATTTTTTGTATTATTTAAGCCTTTTATTTTAAATGCATAGGGGTCATTTTGTATTCTTTAATATTTTCTACAGTTTAAAATGGTGAAAGTGGTGCTGCACTAAGACAGATTACTTCTGACAGCTGGAGTAGCGCATTATGTACTGAGATACTTATTTCATGCCATACCATTCTTTATGTGCCCTGCCCTGTCCCCTGCATTGTCCCCTGCCCTGTGACCTGCATTGTCTCCTGCATTGTCCCTTGCATTGTCTCCTGCCCTGTCCCCAGCATTGTCCCCTGCATTATTCCCTGCCCTGTGACCTACATTGTCCCCTTCCCTGTGACTTGCATTGTCCCTTGCATTGTCCCCTGCCCTGTCCCCAGCATTGTCCTTTGCATTTTCCCTTGCATTGTCTCCTGCCCCGTCCCCAGCATTGTCCCTTGCATTGTCCCCTGCCCTGTCCCCAGCATTGTCCTTTGCATTGTCCCTGTGCTCCTGGGTTGGGTCTTCAGGCTCATCGTAATCCTGCGCTGGATAGGTAGTTATAGAAGACGAATGGATGGATTATTGCACGTTAAATTGATTTTTAAATCTATGTAGAGTCTATATCAAGCTAGTTGGTTTTAAATATGCATGAGCATCCGTTTTGTGGGTAGTACTAACGTACTCAATTATCCAAAATAACCTCTCTCAGAATGTCGATTCCCATAGGTCTGCCAGACAGGATGAAAGCAGTCATTCATAAGCTCAGAGTATCTGAGGTATGAATCACGCCAGCCTGTTCCTCGGGCCCCGTAACCACGCCTTCACTCCTGCTAACCAGCAGCACTGGCCCACATGGACTTTGCCAAGACTTATGCTTTAATGTCAGGCGAGCATGAAGACCTGGAGGACGCCTTTCGATTTGCAACGCAAATCGTTGGTGAATCCGTACACCTTTCTCATGCTTAGCCAGTCAGAATGCGTTTACAGGGAGAGAAATCAGCCCGGATACGCCGTAAAATCTTGTCCAAATGAATTTATTCGAAACATACCTACCCGGAGATGTAAATGTTCCCAGTGAGTGTCAGCTAAACACCCGTGTAACCGTGAGAGCGCGCTCTCCCCGTTCGGCTGAGTGGAACTGACAAGCTAAGGGAACGTTTCCCGCTTCTCGATTCCTAATGACTCTGAAGACATGTTAATTGCATATAAATTATGACAGGCCACGCTTAGTTAATACTGGGCTTGTGTAATTATGTTTATTAAAATTAGAAGCTGCATGTTTTTTAATTTATTTTTTTTAACGGTGTCAGCATGTGGCAGACTTATTAGCTTACAGAGACCGGGCTGAAGGATCATACCCTGAGCCTCTGGTCACGTCGGCCTGAAACGTGTCGCGCAGCAGTGCCATGCTAAGCCCAGCTGGTGCTTTTCCTTTGGGCCAGTTTGCCATTCTCATTCCCAGTCCAGTTCTTCGTACTGGAGAAAGGTTAAGTGAAGGCCAAGTGAATAGCCTACAGCAATGCCTCTCTTTGAGAATCAGATGGGTTACCAGCCCATTTGATTAACCACTATGCTACCTGCTGGCTGACTGTATGAATAGCATTGACTAAAAAAAAACTAAATGTTATTCAGTAACACTTTCTATGAATAGCATGTCTATAACAATCTATGAGCATATCCTTAGCACATTATAACACATTCATAAAGCCTTATAGACATGGCTATAAATATTTATAAAAGTCATCACATATTATAGCATGTTTATAATGCATTATGAATGCGTTATAAAGCTTTTATCTATAATTCATTACAGATACCTTCATAATGCAGTGCAGAGCATCCTTGTTTCTTATACCGACTATTATAATGCATTATGAAGGTTTTTTATAGTGCATTATAGATGAGAGCTTCATTGGAGCTTATAAAATATAATAACCAACACTATAATGCCTCATGTCTGTCAATAGAAGATGCAGTAATGCTTTATTAATCCTTATACTGACCATTATAGTGCATCATGGTCCTGTGCAGCGTTCACTGTATGTGCTGTGGATGCCCTTTCCACAGCGTATCTCTGTGCGGGGCAGAAACCCCCAGTAATGTAGTAATGTAAACATTTTATTTGTGTGTTAATTGCCCCTCTGAGCCAGCAGCCTTTTACTTTGATTGCGTTTGATTCTCGGCAATTATAAATGTGGGTGTCACAGCTTGGCCCCCCGCTCCTTTGTTCGGCGAGGCGGCTGCTGGGCCCCGCTCATCCCCTGAGGCCCCCGTGCTGCCGTTTTACCCTAATTTCCCTTTTTGTTTCCTCCACCCCCCTCTTTTATTGTCCCTCACCTCCGCATAGAGATCCGCTTGGAAAAGCAGAGCCATGTTTCGCTTGATCCCAGAAACGCAGCAAATCTCATGCGGCTGTGCTGTAGGCCGGGGGCCTGGGTCTTGTTTCCCAAACACCCCCCCCCCCCCCCAACCCAAACATGACCCACTGCCCGCACCTTTTGGCTCTCTCTCCTCTGATCGCCCTTTCCTCCTGCACTCCCGTCGAGGGACATTTACGTTTAATTCACTTCCCAAAGCCAGGATTATATTCACAGGTATAACATTTATATTGTTGGTGGGGGAGGGGTGCATTTTAAAGCATTCAATGGAAGATTATTTTTTAATAAAAGCGATTCGTTCTCTGTACAG
Source organism: Brienomyrus brachyistius (assembly GCF_023856365.1). NCBI lineage: Eukaryota > Metazoa > Chordata > Actinopteri > Osteoglossiformes > Mormyridae > Brienomyrus > Brienomyrus brachyistius. The sequence goes on from NC_064546.1 coordinate 24,235,088, forward strand.
TACAAAGCTGGGCTTCATCTCCTGTGCGACTGGATTAATAAATAATTCCCTGGAAATGCTCTCTGGGTGCTTCCCCGGAACCGGCTGCAATTTTATATGTCGCTTCTCCAGCCGTCCTGTCTGCCGTGCCCTTTATCGCTCCTGGTGTCATTTTGAATATTCATTTTATTTATTTACTGGTTTTTAGAGATCAGAGGATGACAAGAGGAATCGTAGAGTGATACCCAGCCTCGAAACACCGAAAACAGAGCCAGTTTTGGAACAGCAGCGTTAATTTGTCATTAATTCAGGGCACTCATCAGCGCTGTCACTGAAAGGCTGCTAAAGAGGCCGGGCCCCACGGAGGGGGACCAGGTGTGGCGAAAGGAAATCAAAAACCACCGGTTCACATTTCTTAAATTGCCACGTTCGCGAGTGATGATTGGGAATTTATTCATCTGTGGAGGCTGACAGCATATCTGTCACTGCAAGGCCGTGATCGGCCCGACAGGCTTCGGCCGGATACAGAATTTCGGCGCCTCGGCAATACCCTGCCGGGAGCCGTAGCCGAACCTCTGCGGGGCAGATCCGCAGGCTGCTGAAGGCGGCGTATTTTACATGCGACTGGCGTGGGCTCGCCGGTGAAGCCATGGAGAGCGGCGGAGCCCAGGGGGGCAGCGCCTTCACACACCCCTTCGTCAGTACTGTCAAAACACCCACCGGGGATGAGCTTGAAAGGGGAGAGAGAGCTGCCCGCTCTTTACCAAAGGGCTTTTGTCAGTCTTTTCACAACATGCACAGGGAGTCATTACCCAGCGCGGGAACAAAGTGTCAGACAGCGGCATTGTGGGCTACGCAAGATTCTTTTCATTTTTTTTCAAGTGCTTTTAATTGAAAGGCTAAAAAAATGCAGCCAGTGAATAATAATGAGCTTCCATTAGCAGCTCTGGGGGGGGGGGGGGGGGCAGCCCGGGTCAGGATGTCCACACACCTCCCAACAACGCCGTCACCCAAAGCACCAGCCGCACGCTGCCTACAGAGATCATGCCGGTTAGTCCATGTTATGGGGGGTGATGAAATTTCCCACTTAACTGCAGAGCTCCCCCCAAAAAGGAACCAACTCCTTTGATGAAGAGCCACCTCACCCAAGAGTTAAGCCCTATGCCGTAGACCCATTTTGCATTCCAGAAAGGCCAATGCCAGCTAATGCGCTTCACCAAAGAGCCACTCTGCTTCACCAAACAGCTAATGTGCTTCACCAAAAACCCAATGTGCTTCACCAAACTGATGTGCTTCACCGAACAGCCAATGAGCTTCCCCAAAGAGCAAATCCACTTAGCTGAAAGCCCAGTTCCTTCCCCAAAGAGCCAGTCCACAGTAACTCCTTTGCGGAAGAGCTAATCCGCTTCATCAACAGTTCACTCTACTTCCCCAAAGAGCCAATCCACTTACCTGAAGAGCAAGTCCCTTTACTGAAGAGCTAGTCCACATGACTGAAAAGGCAACCTCTTTACTGTAAAGCCAATCCGCTTCACCCAAGAGCCAATGCCTTCACCAAAGAGCCAATACACATTTTTGAAGAGCCAACCCCTTTTCCAAAGAGCCAATCCACATCCCTAAAGAGCCATCGTTTTTAGCAAAGAGCCAACCCCTTCACCAAAGAGCCAATCCACATATCTGAAGAGCCAACCCCTTTTCAAATGAGCCAATCCACATCCCTAAAGGACCATCACCTATGACGAAGTGCCAATCGACATATCTGAAGAGCCAACCCCTTTTCAGATTAGCCAATCCACATCCCTAAAGAGCCATCCCCTATCACAAAGAGCCAATCCACTGCACCAAACAGCAAGCCCTATAACACAAGAGAAAACTGGAGCAGATATTAGTCTTCCATTAGTGCCTGAAACAGTTACGCATGGTGAAAAAAAGAGAGATAATGCAAACCAGGAGGTAATTAAGCATCATTAATATGCCCCTCATTAGGAACTTTTATGCATTTTTAACAAGCATAAAATTAACTACAGTCAATTGACATTATCTGGGTTATACATTATTAATGGGGAAAATATTGTCTTTAAATAGTTCATTAGTCATTGATGGACAGAAATGAGGAAAAAGATGAGTATGGGGGGATCTGGGACGGACCCTGTGTTTCTGTGGAGGAGGCTGCCCTGTTATCAGATGGACCTGCAGGCGAGTTAATGGCGCTTACTGGCTGAAACTGCCGGTCCACAGCCTGGGCTGGGGTTTTCAAAGTCAAATGAGTCTCAAAGGCAGAGACTGCACCCCCCGCCCCTACCGCCCCACGACTGCTGGGAACTTCCTGTCTGCGTGTGTGGTTTGCGTTGGGAAACGCGACACGTTTCTGCCGCATGTCCATCCTCCACGTCGGGAGGATAAGCACAGATGAGGTCACGTCGTCGTGTCATACATGTATGCACGTGTGTACATGTGCACTCTCACAAGTCACCGCTATCCTGGATCTATGTGCAAATGTGCCGGCCAGGTTGTCTCCGGAGGCTAATCAGTGTTCCAACACTCTTGGCCCCATTATTATCTAATGTCACTGTTTTCTACAGGAGCCTATGAGGACTGCTAACTTTCACAAACTTTTACTAAAGCCAACGGGGAAGTGGGGGATCTTCAGAGAGCCATTGGCATTCCTGGGGGTGGATCTGTCAATGACGCAGCTCGCCGGATTCAGACGGCTGGCAGAACCTGCTTTCGATAGACCGTAAAGCTGCGATTGTAGACCTCTCTGTGGTCTGCGAGTTAGTCAGGGCCCTGAAGTGAGACACACAAAACCTCCGGCTTCCGAACTCGGCCATCGGGCAAACATAAATGTGAAAACGGTTCCCAGGACTCCCGTGATAAAATATGAAAGGATGCTATCTCGGGAGATGGGGTGGGTCGACCCCGGCTGCCGCGGTTATTATCTCCCCGGCTCACGCTGATTCTCAAAGCTTCCCGGATGTCTTTGTGAGCCGGCGAGCGTCGGCAATCCCAAAGGAGGCGGGAAAACACGGCCTGCACCGCGCCCTAATATGGGATTTCAGTGCGTCCGTGGGGATCAGACGGCTTAGTATTTTATTATGGTGTTTATCCGGGGGAGGGGGTCCGTCTCTTTCAGATGGATGACGGAGAGGTTTTTATTGTTCGAGTGTTTATGATTGGCTAGGATGTATGTGCATGGGTGCATGTGTGTTTTATTTCTCTGTTCGGGGATCACAGTCAGACTGCGAGGTTATTTATTGATTTATCGCCCGGCATTTGACTGAAGTGCGGGGCTTCTGTCTTTCATGTCGTCATGGTGACGGTCTCCGGCCAGTTTCAAGTGAGTCTTCACCTGACATTTTTGGAGTTAATGTGGCAGTAATGTACAGACGTTTCAAAAAGCAGCTCCCACTCAGAGTGTTTTTCAAGATCAGCCTTAGAGATAAGCAGATCCGCGCAAAACAGAAAAGCAAGACATACCATCTGTTAAGTGGCTAGATGCAAATGAGATGGATTTTCCTGGCGAATCGCACTCAGGCTGCATCAAAAGCTGACATATTGTCGGCCGGCGTCATTTAGGGTGAGAGTCATGTGCTTCAGAGCACTTTATTCAGCATGATTCCCCAGTGCGGGATGACAGCGGCAATGTTTAATTAAACAGAGGCATTCATTAATGAATTGTTTTTTTATAGCCTCCAATCATCTGCAGAATTTCTACCTCGATGTTTGATTTCCATGTTTACATGCTGAAAATTCCCCCAGCTCACAGCACACAGTTCTTAGTTTGTGAAAGTAAATTTAGTTAATTGAAATATATATATATATATATATATATATATATATATATATATATATATATAATGTTACCTGTCTTCACTGAGCTATTGTACGGCTAGCTGTCTGCCAAACAGAAGGTCCATTTAATGGTTTTCACTTATATACAGTTGTCATACTGGGCACAGCTGAACAAGTTTGCAGTCCAAAGCAATCCTGATTGAGATGTAACCGAACGTGTTCTTTGACTGTGTAATATTTGAAGCCCGCTTCTGGTTCTCTTGAACTGACCTCCAAAGCATGAATTTCGGCGATTTGTAGATCACACGGAAAAAACACACGGCGCCGCCCTGTGGGAGTGCAGCGTGAATTACGCTAGTCGTGCTTAACCCCAGAAGGCATCCAGATTTATCTCCATTTCACAGGCTTAAATTTGACTGTGAGTACCCATGGTGTGTCACACCCCAACTCCGTATCACGCTTTCGCTAGGTGTTAAAGTCTCACAGTTGTAAAAGATTCAAATTTACATATGCAGATGTTTCGCTGCCTAATAATGATGTAGCATATTAAATGTCGATCAAGTGTTGACAGCCTCATTCTGAATCCGAGTCAATCTGTGAAATACTAAGCTTTGTAATATAGTACATATCTCATCACCATTTTATTGGTTCCTCGACAGGAGCCAATCAAATTCCCTCCTCAATGCCAGGCTCCTCCTACCCTTCCCACCCCTAGGGCACTACCAATAGCATTGAATCCCTACTTACCCTCACAGCAGCAGAGCCAGCGGGCATGTGCGGGTCACGGAGGTTAATGGCATGTGATGCTAAGTGAGCGAAATCACTTCATTGAGCCCCAGTGCCTTTCTAGGCTGGCCTAATGAATGAGCAAAAATTTTAATAAGGATATAAAGATTGGTTCGGAATGGTTAAAGAGATTATCAAGGGATGTGCAGTTATCCAGCTGTTCTGGAGCATGACCCATGGAAGGGATAGGAGATAATTATACGCTAGACACACCACAGGTTACACATTTTATTCTAATATGTTAATTGATCTTTTATTCTCTATTAATATTCAGTTGCTAACTCATTTATGAAGTAGAACTATCAGCTGAATATTTATAAGATATTAAAAATGAAAAATGACACTTAACCTCACATCCAAGGAAAAAGTTTTCGCATCAGATTGCATTTGGTTAGAACACTGGCAGCCCAATCCTGGCCGTAATATTAGGCGTGTCCAGTAGGGGGCGTGGCATATAAAGATGTGTACTATAGCATGGCCAGTTAAAAAATCCAAGGATTGTTGTGGTACTATTAGATAAATGGATATTGGGTACATTGTAAGCACTGGTTTCCACCCACAGCCCAGCAGAGTTGGCGAATCGTATTGGTGTGTAGGTTGGGGTGGGCGTGGCTTGAGCTGACCTGAACGTGCATGATAAAAAATAACCAAAAGGGCAGCGCAACCTCATCTGCCCCAATTGCCACCTGACACTGATCATATAGCCCCCCCCCCCCCCCCCCCCAATGAAGGCAAATAGCAAAGACAGACCACTTTCCTTAATACATCATCATCAACGCGACGTACCCTAGCCCAGGTGACACCAACCTTGGCACCACCAGAGGTAATCATAGCCCAAATCCCTCAGTTGCGTGCCTCTCTCGTCTTTGGCAAAGAGCAGATGTTGAGCTGATGGACAGCTTTGGAGCACAAGATCGAAATCGAACTGGAATCGCAACAGAAAATTTTGCATGGTGAGTCAATGTGGGAATCCTGGAGCGTACGAGCCTGAAGACCCCAGAGAAGTCGGAGATGAAGAGGGGAGGAGAGATCGCTGCAGATTATGTCGTTATTTATGTCCACTCAGGCAGCTGCGGTACCTGTGATTCCCTGACAGTCTACAGCAGTTTTTAGAAGAGAGTCAGTGAGCTGCTCCGCTTCTATCGTCTCTTTATTGTCTGTCAGTCGGAGAAGATGTTTTACAATGGAGGTGACCTGAGGCCCGGTTTGTATTTTCTAATATTGTCATCAGCTCTACATAGACACAAGTAGGTTGTACTCTATCCCGGTGCTATGGTAACCCAGTACATAAACATTGAAAAACATCCCATATAAAGGGGGCAGATTTTTTATAGGGAAGCTTTCATAGTCGGGAAGGAAGCCTGGACACATGGCGTGCTAGAGGAGTATACAGGATTTTTAAATGGAGGCATAAATCATACATAGGGGCCAACCAATGACATGTATTGAATCAGTTAGTGACAGGGGTGGAGTCAGTCCAGGGGCCAATCAGGTTTGCCCATGTGGCCCCACCCCTGAATACACACCTATTTCACCCTGAATGGCTTTGGGATGAGTGTGGACTCCTGGATGGGATGATGTGCCGATGGGGAGTTTCTGCCTACAAGCCTCATCTAGTTTATAATTCTGTTACAAAGATTTAAAAGGACCATTAAAAGCGATTCGCGTGCAAATGTAAAGCAAAACTCATTGGAGGGGCAAACCCACAGCTGTGAGATCATTACAGAAAATTCTGGGATTCTCTGTGAACGCTCCGGTTGCCGTGCTAAGAAGGATCAGTCAGTAAGCAGGGGAATCCTTGCAGATTTTCAGAGTTCTGCCTGCTGGAGGATAAGGTGTTCATCCACACCGGCGGGCATTTGGCCCCCCGGCCGATGTTTCAGGGGGGTTAGGGTGTGGACTGGCCAGCTTGTTAGTATCATTCTGCCTGTTTGGTATGTGTAGCGTGTTTAGTGCTGAGTCAGGTGTGCTGATCCAGCATTTTCATCTCTGTAAACTTGAAAGAAATTAAGAAAGCAATGAGAAGGGGAGTTGACCACTCCGACAGACCTCCTGGAAGGAGAAAAACTGAGAAAGGGAATATTCCGGAAAAAGAACATAAAGCACTAAGGAGCCTGTGGTGTTCAGGAAGAAGCGTTGATACCACAACCTGATTATGAGGAGTGAGACACAGCCCCCACCCCCAAAAAATGCTCCACAATCAGGGATATCTGCATATCTGCGCTGAAAAGCCACTCAATAACACAGACTTGTTTGGAGTCTGACTGTCATATAGAAGCCGCCGGTTTCCAATCAGCAGCTAATTGGATGCAATTAAGCGCTCGCTTTTCAATGGCGGAATGCCTATCAGACTGTTTAAGATGCAAATATAAGTTATCATTAAGAAGGGAGCCAGCCTGTCGAGTGAGAGCCTTCGTTAAAGATGCATCCATCTTGCGTTCTGAGATCCCGTGTTTATACCTTGTTTACACTGTTCATTTACTGGAAATGTTCAGTTTAATGTGATTAAATAAGTCTCTCGCTGTTGTGCCATCTCCTTTGAGTGAGGCAGACTGGAACCATAGTCTTTCTTAAGGCTGACAGAATCTCCTTACACACACATACACACGTCTGTGTACCTGCCATTGCACCCTTATAGCAGTATACGATTTGTAACTCCGCCTCCCCTTGACAACAAGCGACTGTCAACAGCCAATTAAAAAGCCGTCATTGGTAGTTTACAAAGATCCTAACTAGCTATTAAGTGGGGCCTTTAACTACAGGGGCAGAAACGCATGTTCATGGGGGTCATGCACGCATGGTGAAGGCAGGCAGGTATGTATGTGCAACCTGCATTTTATTTTAATGATACCCATAAAGGACAGCAGCTGCTGAGCACTGAAGTTTCAGCTCCTTCATTCGAAAGGTCAAGATGGAGAGGGAGCGGTGGGGGGGCGGCGAGGCGCTCTGAAGAGGGTGGAGGTGCGGCAGGACCAAGCTATCAGGGCGAAGACCAACGCATCACCTTTCCCGCTCACCGGGGAGCTGATTGCGCTCCGAGCGAAATCCACACGTGCGGCACCGCTCGCAGGCTCTCAGTCACACACCGGTGGAGGGGGGGGGGGGCATTGTCACGCGGTCTCCGAGAGAGCAGTCAGAGGCGTCTTCTCTCTGCTTTGACTGGGGGTTTGTGTCTCTGAGAACTGGGGGTCCAGTCACTTCCCTTTTCATCCTCATTCATTATTCAGACTCTTCCGGGCGGGGGGGGGGGGCGGGTGCTGGATCTGACTCACTGTGCTTTCTACCCAATGCCAACGGGCAAACCGAACATGACGCCATGCAAATATCCGTAGGGGGAGAGCCTGGGGGGGGCGGCAGAGGAAACCAGGGTGTGTGTCTGATACTCTAAACATGTTGATTCACCCAGGATGTGGCGAGGGGGGGGGGGGGGGGGGGTTTAACTTGACACTGAAGACATGTAAAGTGACCCCTTTCAGCAGAGTGGCTGTGAAGTGCGATTGCATCTGTCATACAAGAACTAGGCGGCGGGGGTCATGTGACATGGGCGTGTTCACCGGTAGCTGATAAAAAGTCAGATCAGGGCCCGTCATAAGCACGCGGGCATGGCTGCGGGGCATGGGACAGTGGACAGTTCCTGCCTCTCAGTGAGATGCCGAGCTGCGGTACACTATCTGCAGAGCTGCCGCTGGAGCATAATGGTATTGTGTGGCAGTGAAAGAGGCCTTAGAGACAGATAGGATTGAATGAAAAGCTGATTGTAGGATCCCACTTTATGCTGCATAAAAGGACAGCAACTGGGTACTGCTTCATAAATGCAACTAAATGGCATATACAGCACACAATCATGTTTTTCTTCTCATTATTTTAATTTAAATACAAAAAAGCTAATTAAATTCATCTATTGTCCACACACTCTGAATCCCTGTAGCTCTGAATGAAGTCTCGCATGCTTTTTTCCAACTTCCTGTTCATAGTGGAGGTAGCTGGATGTTGAATGTTCATGGTGTCCCTTTCGGGAGTTTGATGACTTTAAATCGACTTGTCGGCCGCCGTTCGGGAGGGAGACTCTCCAAGCCACCGGCGAATCAGGGCTTCTTGTCAAACGCCGGTTAGAGTTCCGATCCAATCCTGCCTTTAGCTACATTTTAATCTGTGTCCCTGGTCCTCTTTGTGAGATTTCAAAGCGTGTCCTACATCCGGCTCACACCTACACATTGGCTGTGTTTCTATTAAAGTTTCACACAAATCCGAAGTCGACAAAGTGAAATTGCAAATTGGGTGTGTTTGCATTACTGCATATCATACGAATGAGATTCGCCATTTACTCTCCCGTAAGATTAAGATCCATGTTTCGTACATCAACATGGACCAGGCTGTCAGCAAGTTAGTAGCTTTAGAACAATTAATTATCTTTTTATCTTATGTCCTACATATCTACTCAGTCGCAAAATTCTGTTTCCATGGCAGTTCTGTGAATCCTTCGTTTTTTTTGACTCGCCACAAAAACCGTCTCAGGAGAAAATGAAAACTTTTTTTTTTTTGCGATATTTGAGGGTTTTTTTTTTTTCTTTTTCTTAAGTTGAGTGTTTCCATTAATGCTTTTTCTCAGTTCGTATCTTCAAAATGCGCAAAATCTAGGTCAATGGAAATGCCACTATTGACAATTTGAATCACTGTGAATGTCTGAGTAGCTGAGCGTAATGTCATTGTGCTGTTTCGTGATACGGGAGGTGCTAAAGACCACACTTTGGTTTCACGAGAAAAACAAACACAGAGGCATGGCCTTTAAACATTACTGGCTATTGCTTTTGTATAAAGATGCTTTTACTAGTCATTACTCATCCGACAGAAATATGCCCTCACTGTACTGGTCATTACTAGTTGCATAAAAAACACCTGAGGTTGATTAGTGTGTTTTTTACAGACTGCGGATAAAATCCTGTTTTCTGTGTTGGGTATTGGGATATGATGAGTGATATAATGAGACGTAAACATCAGCATCTGGGCCCAAGGCCGGCTTGCTCTAGCAGGGAAAGCTAAACGGCTAAAAGGTAACCTCCAGGTACTGTACATAGAGAGGCTTATCCCAAAGCATTCCCTCACCCCCAGCTATTTACCAGGGAATGCCTAGTAAAACCGACACTACTGTGCTGACAATGAAAAAAACAGGTTATCATTATTTGGGTACGCTTCAAGAGACATTATTTCCCTTAATTTTTGTATCTGCCGCAGAGAAAGTTGTTCTTTGTTTTCATTCTGAGGGCGACGTTATTTTAAAAGCCACACCGAAAGGCGCGGGATCAAAGGCAGGACTTATTTCCTGGTAGCTCTGCAGCTTGCGGAAATTAATTGGCTTTGGTTTGGGCTGCGGATCTGCGGAATAAAGTCCGCGTGGAACCGGTTTTGCCAGCCGGGCTCTGCTGCGCTTCGAATTCTGCCTGTTCTGGTTCCGGTTCGCCGGCCTCCTCGTCCCTGAGGGTCCGGCCAGAGATTTCAGTGTTCTGTCTTTCCTCTCTATTATGAGTTAGAGCTGGCCCCAGTCAGATCCAATCTTGCCGGCCCCTGTTCCCCTTTTTCACGGTTTTTTTTTGCAACACCACCCCACAGACCTTCAGACGCCTGCACCAGCTTCACCAAGCGTCTTATCTGATGGCATTTCGCTACGCCTACCTGGAAGCAGACGCATCGAGGACCCCAGCCGCAACCACCAGGGAGGTTCCCTGTGCTAGAAAAGCAGCTGTACAAAATGTCAGCTCTTGAGCTCACGATAGCAGCGCCCCCTGGAGACCGGAGGACCGTGTGCAGTAAAGCCTGCACGTCGTTGAGCTTATTAATCGCTGTCGCTGTACACGACGGCCTCCTCCTCGACATCTGACACCTAATTACCCCAGATCCCTGGTGTAAACGCAGCCGGCCACTGAGTCGAGGCCCGTCCGATGGCCCAGTAATTAAAGGAGCTCCGTGTCTGGCTACCACTGGGGCCCACAAGGCGGCGCTAATTAAACACTCGCTAAGCAAATGAATAAATACAGCGCATGCCTGATTTTGTGCTGACGCCTGGCTCCTGCTGTCCCCGTTGGTGCTGTGAGTTCACGCCCATTAATGGGACGGACCGAGAAGAGCGCCCTCCCCAGGGCTGGTTGTGAGTTTGTTTCTTTTTTATTTTTGAGTTGAGATCCAGCTGATCGGGGGGGCGGGGGGAACACCGTGTGTGCAAGCAGGGAGTCTCACGGCAGTTTCCCGCCGACTTTCCAGAATGTTCCACAGCTCCTCTCTGCAGGGACTCCCGTCGGCGGCGCATGGTCCCAGCAGGGCGAATCAGCCAATCAGCACGCCTGAGAGAGCCCAGCCTCCAGAGGCAGTCTTTAAAAGCCTCCCTGTCTCAGACGGCATCCTGTTCTCTCTCCTCCACTTTGCTTCCCAGCTGATTTTCCCTCATCTCTCTATATTGCCCACTTTCTCTCTCTCTCTCTCTATCGCTCACTTCCTCACTCCCTCACCAGCTTTCTCGGGGTTGTGAGACTGCTGTCTGAAAAGGTCACACTGACGATGGTCTGAGCGCGCATAATTCCCAGCCGGTCTTTCGCGCTGACGGCTCCATTTCCACCAGCCTGGAAGCCGCCCCGCCCGCCTCTCTAACTGGCCAGGCGACAAGAGCAGAGCCGCTGACACCAACCTCTCCATCCCTGGAAGAGAAAGTCTCATAAAGATCAGAATAAAAATGTCTCCTGCACTAATCTCAATATCTTTTGTCAGGACGCGAACTCCGTTCAGCAGGTGGTGCTGGCAGTGTTTTCCAGGCGAGAATCTGCCTGTGATAAGGGCAGCATGTTGGTGTGATGCGAAGGTGGGGGGAGGGGGCGGGTTTGCCATGTCCCTACAACCAAGCCTCTCAGCTGGACCTGGGGGGTTGGGGGGGGGTCCTACTTCTTAGCAGACCGACGCAGCTGGTATGAGGACCCACATTTGTAAATGTCAGATGGAAGCGTCAGAGAGGCGTGCAGGGTGGAGGTGCGGCAGGAGCAGGTTATCAGGGCGATGACCAACGCATCACCTTTCCCGCTCGCCGGGGAGCTGATTGGGCTCCGAGCAAAATCCACACGTGCGGCACCGCTCCCAGGCTCTCAGTCACACACTGGGGGGGATGGGGGTGGTTTGGGGGGGGGGGCATTGTCACACGGTCTCCGAGAGAGCAGTCAGAGGCGTCTTCTCTCTGCTTTGACTGGGAGTTTGTGTTTCTGAGAATCGGGGGGGGGGGGGGGGCATTCACTTCCATCTTTATCCTCCTTTCATTATTCAGACTCTTGCGGGGGGGTGGGGGGTGGGCTAGGTGGTGCTGGGTCTGACTCACTCTGCTCTCTACTGAACGCCGATGGGCAAACTGAGCACGACGCGATGCATATCCATATCTCGCTTTTAAGCGAGTGTCATGGCCGCCTATCTTGCATGATCTGTACATGTTCAGGGGCCTCTAACAGGCCTGGCCGGCATCTCTTTTGATCGCCAGTGGGTACCCCTCCGATGGCCCTACGCATGGCACAGAACTACCTGTGCAGGTTATTAATGTTAACAGCACAGTGCACGTCGAGTGACACTGGGCGCTTCTGTGCATCATTGAGTTATTTGTTTTAACTGTTCAGGCCAGTCAGATCCACACCCCCACGGCCATCTGAGGTCTCGCCGATGCATTAACGGAGGTCCAGATGTCAGAAGACCCATTCGGGAGGAGACCCCTCCCACCAAGCCCTGTCCGATCCCCTTGGGCCAGAAGGTTGATTAGACTTGCAAGAACCTTTCTGGCGGCTTGTCATGTCAATTAGAGAAGGATCCTGGATGAGGTCGGTGCCGGGTCACCGGAGCGGGCAGGGAGGCGGCCCCACGGATCTGCGCCCCCGCCGTCTGCATACTCTTTCAGACCTGTGCTCCTCCTACTTCTAATTATTTCCGAAGATGACAGGAATGTCACTAGCTCTTAATGAACAATCAGAACGCCAGGCCGCATTCACGAGAAGGGTAATTATCCATGGGGGATTCCCCTGGGGGCCTGGCAATTCTGACACGGTCCCTCCGTCTCATCGCCGCGGAGACGCCATCCAATCTGTGGATGCTACCGCCAAGCTGTCCCCACGGCAACGCGGTGGAGGCCAAGGGGCCCCCTGATTAGAAACTCAATTAAGAACAGACGGCCGCTCCTGCTCAGTGCACCAGAGCGTTAATAGAGAGCGCGACCTCCTGGTCGGCATGTCGAGGCTTCCCGGCTTTTTCCAAAAATTCTGTCTGTCTCCATCACCCATCTCCTCAGTTCCCCGATCTCTCTGCCTGCTTTCAGGTGGATCCTCCTGCTCTCCTCTGCTTCCTCCTGACTCCGGGGATGGGTGATGACAGGACATCCTTTCTCGACCCATCACAGACCCAAATCCAACCAGCGCCACTAAAAGGACTCTGGAAAGAATTCAAGGGATGAACTACATGTCATTCTGTCCTCTGTCCCCCCTCCCGGAGGCTGAAGACGATGCATAAATCATAATTACTCTTAAAAGTCAATAGACCTTCGTGACGGCAGGAAGTTGATCCATTTAATTTCAAGCATCGGCCATTTAATATTTTAGCAGAAGCAGATGAAGAGCATGTCCTTGCTTCCATAAGGAAATCGTTTCAAGGCTGTGATTGGTCCTTGGGACTCCCGTGATACTTTGCGGCTGCTCTTTTTGACTAGGAGTGCATCTGAAATTGCATACTTACAAAGTACATACTAAATTTAGAAGCCAACTACTTGGCTAATGTAATGCATACTGTATGTATGCATGAGAACAGTATGTACGCACTCAGACACACTCTGCATACTGACATAATACCTGACCTGGATGTTTACCAATGACATTCCGCCCCCAAAGTCCCCCCCCCCCCGACCCCTCCCATCCCGGAGCAGCACTAAAGAATCTGCACACACAAGTGTACGTGTGTGTATTTATACAGAGAGAGTAGGACAGTCAGCTTGTCTGATGCTTGACCTCATGTCAAGTAACAAAGCATGCAGGTCCTGTTTAGTCTGTGGCTCGCTGTTGGCGGGGGGGGCGGGGGGGGGCATTCGATGCTGCCTGTCTTTTCAGGTTCTTTGATTATTTCGAGAAGCCACAAGGCTGCCAGAGCAGGCTGGCGTCCCTGTATCACTGTTTGTTTTCATTTGTCCAAATCGGGCCTCGTTTTCCTTTTAATCACCCTGCTGAGGCACGGCAGAGTAGCGTGGGCGTCTCGCCCAATAAAGACCGACTTTACTTTATGTTACACTCTCCAGTGCTGAGATGTTCAGTGAGTCACCGATGTAATTTCATCAGACACGGGGGTGGGCTGATCTATCGTCGGCTGAATTATTATTTTAAAGAATACCGAAAAAACCCCAGGACAGTCCAGCTTTCGAAACCCGGCTGCAGAGCACCGGTTAGCATGTGGCCCATGTCGACACGCACATGCAGACACGCTCAGGCACACATGCACATGCAGACACACGCTCAGGCACACATGCACATGCAGACACACGCTCAGGCACACACGCACATGCAGACACACGCTCAGGCACACACGCACATGCAGACACACGCTCAGGCACACACGCACATGCAGACACACGCTCAGGCACACATGCACATGCAGACACACGCTCAGGCACACATGCGCATACAGACACACGCTCAGGCACACATGCACATGCAGACACACGCTCAGGCACACACGCACATGCAGACACACGCTCAGGCACACACGCACATGCAGACACACGCTCAGGCATACATGCACATGCGCATACAGACACACAATCAGACATACACACGCATACAGTCACATGACTGTAACGTCCATCGGCTTTGCGTCACCCTCATCCTCTCCTCTGCTCTCCTCTCTTCGTCTCTCCTGTCCTCAGCTTCCCTCCCCATACCTCGCCTCTCCTCTCCCGTCCTTCACCCTGAGGGTCAGGCCTCCTCCTTCCCCCGCGGTCATGCTTCATAAACGCTGCCTGCCTTAGTGTAACAACGCCATTATTATTATTAATGTTATTCTTATTATCGCTGTAATTAGGCCATTTACTCGGCTGCTCTGTAAATTCCAACGTGACAGGAAATCGAGTGCAAAGGTAAACATGGATGCAATGAGCAAGGTTACTGGGCAGCTGTCCTGCGTGGATTTCCAGGCCTCGGTTCCCAACACGTGGCTGCACAGTTTTGCGGGGGGGGGGGGGTGATTCGTCACTCTGCCCTGTGGTCCCAGTGCCCAGCTCTGATCTGCCTGACCCCATGGCATCCACGGTCGTTAGTGTGATTGATCATCATGTGTGAGCCATAATGCGAGACACGGAATTCAGGAAGTCTTAATGAGAGGAGAAAAATACAAACATGTTTGACCAAAGGCAGGGGGTGGGGGAGGCTGTTTATATGGCCACCAGCGCCGGTGGCACCTGAATCTGGCTCTTTGGAGCAGGTACTCACTGGTATGCTGGTAAATGTCAAAAACAGGTCTCTGTATCTGGGACATCACAGCATAAACACCTTTGTAATTGTCCACAAACTTCCCATGGGCTGTTTTTCCCACTTCCCCATCCGAGATAGCAGCTGCAGCCCTAGGGCTCTTCCAGGAAAACTCCCCATTAGCGGCAATGCGTCACTTCCCAGGTGCCTGGCCTGTGCTTCATTAGACCCGACACCCCTCACCACCCTTACCCTCCCCCCAGCCCCCACCGCAACCCCCCTCACCAGCCCTGTGGCTGTGTGCTTATTTCTAGACGTGAGACTAACACTAAATTGCTATGCAGAAGCAAATGTATCTGTGTCACCAGATTCCGCAGTACACCAATCACACGCAGCGCCGCTGTCTTAAGATCAGACCAGTTAATAAAATGTTGTCTGCTGTCATTGGCTGAAACAGCAATGAGTGACGGCATGTGGCTCTGAGGTTTCGAGACAGCAGCTGCCTCACGATTCTAGGAGGGCAAAGGAGGGGCCAACCTTATGAATAGCCAATGATATCTTTTGAATTAGTGAGTGACAGTGCAAGGGCGCTCTGGGCGGCAATCAGCTTTCAGTTGGGCCCCACCTATGTATAAAGCCCTGTTCGTGAGCTTCACTGGGGAGGCCAGTGTGTGATCAGCCGCAGTGGGACAGTGAAGCTGGTCTGCGGCTCACTGCAGATCTATAAATCCCCCCCACCCACCCCCAAGCCTCCAACACTTGCCAAGCTGCACCCAGAGGCCTGGAAATACTGGCCCCGGAGCACAGGGGGGGGGTGACGTGCAGTAAAAGTTAACCGCTGTGTTGTAATAAAGCCCCACAGGCAGTAAAGCTCGATAAAGGCCCTCATTCACATGAGGGACAATTTGTCTCGATTATACAGCACATAAAACATCCCGATACCTCCTTATTTAAGAGGCCCGCCTGCCTGCCCGCGCGTGGAATCTATTAGTGTCCGGAGCGGAGGGTTGCAGACTCCTGAGCTTGCTGTCGTCGCTCACTGAAAGATTTTCGGGTCCTGGCGTCGATGAAAACCCCACTGCAACCCCACGGGGCGCCCCCTAGTGGTGTCTGATCCCTGTACACTGGGTTTGGCCCAACATCGTCACCGGGATACCCAACCTCTTCTATCCATGCTGCTTCCCTAGTTTTACAGTAGAATCCCTCCTCCCCCCAGTCAGTCCCCAGAAACGAAATGTAATAAAGCCTTTCGGCCTCCAGAGGCTAACTGCCACCAGTCACCATTATTCCTCATCACACTTCACAGACAATGCCAAGAGTATCGTGATATCTTTGTCGAAAACTTCAACGTACAATTTATACAAGTAAAAGACATGAGGTAGAAAAACTGTCACTGTAGCAGCCACGCAAACCGAGAATGAGCATCGTATGAGGAGTGTAAGGCGTGTAATCAGCAGGGGATGACAGAGAGGCGGCACGTTCTGGCTACGCCGGTGTGATCCGGCCATGATCTGCCAGACAGCTCTCTGTGCTGGGAGAGCGTCTTTGAGTTTGCAGAGTTATTTATAACAATGCCAGTAGATTTACTTTGTTATCATGGCAGTTGGGAACCCCCCCCCCCCAACCAGTCACCTACAGTAACGTGGCAGACCTGATCGCAGACTTGGAATGATCTAAAGGGGAGGCCAGTGCGTGTTTATAGCCAGCTTGGGTGTCTGTCACTTAGCAGCATGTCGTTCCAGTGTATTGTGACTCACACACACACACACACACACACATTTCCTTTTCTCTTCAAACCACCTGTCCTCAGAACCCCCTTCGCCTAACAAAATGGTCTGCATTCATCTTTAATTCATTTGACAAAGGAAGCCCTTTAGGTCTTTTCGCCGCTACATGAAGTTATCTTTCGCGCTGTGCTGGCACCTTTAAACATCGTGGGATGATTTTGTCGAAGTCCGACACCATTCAGCTGACGGATGAAGAATATATATTATGACGTTGAGTGAAATGAAGGTGAAGACGACAGGATATATGTCTGTACAATAGTGGGGAGCCAATCAAACAAGCCACACGTGTATCGTCCAGGGTTTGTATAATGAACCACTTAATGATGTTCACAAAAACTAAGCAATGGAAGGACACAAACAGAATTAACCTGGTGATTTTTTGCCTGTCTCAGCTGATACAATAGACATGTTTAGTATTATCTCGCGTCTAAGTCTAATTGCACAGCATTGCCGATGTCATCGCAAACGCTGGGGTCATGTGATGCTCGTACTGCCATTTGCATTTAACACAGAGTCAGGGGTCTGTGTAGAGATACAGAGATTGGTACACAGGAGCATCTGAGGGCTGTCATTACCGCCAGCAGACAGGAGGCTCGGTTTGCTCATCGTGTGAGACAGAAGATATCAGTCACACCTTGTTCCTCAAAGACTGAAGTCACTTCATCCCACTGCTGCTTCATAAGCAAGCTCCTGTCCCTATCACCTGTCCTGCCCCCCCCCTCACCCACCCACCCAGAGCTCCATATTAAGCTTCTCCCCAGCTGGGATTATTTACATCGGCTCCAAGAGAAGCGAGAACTCGCCGGAGGTCTGCCCGCAGCCACGCGGCAATCAAAGCCGGATCATCCGCTCAGCCAGACCCCACGGGACAGGCTGGGGATGGGGGGGGGGGGGGGGGATCGAGAGAGGAGCAGTGGTGAAAGAGGGAGTTTGGGGGGGATGGTGATGGTGTGCAGAAATGGAGCTGGGAGGGGTACATGTACGGCACCAGAGAGACTGGTACATGTGCGGCAGACAGAGAGAAACGTATGCGCATGGCAGCAGAGAGACGTACGCACGCGGCAGCAGAGAGAGACGTACAGGTGCAGTAGCAGACAGAGATGTATGCATGCAGCAGCAGAGAGACATATGAGTGCGGCAGCAGAGAGACCAGTACGTGTGCAGCAGCAGAGGCTGACATACAGTACATGTGCAGGAGCAGAGAGACCAGTATGTGTGCAGCAGCAGAGAGACGTATGAGTGCGGCAGCAGAGAGAAACATATGTGTGAAGTAGCAGAGAGAGAGACGTACACGTGCAGCTGCAAAGAGAGATCTCCAAGTGCGGCAGCCACTTGTCTGTCAATCACTATTTGTTTTTTTTTTGTTTCTCTTCATCATCATCCTCGCCCTGGCCAGTACTCCTGGGAGTCAGGCAGAGCCCCACCTTCCTGCCTCTCTGTGTTCGCTCAGCTGTAGCCCCAGTATTTATGAAATAGAGATACTCCCTCGCACGTGGCACCTCCCGGAGGTCGGGCAGGATAAAAGCACGTCTACGACCACCAGGCCCGATGTTATGACCTCCCACCCCATTTTAAATGCCCCTTCTTATATGGAGTAAAACCTAGCTGGCTGACATGTGGGGCATCACCAAGTCAAACATGCTCAGGTCAAAGGTCAAAGGCCTAGCAGTATAAGGGTAGGAACTAGCATTCCTCCCATCAGTGAGGATGAGTAGCGAAGATTCCCTGCTGTGCGCTGGGACACGGGGGTGTGAAATCACAAGTTAGACAGCTTAAAAAACAAAATGTCTCACCACGGGGGGCAGCGGCTAAGAGGGTGGATACAGCACATCGTGTGACGATATGATGAGAAGGCAGAGCCTCAGGCATGCTGGGGAAGCGGCCCACATTCCCCAGCCTCTCCCAATAAACCACCACACGGTGTTTGTAGACCGGATCCCCCAGAGCAGAGGTGTTTACTGCCACTTAGACCTTGCACTAGCATGGGCCCCTGCTGCTCATAAACAGTCACTACAACAGGGTTGACTTTTTGAATGGAGCCCCAAAATCAACAATCTCACCCCCCCCCCCCCCCCCCCCCCCCATACATACCATCTCCCCCACACACACTTAATCTGTAGGTAATCTGCTGTCATTCATTTCCCCAGAGCGGAGAGCATCATTACACTAAAGGGCGCTTTATTTGGAGATGGGTATGGGGGGGGGGGGGGGTGCAGGAGACCGGAGGTGAGGTTAAAAATTGCCACCCTGGAAGAAGGACTCGTGATGCGCAGGCAATAATGCAGGCTGCTCCGTCCTGCCCCCTAATGGTAGGCGCCGTAGCTGCGGCCCGACACGCCGGCCCGCTTATAAGGAGCTGTCAGCGAGTGTCGCCCCCCCATCTAATCTCTGCTTACGCCCCGCTTATTCCCATTACCACGGCCCGCTCTGCCATGCGGGCCCCAGCTGTATGCCAGCATGTCATTTCGTAGGAAGACAGGGGGGGCACGTGACACCAGGAACCAGCTTCGTTACCAGCCCCGGGGCCCGTCGCAGTCGGAATGAAGAGAGGACAAGTGTCCGTCAGCGAATGGCGGCTGGGGAAATGGGCGGGGCCAGGTGTCTGATATTCCCTGATTATCTCGCCTCTGTCTACATTGCTTATAGCTTCAGCACCCTTTTCTCACTCATCCAGTGATGACTGAGCCGATCATTCAGGTTGGAATGTAATGGGCGTGTCCAGGGCATCTATATATGGGGGCGGGGCTACAGGGGCACTGACCCCAGTGGAAAGCTGATTGGCTCCCAGAGGCTCTCTGTATGAATTATTGCCCCTCGTATGCCCCCCACGTTAAAAAAGTCATAGATTTTCCCTGGGGGGTTTCATTCGTCTACTCACACTCCTGTCCACTTATCCACTCAGACTCATATCTCCTGGGAAAATAAAGGATTATCCTTTGCTAAGCCAGGCATGGGTGGGTGGGGGACTGAGCCTCATGCAAACATTTGAGGAGAGTCTCTGCAGCTAGAAGCCCTAACTCTCAGTGCACTGGCCGGGGGCCATGGATGACAAGATCATTAATGAGAGCCCCTCCACACCCCCCCCACGGCAGAGAGGATCTGGATGGCACTGCGCAGTGCATGCCTCTCCTCCTGCGACGTCCAACTGCTCAAAGGATCAAAGTGCCACTGATCTGCATATGCGTGTGTGCAGCACATGCGTGTGTATGCGTGTACCACTCACGCAGCATGCACGACAGAAGGGGATTCGATCCCATTTGTCTGCACGCAGCATCATCCCCAGCTTCACCAGATAACGCATTAAACACAACAGAATTAAGTACAAAGTCATAATAATATAGATACATTATCCAGTTTATTAAGCAGTCAGACTGTAGTAAATTCATATACACATTCAATTCAGTAGCACAGACAATGGATCGCTGCCTCGTCTGTGTCATAACAAACTCTATACTCCCAGAATCCTCCAATAGGATGTGACTTGGTCTTTCCCAAAAATCGTTCCAAAGACACTAGTCTGAATTTCACCGGGTCTGTGACCTCTGGGAGGGGTAAGACCTCTGTCCCAGCCCCCCACCCCCCTCTTGACCAAGTGGCTCGCTACTGCTGCACAAACAGCACTATTCCAGGTCCTGCTCTTCTATCAGCTTTAATTTGGAGAATTCCTCTAAATTAAACAAATTGCTGCGAAATGGGCCTCACAAAGACGCCGGTCGTGATAACGATCTTCCGAGGGCTTATCGATATCAGCCCGTCTCCTACTGATGGCTCCTCTGAGTGCACAGCGAACCTGGCGATTAGTCTCAGGGACAAAGCTGCGTGCCAGAGGCTAATTGCTAACGGTGCTTAAGGCTCTGTTGTCGGTCATTTCCTGAGCAGCAACGGCGAAATGCCCAAGCTAGACCCTGCGACCACAGCCAGAAGTATATGGCTAATATCCTCAGGCGCTCCAAGGTAGCTATCGTGCCCAAACAAACAGGTTCAGGAAACAGAGGTGGAAAGTTCAGAGGTGGAAAGTTCAGAGGTGGAAAGTTCAGAGGTGGAAAGTTCAGAGGTGGAAAGTTCAGGTCCAGAGAGCTGAGTATAAAAAGTCACATTCAGAGAGTACTCAACTGGTTGGTTGAAACAAAACCTTGGTCTGGATTTATGTACTGCAAAAGATGCTCTTTCACATTTAAGATAAACTGTTTCTGCTTAGAGGCAAGACGGCCTGAAACTAGCAAAATTATCTGCCAGCGCAGTAATAAAATTGTACTGATTTTATAACCGTCACAGACGGTTATACACCATCGGCCTGTCGACAATACTCACATTAACGGTAATCCAGGGCCATCTTTTAACTGAACTCTGTGACCCAAAGGTGGACACATATCACTCAATTATATGTTTACTTTTATATATAGCTTTTGTATATTGTTAACATCTTTTAAGTAATATTTACTTCATATTTGGAAGTCACTAATGTAGTCTTATTGTATGTGACATAATGACCGTTAAAGGTTGAATTCCTCGAACTGGGATCTCCCTGGCAGTGCTATTATGTCCTACCTCTAAGTATAACATGTTTGTAGAGCGGTTCACAGCGGTAGGGAATCGTGCAGTGGGTCTGTAAGCCCAGTTCACCTTAAGAGAGATGAGTTTGTAGCAGACAAATTGAGGATATGTTACTCTGGCATCTCTCTCCCTCTTCCCAGACGGATTACAGCTCCACTCTCATTTTGTCTTATCCTCCTGGACCTGAACACCGTTTGGGCTCCCAGGTGGGGGTGGGGGTTTTGGGGGAGGGGGGAGGCGATTTCTGCCTTCCAACCTGGTTCTGCTCAACCAATAATGATAGACTCACAGCACTAAGTGATTAATGTGCAGGTACAGCAATCACTCAAAATGCTAATTAGCAGCGAAACCAGGGGGATCTGGCACGGAACGCAGAGCCGTTTGCAGTTCAGGTGCACGACCCATTCCGCCGCCGCCGGTCTGATCCGGTAGACGCGCTGGGCCCCAGCAGGATGGACTGGGAGCAGGAGGTGGAGCTGGAGAGGTGGAGATGGTAGACGGTGTGTAATTAACACACGTGGAGGATGGCGGCCTCATCATCGAGCTGGAACTGATGAATGAAAAATGAGCGTCAACGGCGCCTTCGTGTGGCGCCTGATGCTCAGTGCGGCCTGAGGCATGTCGGGTGAGATAAACGGATGCGGTCGCCAAGGAGACAGTCGACGCTGATCCCCAGTTTGTCGATACAGCCGGGGTGTCGATAATCGGCGGCCCTGCCCCATTTCCTGGTCAAATTAGACTCGGCAGGGGGGGCAGACATGGAGCAGAATGGGTACGATTGGCTGAGAGATGTGCCTACCTGGACTCGGGTCAGGGGTCAATACAAGGAGTTCCCAGCTCCCCTCGATGCGTTTGGGGTGCCTGCCTTGGGGAGCTCGTGCAATATGACCACCTGGCAGTGTCTTTTCCGGCAGCCCAGACATGGTAATGAAACCATCTACACATATAAATGGAGACAGAGCAGATTCTCATAAAACATTAGCTACCGCTGTGTCTCCATTTACAGCTCAAACTCATTTAAATTTAAAGTGCATATGTAAACCTGTTGTCAGACCTGAAGTGCTTTGAAGCGACAGTCCTGGGAATATCACTATCTATCTAAAAATCAATCAGATGAAATGCGATTTTTAATATGCATCGGCGTTTAACATTAAGGGGTCAGAAAGCACACTGTGAGAAGCATCCTCACCAGGGTTATCACCCCAGGAGGTCACCACTTTGGGGCAGAGGTCTTCATGGCTGCAGCCGGTCATCCTCCGCCAAGTGGGTTAAAATCGAAGCGTCTGCTTCCAGCGGGTCCAAAAGCCAGCGCAGGGAAATTACCCCCCGATTGCACTGAATAGCACTGAACTGGAACAGAGTTAAACTTTGCTCACATCACATCCACCATCCCCGAAAGTTTCAAAATAACTTTGAGCTGAAGAACATCCCCAGCGGAGCCATGCAGGAGTGAAGCTCAGGGTGAATCCAGTCACCCCCCCCCCCCCCCCCTTCCTGGAGAGTGGTGCAGTACACCTGCCTTCGGAAAACGATGCCAAGTCTAATTAGCACTCCGAGAGCCCCCAGAGATCCAGGTGTGGGGTGGGGGGGTATTCTCTCACTGGGGTGGCATGTTTCTATCAGACTACCCCTAGGTGGAGCAGAAGCCTTTGGCATGGATGGCATCAGTATAACTGGGAGGGGGGAGGTAGAGGAGCAATGAGAATCTGAGAAGAGATGGAGGATGAGAAGAAAGGCAGAAAGAAGCGTCAGCTTCCCTCCAGGGGGCGGCCGTGTGGCCTCAGTAGGTTAGGGTGCTGAGTCTGTCATCGGAAGGTCGGTGGTTCAAATCCCAGGGTTGGTAGAGTGATGTCACCGTTGGACCCCTGAGCAAAGCTTTAACCCCCTGTCTCAAAAATGCACGTCAATTTGGATAAAATGATCCGCTAAATGTGCAAATGTTTGTGATGTGATATGTGAGCCGGGCCACTTGCCATGGAAACACGTGTTCAGCTCCTCCGACATCTTGGTGGTCCACGGGGAGTAGGTGGGGAGGAGCGAGGAGGAGGAAACAGGGCAGTTGCGTGAGGGAGACGTTCCGCCAGCGAATGGAAGGCGAATCCCCGCAGGTGGCCCCCCCAGTTGCACGTCTGCGCCGCTCAACAAATTGCAATTGATTTGTTGATGGCGAGAGGGACACCGCAGGATGAGGCATTCTCTAACACACGTAATTGGACGGTTGGGGCCGGCGTGGGATCGCAATCTCTAGACCACTGCTGCTGTCTTGACTGCACAAGGCACTCAGAAGTCTCAAGAAAGTCTAATGGCTTCAGAGTCTGATGAATCGCAAGTAGCAGGATGCTGACTGGATTTGGAGAGGACAATGTGAGACTTGGCAGGTTAGGGCCTTTTGCTGTGATCAGAAGGTTGCTGGTTCGAATCCCATGGAGTAAGACCCTTAGCCCCAAGTTCCAGTGACTGTCTGAGCCTACTTTCTCAATTGTCCATCACTTTGAATAAATGTATCTGCTAAAAAATGTAAGCGAATTAAACTGCACCCTTAACAGATCGAGGCGTGCTGTGGATGCCGTCTTCCCGAATGGCTTCGCTTGAGGCTGAATTACTTCTCACAAGCGGCCGTGTGAATGTGCACACTCTGCCTTCACCCCCTGCGTGGTGAACCGTCACAGAATCGTGTGGAGAACCAACAGAACCTCATCATACCGACCTGCGTGAAACATGAACAGCACCGGAGATTTCAGTGAGGCAAGATGGTAGGAGGTGATGGGGGTTGGTTGGGGTCCTTCCTGTCCTGCCACCCTCCTGCTCAGCACCTCAGGCCTCCTGACACCAGCCTGCAAGCGACATACCTCAAAGTTGCACGTGAAACTTCCTGTCAGCTGACAGCCCCACACCCTGAACACCGTAAACTCAAAAACACATTAAAGTCAAACAGAAAGTGTCTAACAGATATACTTAGAGGGCGACGGCACAAGCTCAGGCACGGAAACGCTGCTGTCTGCACACACAGGCAGAACTAATCACACAATGTCGCCACGAAGTTGGCCAGAAAAAGTCTCTTAAAGCACCGTCACAGACGGTTATACACCATCGGCCTGTCGACAATACTGACACACTCACATTAACGGTAATCAGGTCTGAACTCAGATCGCCTTTATGTTCTCCTTTCGTTAATAAGCCACGGTGAGTGTGACTCAGCCATTTCAGCATTAGACCTTCATTGGTGCATTCAGCTGTTGAGCTACCTAGTTTGTAATAGCATGGTTGGGGGGGGGGGGGGGGGGGGAGCCGCAGCATGACCCAGTGCACTGAATCCAGGAGGGAAAGATTCCTGCATAATGCATGCTACAATGAGTGGAAGGTTCTGGAAAACCCAGCAGGAATTCCAGGCCAGTGGATCTGACCTTCCGACAACGAAGGTTCTGAGTTTACCTCCCAGGCAGAGGTTGGCCATTGTTCTGTCCCGTAGGGGTCCTGAATGTGAGATGTGACATTAGACCAGTATCCATCCTGTCACTTTGGATACGGGCGTCCACGAGGCTGCCAGCGTGAGTCACACACCAACACATCCGCTCATTTGGGTTAGCTGCCCACAACCAGCCAAATTACCGGCAAACCTCCTGGTGGGTGTAGCAGGCCAGCTTGGCAAGCAGCCTGGGGTGGTGGGATCTACTAACAGGGACCGGACCAACCTACTTCAGGGCCTTAATCATCAAAATCTGATGAACCTAGATGTCATTTGTCCATCTTCCTTCTTATTCTAACGGGCTGATCAGACAGGGGGGGCTGGTGCCCGCTGAGTTCCAGCCACCTATTTTGCATATACCCTGCCTACCAGTTTACGAAAACTGACAACAGGCTACAGTGATGGATGGTGACTCGGCTAATCACTTAATTATAGTGAAGTATTTCATGTTGTTTACAGTAAACACACACTCGCATCGTTGTGGGACAGTAAAAAGACCAGATTAGCTACACAGGGTTTGCTGCCTGCTATGATTACTAGTGTTTCATGTGTTAAAAGGTCAAATCAAACAGTGAATCCCCATAATTACACCACTTAGATCACAGGAAAGGAAAGTGTTTCATAACTGCCGGTTAAGAGCGTCACTCCGCTGTTTTCCACTGGCAGGAATTCCCATAATCCTCTGTCAGCATCTGAATAAAATATGTTTAAGCACACAAATACCTTTACTTAAGAGGATGGTCTGATATACTGCAATTAACATGGGCCTTTTCATCAAACCTTCTCGTAATAAACTATTGTTTCCTCTCCCAGAACCTTGATGTGGAGTAACGGACATTCGGGGAGTAAAATGTAAGATCTCAGCTCTCGCAAGATCCGACCACCTTAGCAACCAGTTTATTTATGCTGAAGTGCTGTCCTATCGTGGGGGGTGGGGGGTGCTTTGCACATGTCGGACGGCCTTTCCTGTGCAGACCACAGCAGACGTGGACAGTATTATTTCTGTCTACCAGAAGAAGGGTCATAAACCATTAAGTGAATGTCATCTTTTCCATGGAGTGGGTGACACAGCCCCGGGGGTAACAGGAGTGAGGAGAACTTTCTGGAAAAATGGGGCCACCAGACGGCAAACCTGATTTGTGCGAGGCGGATGTATTCCCATTGGCCGGTTTCGCTGGCTGCTTTGCCATTCTCCTGCACGCTGCATCTGCCATCAAGGCTCACCGGCCCTCTCCCACTCTGCAAATTGCCATGTCTGTTTCAGACGCAATCAATTAGTGAGCAGCTTGTTGCTGGCTTGGTGAGGGGCGCGGGGGGGGGGGGGGGTGATGGTGTAGAGAAGCCAGGAGCGGAGTATTTAATTCACTCACGGACTCACTGTGCCAGTGAGACACCACCCCCCACCCCTCCCAGAAAACAGCCCATCCCAAGCCAACAAGCCTTGAGGAAACGGGGAGGATTTAGTAAAGTCAGGATCAGGAAGAAAGGCCAGGCGCCGAATTCACAGGCAGCGCTACGCTCTCCGCAGTTCACAGCCGTGGCTGCGCGGGACTCGGCGACCCACGAGATGGCAGACAGTCCGTGTGTTAGTTACCGGGAGCTAGATCTCGTGAAAGAAGAGGATCAGATGGCCAGGCCCGCTGCCCTGACCCCCCCCCACCCCATTACAGGAGTGCCCCTCACTTGTCACCAAGGCTATGTGTCCGCCCCCACCCGCCAAATTAACACGAGTCATCGTTTTCCTAATGCTTTCTCGTCTCTTCGTGATCCTGACAGCTCTATTAGTTTCACTTTATGCTGCTTGCGGCATACAGACCTGCAGTTGTCAGAACATGGCAGCAGATAACCCCCCCCCGGCGGGGGGGGTCGAACGTCACCCTGAGTCCGACTGCGCCACAAAATATTAATTATGGGAACAAAATGGCAGGTGAAATCTTGGGTCCGTGGGCAGATTAAACACCGTGGGGGGCGGGGGGGGGGGGGGGTCATCTCTTGTCTCAGGGCGTCACGTGAGCAGAGGGAAAAAGAGAAGGGGGCTCTAATTAAAAAGGGAAAAGCGGGGCGTTAGACTCAGCCGGCTTGGAGAACAACGCAGACCGCTAATTACAGATAGGTGACTTGTCAAAAACACCTGAAAGCGGCGGCATGTGGTGTGCGGTGACCTGCACTGCTCCCCGGCCCGCACATCGACCCGCTCTGCTGGGGTGAGGAACTTTTCATTAACTCGGGGGTCTGGGACGGATCGCTTCATATGAAAGTCAAATGAAGCAATTAAGGCAGAGTCCTCTCCTCTCTGCAGAAAGCTCCCCCCACCCGCCCCTACAAACCCACACACACCTTGAAGAGTTCATCTCCTCAACTTCTCCAGACACCAGGAAAGAGCTAAACCACCGGCACTCCAGCCCCATTAATCGCAACATCTTGGCAATATTTTTCCCAGGGTCTCCCACCGAGAGAGACAGGGACTCAAAGTTAATTCAGGGGACAACTGGGGCATGGGGGAGTGCCTGGAAAAAGTGGAAATGACGGCCCGCGATTCCACAGGGACCTAAACCGTGCCGATGAAACCAGGGGGTAATTATGGCCTATGACAGGAGCATGATTTCTCCTAGAGCGCGTGCCTGTGAGTCGGCCTGTTCCTGGGGAGGGAGCCGGTGAATCGTTACAGTTTATATCGCTGTTTAAATGTTTCGGGGTCTCTGCCATTTTTAAAAGTGCAATGTCTGGCTCAGCGAGTTTGAATTCTGTATCTGTGATCGGAAGGTTCTTAGTTCAAATCCCCATGCCGGCCGAGCGATGTCATCAATGGGCCCCTGAGCAAGGGCCTCAACCCCTTGTCACTCCAAGGACTGTCCCTCCATCCTTTATGATCCAGCACTGATCCACTGAAGTATCGTTTTCTATTTCCAGCCGTTCACTTGACATTATGGTTAGACTTCAAGTTGCGTGAACACTGCCCTGTAAGATTCCCCGCTTCCTCTCGTTTCCTCAACGTAGGACGTGAAACGCAGCGTCGCAGAAAGATCGCTGCGTCTGCCGTTCGCACCTCGTGATGTTCGCACCGGGACCGGCACGGCGTCGCGTGCCTTCCTCGGAACCGCGACAGATGTCCACCTTCTGGACGGCGCTGTGAATCACATTGTCGGTTCTCACGCTGCCGACACGAAGGACCTGAGATTCGCAGTTTACCTCGTCCGTCCCCCCCCCGGCACTGGATTGGCGCCGAGTAAATGAAGCTGCTTTCCCACTCTGCCATATGTGCCGATGTACTCGTCATCGCCCCCTGTTAGCCCCCCGCCCACCTTTCGCTCGCGACTTTAATTGTGAGACTTTATTTTGTTTAATTTGAGTGTGTCACGTTACTGAAACAGCCTCCTGTGCAGACAGAGAGTTATTTACTCTCACAAACCCTGAGCATCATTACCTCACGTTGACTGAAGTCGGGTTTATTTGTGTTTGCACCCCCCCCATCCCCACCTCCCCCCAGTGTCCGGTATTTCCATAGATTCCTGACAGTTCTAATATAAAACATTCAATCAGCTGTCGCCAATATCCCTCTATTTTTTTGTTTTTAAATCAACGTTCCTTACACCCGGGATACATTCAGGTAGATGACTGTTTGCACCATCCATCACCTAATCAAACATCTGAAAGCTGTATCTATAGTGTGTGTGTGTGTGTGTGTGTGTGTGTGTGTGTGTGTGTATCTGCAGGTTCAGTGAAGGAGGGGGTGGCAGGGGACAGAGAAAGAACTGTCAGTCGTCAAGACGACTGAAGTTCAAGTTCTGCTGAGATAAACAGCTCTTATTGAACGCAAAAAATATGAGTATTGAGCCAATCCATCCATCCATCCATCTATTTTCCACAACCACTTCAAATGTTCCTTTATGTATCAGTCAACCACTGAAGACAGACTCGATGCGTATTCGATATTTCTATCCCTCCCGTAGTCTGTGACAGATTTTCCCACCCCTGCGCTGATCAAAACTTATTGTGGAAATGCTGTATAAATACTGGCGTGTCTTCTCTTAAGTGGCCGTGCCGATGCTAATGGAGATGTTTTAACAGCATTGGTCATCCTCTATGCTGATGGCGCTAGCTCGCTGCGACCCAGGGCTCCCCAGCACAGCCGTTATTAATCAAATAAACGAGGCATCTCAGGCCCTGGGGCCTTCGGCCATGTGGCAGACGCACGGACGCCCGCTCGGCCGAGCTCCTGCGAGACGCCGTCGAATTTAGGAGGAGGGAGAAAATAATTGCTACGTCTCTTTCCTCCTTTCATCTCGCCGCTGTAAAAGATCATCCGGGGACCCCACTTTCAGAAACCCCAGGCGATTGCAAACATCGTCGGATAAACGAGAACCGTCCGGTGGAACGGCACACAAATTAGGGATGATTCAGCCCACACACAGGCGAAACACGGACTAATTATTCGTGAGTAATGGGAACAGTGAGCATGTAAGTCGTCAGAGGAGGTCACACGCAGGAGAACTTTTATGGACCTAAGGATGGTTTAAGTACATCACCGGCTGAATAACTAACAGAGGAAAACAGGATTTGTTTTGCGGATGACAGAAACTAGGATCGGTGTGTATCTCATGTTGCAGAAATTGACCAGGTAATCATTTGACATTCCATATTTTTCCCGGCCTGCCCTTTTCCCAGGGCCACCTCGCCCTGGGGAATTAACCAGTCGACATCGCTCACCAGTATGTCTATTGGGAGGCCATTACCAGCCAGTGAGTGCAACGGACCAGTTAGGGGGCCTGTTTTCACCCAGAGTCCGCAGATCCAGCAGGATCCTCTGCGCCTCGTCTCGGACACGTTCCGGATGTGCTGTCCTTCTGCCAGCTTCGCTAGCTATCTTTCTCGAGCAAAACAACCGGCTGGCTGCAGCTCATTAGTAAAAATCGCCGTTATCAGCTCCCCAGGGAGCAGGGAGTGTTTAAGGCGCCGTTCCCTGCCTGCTTAATTATTAACGGGAGACATCCGTTGCGTTTCCGAGCCGCTAATTGAAGTGTGACGCTCACAGAGGAATTGGACATTTGGTCATTCCGAAATCCCCCCCCCCCCTTTTAATCCGCTGCTTTCCTTCTCCTTAATGACAAGAACAGAGGCTGTGAATATGAGTGTAAAGAAGAATCGTGCGAGCAGAGCGCCCCCTACCTTCCTACACTCATTACGCCGGTGGGGTTATTCTTTATGCTTCCGGATCAGTCTGCCGCCTTGCCGGCCAGACCACGTCTCGGGGACCTGACCGAGGCGCTGGGCTTAATCCCCTGTTGGGACCCAGTGTAATTACATCCTCAGCTTTTCCAATAAAAGCCGTCTTCTGCCGCGGGTAACGTCTTTTCTTCGTGCTCCGTGATGTCAGCCGGTGTAATTCATACCGTGGTATTCGTCGCATGGCACGGGCAAAGCTGAGGGCGGCCTTGTGGACACTCCCCTCATAGGCATGCAGTCAGACACACCCCACAGGACCCCCCAGGACCCCCGCCAGCTTCTGCCAATTCAACACAGGGCACTATGGAGGCAACTTACGCAAACTTAGGCGTTTATTTACCTGTGAACAACCCTGCACTGTGAGTCGCTATTGTGGTCTCTGCTTCCCCGCCATCATTGTTATTAAGACGGGATGAAGATTGGAGCTGGTGGGTTTCCCCCCCCGTCCCTCCCTCCCTCTGTCTCTTCCTCCCTCCCTCGGCTCTGTAGACTTCACCGTTAATTGGCGAGTGGCAGATTGGACCTGGACTGTGCCGATTCAGTAAGGAACCCTGGGAGCAAGCGGCAAACGTGTCAGCCTTCTCTCTCTCTCTCTCTCTCTCTCTCTCTCTCTCTACCTCTCTCTCTTTCTCTCTCTTTCTCTTCCCTCTGTCTGCTTCTCCAGTCTGGACAGCAGGCTAATGAGCAGTAGGAAGAAAAACGTGTAAAAGAGATAGGCGTGGCTCATTTGGGACCTGACACAGGGCAGCCGCAGGTAGGAAGCTGCGGTGGGCACTCGGGCTTAGAGGGACCATAATTCCTATGGAAGGAGCAATCCTATCATTAGCTTTGAATCAGTGAGTGACAGGAGAGGGGAGACTCCAGGGGCCAATCGGCTTTCAAGGCGGGCCAGTGCCCCTTATATGGCCCCGCCCCCAATGCACTCCAGCAGAGAATAATAGAAACTACACCTTGGATCAGCCTCAGTATATATTAAGCAGCTAGAACACAGTCAGACAAGAGGGTCACTATCCATCCCCGCTACTGTGACGAATCCCACAAGCCCCTAGGGGGCGACCTAACCCCCCTCTGAGTTCCAAGGTCGCCGGTGATGCAGGAGTCGCACACTACTGCCAAGGAAGCAATCCTTTGCGCGCTGATCCGCTGAAGCGTCTCGCTTCCAGCCAGTGGTGAAATTAGAGGCACCACATCCCAGACAAACAGGCCGTGTTTATTTTCCAAGTACACTTACCTAATACACCGCCATTCAGGAGAGCGACGTGCCTTTGTACCACGTCGCGCCGAAAGCGTAGCATTTCGGCCGTGTTGCTCCCGGGGAATATGCCAGCACTAAACGGGTTCATTAGCCTTTCCGAGCTTATAACGTAGCACCTCAGAAGAAAAGTTCACATCCGTTCTGTTTCGTAACGGGAGGAGCAGAAGGAAGATACGCGAGGTGTCCGTCTGGCCTGCCTCTGGGCATCAGCGAAGACAGTCGTGCATCTAAACGAAATGTGTGTATTTACCGAAAGATTCAATCAGCAACATTCACGGCATCATTCACTCCATCACCTCCCCAGGTAAACATGTGTACCCTACCCCGGCATACTCCCCCTACCTCTGCTGTGGAATGGGATTCAGACCCCATTCCAGTTTCCCTTCCCCAGTGCTGTTCGAATCCCATGTGGCTACCTAGGCGAGCTTCACCGCCATGCCCCCCTGTCTGAGACAAAGTGAAACCGGTTTGCTAAGTCGGCGCCCTTCAGAAAATTGGCATCCTAGGCACCCGCCCATGTTACCTAATGGATCGCCTGGCACTGCCCCTCCCTCTCCAAACCCACAGACTGTGGATTCCTGCCGTGACTCTGCTGAAAGGCCAAGTAATTCATTACCGCGATACCTTCGGGAATCTCTGGGGCTCGTTTACGATTGGCTAAATTCTACAAAAAGGGGCCTTTGGACCCAGTGTACCCCTTAAGGGTCAGTGGTCCACCCCTGTGCCCTCTGCGTGCGACTCCTCTGCCCCCACCATGCCTCCGAGGCATCTGGCTGTGAGCCTCGCCGATTCACCATCACGGGGGCCTGCTGTCACAGTGAGGCGTCGCACTTCTCTAATGATTTGTTTTGAGGCACGACTCACCTTTTATAAGTTTCTGTTCTTTCATTTGTTGCACACAATGCACCTGGGACACCCCCACACCTTGATAATAACAGTACCTGCATTTCGCAAAGTTCTACCTCGCTGGAAGTCTTGTTCATTATTATCCTGCTCTGTGTACACTGTCTGGTAACCAAATGCACGCTGGAGCTGTACGCTTGGGGGGGGGGGGGGTTATTTTAACAGTTTAAATTGTTCTGCATGTTTGGGTGGATGCAACAGTCTCTCTTCAGGGAGGGGGGATATAAAAAAGGTGTTAAATATGCAGATGGCTCTATTCTGCTGTAACTCAGCCTCTTTGTCAACAGGAATGCCCTTTGAGAGTGATGTGTGAGATTGGCTGTGTAAACGGATGTTTTTTTTTTTCACTAAACAGAGGCTGTCGTGAGCTGCTTAATAACCTGAGGCGTACGTTCAAAACGCACGCACCCCAGCTGCTGTTTCCACGGGATATGCCCCCCTCCCAAGTAATTTTTTGTTTTGGAAGCGGAATTTTGAAACAAGGGGTGAAAATGAGGAGAGGTGAAGGTAACACGGGCAGGGATTGCGGAGAGCGGGCAGAGAGAGAGTGTTTGTAAGGACGGGCTGCCAGGGTAAATTAGTAAACAAAGTATGGAGGAAAATCCTGAGTTTTCTGTGGACAAACTACAAATGAGTCCTGAGAGAGAAGCAAGAACGCAAAGATAAAATGCTGAAAGTGGTATGAGAGAGCAGTGAGAACCTTCCAGAAAAGAGCAGGTGTTGCCTTTGCAATAAAGACAAAGCAGGTGGGTGGTGATGCCTCTTGAGGAGATGGTAGGACTTTATGTTTCATGGCCGCCATTTCTGAGTGGAGCAACCGTTTGTGAAGCAGGACGAGTGATCCAGGGGTGCAGGGGTGCAGGGGTGCAGGGGTGCAGGGGTACAGGGGTGCAGGGGTGCAGGGGTGCAGGGGTACAGGGGTGCAGGGGTGCAGGGGTGCGTTTACAGGGCGCATCGTGTCGACGCTCCACAGCGCCACCTGGTGCTGGTGTGAGCTTGGGCCTGTCACTCACACAGACACTCACAACATCTGCTGCTTGTGCTTCATACTGTGAGCTGTGCTTATCCCCATGTCCCCCTGTAAGATGTACCCCATTCTGCACCCCCCCCCCCCCCACCATTCAAAAACTACATAAATATCTAGTGAGTAACGTCAGAAGATTGCAGTTAGTTAGCTGCTTCAGTATCTCGTAAATAAGGAACATCTTTATTTAATATTTGGTGTAGTGACTGTTTGTGGCCAACAGGGGGCCTCCAAACGTCAGGGGGCCCATGCAAATGCGTGGTGGTAAACATGGCCGATCCAGTGGATGGCCAATCCGGCGCTTTTAATGTTTCAAGAGGCTCCTCCTCCTGTGATCAGCGGCCTGTTTATGAACCTAAAAAAAGTAGCAGGAGCGTAAACACGGGGGCTGTCTCTCCCTTGACACCCCCCCCGCCCCGTCGCCGGCTGGAGCTCCTGTTTGAAGGCTGTCTGACTAGATCAGCTACACTGAAGAATAAACTAAATAATAGCAGGAACATGTGTATTACTGTCACAGCCCCGCGGGGGGGCGGGCAGGGGGATGTGGAGGCGCATCTGGCAGGAGGCTCTCACTCTCCGTAAAGCTGTAATGGGGGGAGGTGGGGGGGCAGCATGATTCCCATGGAGTTTACCACTGCCTTCCTCTGCCTGGTTAGGACTGTGGGAGGGGGGATGCCCATGTACCTCTGTTTGGGGGGGGCACTTAGTTTCCCTGATTAACAGAGCAGCAGAAGTTCCATCTGAGAACATCTGATTCACAAGCGGAAAAATTGCCTTATCTGGCATTCTCTAGGAATTTCTTGGCGATCACGGCAACTTCCTCGGGGGGGCGGGGGCTCCCAGTGGGGGGGACTGAGCATCCCAACCCTTCCTGGCCGTTATGCAGCCGCAGGTCACAGGTTTCGCAGCGATGCATAAAACCGTTCAGCCATTTAAGCCCTTAATCCCGTTATTGCGCGTGTCTCCGGACTGCCTCGCTCAGACGGCGCGAGAAGCATCCAGACGCGCCGATTCCAATCTCCGAGCCGCTTGAAGTCCGCGTGGAGAGGGTCCACGAGGCAGGACTCCAATCTGGCGGGGTAATGACACGTCCGGCAGGGAGAGCGAGTCACCCTGCGGGCGGCGACTGCGGGGCCTCCAGGGGGGGGGGGGGTGTAAGTGTGGCTTTAATCGGCCTGAAAGTACGGAAATCCTCCAGCGAAAGCTAGAGAAAGAAAGAGCCAATCTCTCATCGGGGTCATTCTCTGAGGAACGTTGCCTACTGGCTGGGAGGGGGGGGGGGTCACACACACACACACCCCCACACCTGCAATAAAGTAAAACACAGGTAAATGTAAAAAAAAATCCATAACCCCCCCCAAGGGAACCGAGGACAGGGAGAGTGATGTCGGTGTCGCATTGGGAAGCTCATTAAACCTCTGCCCTTGGTTACAACAGCCTGCTTTTCAGCACCCCCCCCCCCCCCCCCCCTCGCCCGAGTGTCATTAACGAGGTCCAAATGAGGGCAGGTCCTCCACACTCCCCACCACCGGCGCTGATTTACGCCCCTCCAGGGGGCTGCGTCTCGTGCCTTTGCTGATGAGCGGGACGCCACACCAATAACGCCTGAGACTGTAACCACGGTAACGGGCCACGATCATCCGAACGAAGAACAAGGGGGCGCCAGATCTGCACCCGAGGGAAACGAGTGGGGAATTAATGGCAAAGTGACACCATGTGTATATTTACCTCACTTATTAGTCATTTTAAAATAGCTTCGCTAATAGTTCCTATTAATCCAGAGCCATCTTTTCCAGCCATGAAGTCTGAAACAATTCAGCTTAATGACCTTGCAGAAAGATAACCTTCCCCAATCTGGCAGCAACCAGTTAAGCACCTTGCCATGAAGTTCAGTCCCACAACCACAGAACCATGGGAAAAGTCCCTCTCCACCAATCTGGCAACCAGTTATCCACCTTGCAAAAAATCTTAGTGCAGAATAAAATGTAAAATCACATTGAAGTAGTCAGATGGCCTCAGATTTGTTTGGAGGGTGTGGGGGAGGGGGCATAGAGTTGACATGACCCTGAGCTACCCAGGGAAGATGGGGGGGGGCAAGGTGGCCCTGTGTTTTCCATAAGTACATATTTGAACTTGCCTCAGTTTGCTGCCGAAGAATCCACACAGGTGGGGTGATAAGCGACAAGTTGTTCTGGTGGGCGAGGGTTAGTGAGGGGAAGGAACTGAGCAGGGGGGTCCCCCCCCACCCCATCTCCACTAAAGTGTCCATAAGGCTGAACCTTTAGCTAGAAAAGCAAGAGAAGTATAGCACATGGTGGGAGGGGCCAGCCAGCCATCTGCAACGCAACACACTGTGGGGGGGGGTGCTAACGTGACCGAGAGGGGGTTGTATTCTCTGTCTGATTTCCCAAGCATGCAGCATGATTTATGTCCAAGGTGTAGAGCTAAATGTCCCCCCCCCAGCCCACAACAGACAGAAAAGGGGGGGGCTGTCATGCTGCATACCAAGCACTGAATAGATGGGCTGAGGGGGGGTATTGTCAGGGAGGATGCCTTCAGGTAGGGTGCTGATCGCAGCAGGCTGGTGAGAAGGTGGGGGAGCTGCTGAGTGACTTGGGGGGGCACACTGAATGCTTATGAGGCATGCTGATGCAGCGAGGGAAATGAAATCCGAAGGGGTGTTCCCTCCCCCAGAACTGGCAAGCCCTGGACCTGCCTGGTACCCCTGTGCAAAAAACAAGGTGTCAGCGATTAAATCCGGATAATTAGCCATTCATGGCCATTCCCCCATCACCAGAAGGGAGCATCAACAGCCCCCTCCCCCCCCCAGGGAGAAAAGCAGAATGGAAAAGCCATAAAATAAGAGGGGACCTGGGGGGCAGGTGGGACCACATGTAGGCTGATGGACTTTGAGGGGACTTTGAGTGGTGAGGATACAGATGGCTCCAAAGGGTGATGGTCTCTTTGAACCAGCAGGGGGCGACATAGAGAAGCAGGTGAAGAGAGGCATCTCAAGGCAAGTCAAAGTTTTCCTGTCATGGGGGTGGGGGGAGGGTGACACCCACGACTTTCAGCAGGATAGCGAAGCAGCAGCAAAGCCTCACACCAGCACTGCCCCACCCCCATTCATGCCCCCCGCCCAACCCTTCAGTCTCAGAAGCGGATTGCACATTCCGTCTCCTTCCACAATCACTGTCGTTCGGCACTCTGGAAGCAGAAGCATCTGGACGGCTTGCCACATCTGGCAATGAAGTCGGCTCAGATTAAAGGGAGCTATTTTCAGCCTATTTAATGTCAGAGTGTTTCGAGAGGCGTGCAAGGCGGCAGACGCCGCATCGTCATCGGGCGCCTCTTCCCTTGTTCTCCTAATGAGTAAAATCTGGCCTGCGTGCTGATATCCTCGTCTGCCGAGCTGGAGACTCGCACGCACATATTCCCGGGACCCAAACACTCAATTAAACCACAACGCAGTTAGCAGCCTGTCAAATTAGGCGGCAAGGGAACAGGCGTGCCATCCAAATCGGGCACAGGGAAGAAGGCCGTAAACGTGAGCCAGCGTCTCTCGGCAGCGAACAGCCCACCCATCGTACAGGCTGAATCCCACCATCCAGTCAAGATTCCCCGGCAGACTGATGGACGGGATTGCGGGAAACTTCAGGCCTGTACGTCCCCGTTGACACGGATACACTAATGAGACGACTATTCCCTGTTCCATTCTGGACTTCATCTCAGGGCAGATTCTGGATGCTCCTTTGTCTGGAATCAGCAGTGTGTATGTCCTCCAAACCTCTCAGACAGAATGTTACATTAGGGGTATAAACACTAACACTAGCAGGGGCAAACAATCTTTTTCTTCCCCAGAAAGGACAAAGTTTCGGATCACTTGCCACAGACACAGACTGACTGCCTCTACACAAGTCATTTATCAAAGAGTGTGCGGCTGTAGGGAAGGCAGGCACTGGAGGTGGGGCTTGTGGAAGGGGAGGGCCCATTCCAGAGGACAGTATCATCATATTGGTCACGATGCCCATCATCTTTTGCAGCCCCGTCCTGTGGACCTTTCTCCCTCCTGCCTACCTGTCCGCTTCATCTCTCTGACCTCCACCCTGCAGGTGCTGATGGCAGCGAGCCATCTGAGGCAGCACAGGTGCATGATGGGAATCTTTCTTGAGTAAAGCACTTCTGTGGGGTGGGGAGGTGGAGGAAAGCGCTGATAGCCTTTCAGATTTTCTTCTCTCATGTTCCTCGCCTCCTATATTGGTCTTTGGGGACTTTCCGGTGAATCAGCTCTACCTTCATGCTTGGCTGTCTCTTCAGGAAAATCCTTACCACCCGCTTTTTACACTAGACCCAGTGCCTCTAATAGATATTGACTCCTAGCATCACAAAAGACTGTGGCATTTGGTCACCGTGTCGAGAAAGAGTCACATGACAACGGCCACCTGATGCTGGACCTCCTACTTCACAGAGCTACCAGGAAAAAGTCCTCACCCAGAATTCTGAATCATCAAAGACTGAATCAGCCAATAGTGTCCAAC
Organism: Brienomyrus brachyistius; assembly: GCF_023856365.1. NCBI lineage: Eukaryota > Metazoa > Chordata > Actinopteri > Osteoglossiformes > Mormyridae > Brienomyrus > Brienomyrus brachyistius. The sequence goes on from NC_064546.1 coordinate 24,272,855, forward strand.
CAAATAAGGGGGCGGGACCTTCAAGGCCCAATCAGATGAATCCAGACAGCATTGTTTCTTCTTTAACAAAGAAAGGGGAAGAATAGAAAATCCATCTATCCATGCATCCATCTTCTAATTGCTTCTTCTGGACAGGATCTGAAATCAATTACACACAAAGGGTGAACTGACAACCTTTGCCTGGTTAGTTCTGACATTTAGCAGCACATGTGACCAAACTTTTCAGCTCTATTCTTTATCATTTATATTTCTAAGTAGCAGCAAACTTCCGGTTCACCCTTCTCAGTTTAGACTCGGTTCATCGTTAGACGCGCCGGCTTCATGACACACAGTACAGAGCGGCGTGCACCTGGCCCTCAGACAGACACGCAATCAGACACATTCTCAAACACGCGTACCGTCGTCCTCCCAGTGGCCTGTGCACTCAGGTGAGCCAGCCTGCAGCCACATTGGAGTCCCAAGCGGTTTAATATCCAATATGCCATGCTAACGTCTCTATGCTAACGTCTCTACGTGCTATGGGTGCGTTCAAGGAGTCACAGATTGTGTGTGTTGTGTTATAAAAGGCAAGACAATCATTTCTGGTGCCAGCGATTGAGAAAGCTGACGTATCACTGTCAGAGTCTGTAGTGTAGCATTGCTGGCCATTGCCCCTCCCCCCCCTCTCTGTCTTAATTCCTAGTCTTCCCTACTCTGTTTCTCCTGTTCCCCACACAGCTTAGTCTGAAAACCCAGGGATTGTGGGTTTGAGGTTGATACATCCCAGTCTCGCATCTTCTGGATTTTCTCTGACTTTTGTTCCCCAGTGTTTGTAATTTTGGGTTTTGGTTTTCCTGGTGTTTCCTGTCAGCTCTCCCATCCATTATGTACTTTTTAAATTTTGTATCAGTCTTGTATTTCCAGTGCATGATTAGTGTTTTATAGTTAAACCTTCCTAGTTCTGCGATCGCTCCCTGTTCATTAGTGTCACCTGTTGCTTGTACTGTGTTCTGCTTTGATTGGTTGCTGCAGTAAGTTAATACTTCTCTCCTGTGTCCTCGTTAGAGCAGTCTGGTTTGTGTATTTAGGTTCTTGCCTTAATTCATTCCCCCAGTAGGTTGTTGTATTAGCTTGTGTGAGATTCTGCTGCCTGTGTTGCTATTTTCCCTTTGTTACCTTTTAAGGTATTTTTGTGTTTAGTTTTTGCTTTCCAACATTTGCTTTTCACCCCTTGTGGTCCTTTACTTTGTGCCTCCCCCAGTGTTCAGCTCTCCAATAAATACCCTTTTTCTTGGAGCTGCAAGTTGCTCATCACTTTTTTTCCCTGATGCCCAAACGCCATGACATTCAGGATGCTGCGGGTTCGAGATTGTGGGGGGCGGGGACTAAAGGCTAGATGGCAAAGATTAGGATGCGAAGGCACCGTCAGGCTCTCTGGGTGCGGACTGTCGGCCATGCGTTGTCTGCTAGGCCGAACGTTCCGGCAATGATTCCTCTGCCGGAGAGCGGCTCTCTGGGACCTCAGAGTGGAGATCGCGAGCTGGCAGTCGCCAGACAGAGGGGAGAACAGCTGGGAGCAGGCAGCGTTCATCAAATACCGCCATAAGGTGATAAAGTGGTACTGTTAGCCAGTCACGACCTTCTGTATTTACTTACCCATAATGCCTCAGACATCCTGCATGGAAATGTCTGTTTAATATCAGCCAGTCCTGCCACGTCGTGTGTGGTGCGCTGGCAGGATTACAGCTAGAGTGGAAATATCCACTAGTGTCATTGTAAACCCAAGGAGAACATCACATTAATGTTTTATTTACTTGGCATGTGCATTTATCGGAAGAGATGTACAGGCGTTGGAGCGACTGAGGCTGAAGGGCCCTGCTCAGAGCAAAGGGGCACGCTTGCTAACGCTTGTTGCTTTCTTGTGCTTTCCGGTCCTTATGCTGAGGCCGGGGGTCCAGGGGATTGTTCCGGGTTCCTCGTGAACCACAGAGAGGGCCGAAATCGGCGAGGCCCCGTCTAGAAATTGCTCTCCATTACTCGCTTGAATTCTCATGCTACATTCAGCCCCTGCACTGCAGGTCACACCCTGCCTGGCTGAGGACTCTATCCCAAAAACGCCATTGACCCTAAAGCCTGGCGGCATCAGCTACGGCGACCGGGGTGTTTACAGAGACTCAAACTCTGACTGGCTAATGGCTTAAACGTTTTATACGGCACAATGTCATTTTATGATTCCTATTTGGCTTTAATTGAGAGCCTCGCATTAGCGCACCCTGAGCTGTGGGGGCAGTAACGAGCCCATTAGCGGGGAGCAGGCTATAGAAAAGCCGTTTCGGCAATGAGGACACCTATAAAGTCCTAAACAAAGCTTAACAGGCGATGCGGGTTAACGAATGCCTGCTCCTTATCGCACTCTGCCTGTAATTGTTTAGCAAAGCTTTATTGTCCTTATTCATGTCCCCAATTAAGTCCTTCCGGAAGACCGTAAATAAGTTTTACAGAGACTGAGAAGAGAGATGAGGACAGAGCCTTATATAAGATAATTCCTGGGATAAATGACCGATATTCTCCATGTTTTTGGCTATTGTACAGTATGCAGCACCGTCCGGTCACTGTGTAAATGTAGTATGTAAAGTACAGTAAACGTTGGTATGATGTCGTGTATTAATGTTAAATAAATGTGTAAGTCACCACGGGGTTCAGTGCAGGGGCAGCGCTAGAGATTTTGGGAGCCATGAAAACATATCGTATTGGGCCCCCAACCCAAACTAATCCAATTATGTTCCAAATCACCCTACCTTCCCACCCCCACCCGCACCCACAGCTCAGGGAGACGATATTTCATCCCAGATGTTACACATAACCCCTGTTCTTATTTCCCTGCACTGGTTCCCTGTTAGGTTCAGGACTGACTTAAAAGTTCTCCTACTTACATATAAGGCACTAAAAGGTCTAGCTCTGGCCTACCTGACAGAATTACTTGAAGTTTACAAGCTGTATCGTTCACTCAGATCACACAACGCAGGCTTCCTTGTTCCACATACAAATAAAAGTGACAGTTGCCGGTAAAGCATTCTGCTACAGGACCCCTATATCCTGGAATGGGTTGCCAGTTCATGTCCGAGATCCGGCATTGGTCTCAGTCTTTAAATCTCCACCGTAAGACCATCGTAGGTGCAGCCTTCAGTGCCCCCCTACACCGGCCAACGTGGATAACGGACTCATTAATGTACTTTGTCTTCATTCTTAATCACAGCTTGTACTTTTAGTAAGCAAGTCCACTCTTTTCTGTTTCGGTAATGTTAGTCTGCCCGGGGGGGTTGGGCAGCCGGTTCACCTTGGAGCCCCCCAAGAGGTTTTTTTTCTCTTTACTTGAGAGATTTTGATTCCTCTCCTCCGTTGTCATTTAGCTTTCTTTATTTAATTTACTTCCTTCCTTTTTCCCGTTCTGTATCACTCTCTCTAACGATGTCATAATGTATCACAACACCCACGTAAAGCACCATAGGAAAGGCGCTATATAAAAATAAATCGAATTGAATTGAATCTGTTGAATCTCTTTGAATCTTGAATATTAACACTTAAATTAATAGTCATTCACGGATCACCGCTTGCTGTGCGATATCCTCACCTACGGTGAATTCAGCACCATGGAGAGCAGCCAGCATGTTCTCAGAACCACGGCAGAGGCGAAGCTCATTTTTCCACAGAAAGTTCACTAGCTGTACGACAGGCCACTGGTTTCAGCAGCATGGAGGCCAGCAGGCTCACTCCCATCAGGGGAACCTGAGCTCGTCTGGCCTGGCTATTCCCGGGAAAAGCATCAGTCAAAGACAGCGTGACTTGCATGCCGCAGTCTTTATGTCAAGATAAAAATAAATTAAAAACTTTTGCTTTTCCACCGTCCTCGCAATTCAGTGGGGGAATGAACACATGAATATATTTATAGGCACAATAAAATGCAGTATGTTATTTACGCCTTGATTATACAGAGAGAGAGGGAGGTGACTCTGCGTTTCTGCTTTCCGACGGGCATCTCGGCGGCCTACTATGTGCAGAAACACTCCATCCTCCCGCATCCACTGCAAGCGGGCCAGCAAACACTGAGATTTCTGTTTTTGGATGGTGGGGGGGGAGTTCTTTTAACCAGCCTGTTTTGTTAATTTAATCGGACCCTGCGTGAGCTTACAGGTTAACAGCACAGCGCTTCGGACGTCCGTAAGATCTCTCGGTCGACGGAGGATAAAAAAAACTGTAAGTCGCTCTGGATAGAAGCCTCATGTAAGCATCTAAATGAAAGTGTGCTGGAACAGTCTGCTGAGAATGGAACCAATTCTGTTTTAGTCCCAAATCGAGCACCTTAAGCACCCACGCACCCCCACAACCCCCCCGGGTTCAAACACAGGAGAATCTACCTGGGCGGGTGGTCAGTGCTTGGCACAAAAAGTAGGCGAATAACCATGCTGAAAAAAGCAGCCCCCCCCCCCCAGTCAGATGACTCAAACATTATTCCAGACTTCAAATTATTTTTTTCTAGCAAGCACATCTCAAAGGAAAATGCATGCTTTCGCAAAAAAAAATACAAGTGTTGGCACAGTGCGTGACTTCCATTTTCTCCCGTGTCCTTACAAATATGACGTCTTGCAGGTGGCTTTGTGTGAGCCCACTGTAGGGTCAAGTGCAGAACCTCTTAAATTAATGTCATCGTTGGCGCAGGCGAACTGGCATGCACTTCCAACACGGACTTTATCTCTCTCTCTCTCTCTCCCTCTCTCTCTCTCTCTATCCCTCCTCTCCTTCCTTCCCAGAGCTTGGCTCGACTGTGGGGCTGCTTCAGCATACATGTCACGCAGCTGTAGAGAGATACACCCCCCGGAAGATGTATTACCATGGGTCGTTACCTTTCCTGCAGGCAGACGAGGGCACCCTATCTGGGGTCCTAGTGTGGACATGGGGTTGAGGTGGACATTTCACATCTAACAGCCCCTAGAAAGCTTGCCAGAGGTTAGTGCCATGCTGCTACCAAATGCAGCAGACCGTCATCCTCTGAGAATGACTTAAAAACGTATCTTTCTCTGTCCATTAAGGTCCTGTTATTCTTTTCCTCTGTAGGTTTCCTGCTATTGAGGCATGAATAAGATCGAATGGTTTACCCTCTCTGTGCTACATGTGAAAACGGCCAATAGCATGTGGAGAATGTGGTCCTCACTCGGCCAAACGCACACAATGCGTCTCCCAATAGATTCTTAATGCACTGCGGCGGCCATTTTCCCAAAAGACCTTGGCCCACAAATAATTAAAAATTCGAGCGAATCAGAAGGTCCGTCCAGCTCACTAGTGACTGAAGGGTCTGGCAGAGCTCAGGCTGCATAATTAAGAGCCCCGTTACTGTTTTGTCATGCAGGGACACGGCAGTCAACTTTAACTCTGCTTTAAGAGCCATATATCCTGTAGATTGCCTACGCTCGGCCAAATGGGCTTCATCGCGTCAATCAGCTTCCACATTCCACCTCTACATCCAATGCTCACCGGCTCCCACATCATCATTCCACCCAAAAAATGGTGTCTCTTTACACAGGAAGTGATTAACCTTCATAGTGATTCCAGCCACTGTTATTCAGCCTCCACGAAAGTGGTTTGGGACGTTTGACTCATTTTGTTGGGAAGCGGGACGGAGCTTTACTTGTTGGGTGCAGTCCTCATATATTAAACATTAGAAAATGCTAGCTGTCAGCCACTGCGCTTCACAGACAGCAGGGGGCATGCAGGTTGATGGGTAAAGCTGTAATAATAACAACCGCAAAAACAGACTGTAAACTGCAAACTGGAGAAGGTCATAACTACCTATGTAATGTGAACTATGTGCTTGCTGCAGCTCTCTGCTGCCCCTACTGTCTGAAAGGCTAAACTGCAAGTGCTGATCTGGGATTGAAGGAGTTGAAACACCTTTCTGTGGGGGTAGGGGGGGCACAGACACCAGGTCAGCAGGCAGCCGTGAACACGGCGTCTGCTGGAAGGCTGACTTCACCCAGCCGACTGACTCATGCGCTACCTGGAGTTCTCGGGGAACATGAATCATCGCCATGGCGATTACTAACACGGAGTTCAGACAGGAGGAGGAGGAGAAACACAACCAGAGTATTCTTGTACTATAAATGTCTGCTCACCAGCCAGATCCTTATCAGAAGCGTAGCGGGAGAGATGGAGAGAGAAGTGTGGGGGATAGGGGTTCTTTGTCTTGCCCAGTGTGTGTGTGGGGGGGGGGTTGCTATTAACACATACAAGCACTCAGCATCCATTGAAGGTCATCAGAACATCAGAACATCCACCCAGCCTGGTTATGGGGTCCATGCAGTGGGCAGCTCGTAATGACGTAAGCCTATTCTCGGAGCCATATACTGCAATACAGGGCTTCAACAGAACCCCCCTGCGCAAGCATCCCTATCAGAGCCTATATCCACTGTCAGCCAGTGTTTGAACTGTGTCTTGGGGGCCCCCTAGCAGACAGTCTGACCATGATGTGAAAATACAACAAGTTTGCATAACTGTAGTTATGCACTGTCTGTTATAAGCAGAGCAGATGACCCATTCATTTAGTATCTCCACACTCAAGGCCATTGAGGAAGACCACCACCCCCCAGCCCAGCAATCAAACATCCTTCCGATGCCGCACTCGACACTGCCCCCCAAAGCCAGTCGATCTCTGGCGGTTGCTTTCTTCTTGCATCAGTTCCTGCTTTGAAAAATCAACCCACCTGCTCACGGGGGTGGAGTCATTCTGGGTTTGCGCATGATGTGAGGGGAAGTTACGTGGAATGTGGGATTCGCGTGTAATGGCCAGTGAAAACAGCCAATCACTGCAAGCAGCACATGGCTTCATCCCATTGGTCAGCAATCCAATTGAGAAGAACCAATAAGAATTCAAGATCATATTCTTTAGAAAGAATGCCCTGTGATCCCGGGAACAGCAGTAATCACTGGGCAGAGAGCAGTAATCTTAACCCTGAGGGTTTCAGGGTCTTATGTTCCTGCTGCAGCTGCTAAAAGACCCCAAACTAATAATTCAGAAAGTGTTGAATCAAATCTCAGGATTTTCCTGCCGTATGACCTTTGGAGCTGGAACTTCACCTGAACCATGCTAGGAGAATGCTCCGGATGAAAGTTTCAGCAAAACAAAATCATCTTATAAATGTAATTGAACTTTTTGCAAAGTTCTGTACATTCCAGAATTTCCAACAACCTCCCATTATAGTTAGCTCTGCTTCCCCGCATCCTAAAGCCACACAAGCGAACAAGCCCTTAGCTGGCATCCTGCCCCCCCCCCCCCCCCCAAGCAGTGGCATTTGGTCTCTGCCGTCTCCCTTGACGATGGCCTGACAGAATCACCACCATTGTTTCCTCATTAACCAGATCAATTACCTCAACTGCCTCACTAATCAAGTAATTAGTCCAGGGAGGTGATGGAAAGGGACGGATTGGGTGGGGCGATGGCTCCCTGGTGTCTCCGAGGATGAGTGAGGGTGGGGTGCGGGTGGGGGTGGCAGACCGACCCGCGACTTCCTGTGTGATGGGCCAGGCTAACGAAGACAGAACAGCTGCTGCGTTGACTTCGCTGTCGTTCGCAGATGTGCTAAATGAAGGCTGGGTGTCGACATGATGCATATCCCGTCTGAGACGAGACACCCCCCCCAAAACCAGCACCCATGTGCTCGCAGAATCCATTTGACTGAGCGATTGGGGGAGCCACTCCCCCCCACCCTCCCTGCAACATTAAAAATCATCATAAGAACATAAGAAATTTGCAAACAAAAGGAGGCCATTTGGCCCATCAAGCTCATTTGAGGAGAACTTAACTAATCGCTCAGAGTTGTTAAAATCTTATCTGTATCTGATTTAAAGGAACCCAGGGTTTTAGCTTACGGTACACTAGCAGGAAGATTATACCATACTCTAACTACACACTGTGTAAAGAAGTGCTTCCTCAGATTCATTTTAAAATGTTCTCCCGCTAATTTCCTCTTATGGCCATGAGTTCTAGTATTTAAACTAATATTGAAATAGTCATTTGGCTGGACAGCATCCAGACCTATTAGAATCTTATATACCTGGATCATGTCCCCCCTTTAGTCTCCTTTGCTTGAGGCTAAACACATTCAGCTCAGCTACCCTCTCCTCATAAGACATTCCTCTAAGACCAGAAATCATTCTCGTCGCCCTACGTTGCATCCTGTCCAAGGCAGCAATGTCCTTCTTAAGGTATGGTGACCAAACCTGCACACAATATTCAAGGTGGGGTCTTACTAAGGATTTATATAATCGTAGCATCACCTCCCTTGACTTAAACTCCACACGCCTAGAAATGTAACCCAACATCCTATTGACCTTCTCCACACTAGTGAGAGTGGGACATGGAAGCATCAACATACACACCGAGATCTTTCTCATAATCAGCTACCTTTATTTCAGTGGATCCCATAAAGTATCTGTACTTTATATTTCTGCTCCATTCATGGATTATTTTACATTTATCTATGTTAAATTTAATCAGCCAGGTATCAGCCCAGTCGCTAATTAAATCAAGATCCCATTGTAGCCTCTGTGCTGCTAGATCAGTATCTGCTACACCACCAGTTTTTAACCAGTTTACTGCATGGATTGGTGTCAATATCATTAATGTAAATTAGGAACAATAGTGGTCCTAAAACTGAACCCTGCGGTACCCCACTATGAACGCAGACCCACTGTGACATTGTGCCTCTAATAACTACCCGCTGCTTCCTGTCAGTTAACCAGTTTTCGATTCAAGCTGCTACAGTTCCTAAAATCCCTGAAAATTACAGAGACGCATTAAATTAAAAAAACAGGATAGTTAAAAGAACCCCCCCCCCCCCCAAAAAAAATAAAAAAATCTGGATGTTTGCTGGCTCTCTTGGATGTGGGAGAATGGAGTAATTCTATTTCAGCTTCCCCGCCCCCCCCCCACATCATCTAGGTGGCGTGATGGGACTCATGTGCTGACGAGAAAAGTTGTTATTGTTTTATCCGTGGTAACTGGAGCTCGGCTTTCCGGCAGCTACCGTCTGTTTCACGTCCCTCCCTTTGGCTACGTGATGCTTACTGACACCGCTATGGCGTTTGTAAGCTTGTGCCGCCTTCCCTCTGGGGGCCAAGACACCAACGGCAAAACAACACCGAGGTACCCTGTAGAGCAGGGATGTCAAACTCTGGTCATGGAGGGCTGGAGCCCTGAACGTTTTTGGGTTTCTCCTCATTTAACACACCTGAATCAACTCTTTCTACCCCCTTGTGCTAATTACCACACAGCTCTTGAGCTAAATCATTTGTGGTAGAACGGGGAAGAACTAAGCTACACAGTGCTCCAGCCCCCCAGGACTGGAGTTTGACACCCCTGGTGTAGAGGGTGACTGCTTCATCGAAACCACAACTCGGGTTTGAGGCATGCACTTTAAGCCTGTTTTCCGGAACCAACGTTCCAGAAATACGGGCATAAGCACCTAGGAGTCGGTCACGGTCAAGCTGTTACTCCAGACAGATATAGAGTTTTGCAAGATGAGGAATGTTTGTACAGAGAGCAGAGAAAGCTGTGAGCTCGGCCCGTTGCATTGCACGCCACACGCCACTCGTAAATGATGAGTAATTTGCCCTCCGAAAACATCGAATGAATTCAATCTACTTGGAACAAGCCAGCGACCTTCCTGTGTCCGCGGCATTCACGTGCCACAGCCACATCCCGCCCGCAGCTGGTCTGGCCTGCGCCAATAAATCTGGCTTGCAGGGAAACATAATTACGGGAGAGTAATCGATGGAGAATACGGCATCGACTCAGGGGCCATCCGACAGAATTTGGAGCCTTAAATTTGCCCGGCGTAGAGCAATTAGCATGAGGTGTAGCACATGGCTTTGAGGGCGACTATTGAAGTCCAGATAGACCAGAGCAGGACTACTAATTGAGCAGAGTTGGTTAGATGTTCTCCATGACCACATAAGGCCAGATGAAGCCCAGCTCTGCAGAAGTGAGGCAGACACTCCCCTGTGTGAGCGAGTGATGGCCTTTTTGTTGGGATTTCCTGCTTACACCATGGCATACACTTTTATTCCCACTTCCTGTGCTCACAAAAACATCACAGGGGCTTTAAAATGATGAGTATGGAAGGCGCTTGGCAGTCATTCTGCTTCTGTTGTGGTTTTGCATCATAGCATGTTTTTGTGAGGAATTTCCCACTGTCTTCACTTTCACTTTCATTCGTCTTGACGAGCGATTAGCTGATAGTTACCGGTTCTGGCACCAACTGAGAAATCATCAGCCGTCACCCATCAACGACATCACCCTCCTTCCTTTAATTCTACACAGTAATAGAGTCTGTTTCTCTTTCATTCACCCCCCCCCCCCCCCGAAGCAGATGGGGTGGTGGGGGGTGAGAAGATGATTCATTTATTCGGATGTTATTAATAAGAATCAGCATTCCGAAGCCGGAGCACTCGCAGATCCCAAGACAGATTAATGGGGAATTTGTGTGCAGCTGTAAAGACGGAGGGGTTTGGATTCTGAGGCTTGAACAGCCTGGAGAACAGAAGGCAGGTGAAAGGTGCCTGCCTTGGGCGGGGGCGGCCACCTGGGGGGCTAGGAGGCATCTGTTTAAGGGAGTTCTGCCCAATGGGGCTCTGGGGCCCCAGACCAAGATATGTTTAGTTTCCCTTTCAATTAGGCAGTGAGGTTCAACAAGGACAGGCGGGAGGTCGGGGTGCTAGGGGTCGGGGGGGTATCCGTAACGTTTTCAGCAAGTCGGCTCGGGCACGTCACACTCCAGTGAGCAGCTGTGGCCTGGAAGGGGGGGGGGGGGGGGCATAGCCATTTGGGGCCCATCAAACTGAGCTCTCCGGGTAGGATCTCACAGAGATGGATTCGCGGCTCCGGTGCCACCGTCCACTGGCAGCTGGAACGCCAGTGCACGCCCACCTGCTGTAAGAAATCGGCCACTGTAATTGACCGGACCACCATATGTACCGCCGGACCCTATGTGTCATTATTCCTACCTCCCAGGGCCACAGCTGCCTCCGCGGGTACCCTCCACTGCCAATTGAGCCCTCTCCCCTCTCAATGTTATTCAGTATTGGAATGTGTATGGGGGTTAAATGGGGGGGGGGGCTCCATTAAAATATAAAAAAATCAAGGAGAAGCCAAGTGACAACGCTTGGCTTATTAATCCTGCCTGATAACAGGCAGGAAGATATGTCTCTCTCTCTCTCTCTCTCTCTCTCTCTCTCTTGCACTTTCTCTTCCTCCAAATGAGTCTTTCTCTCTCTTTTTCTCTCTTGCTCTCTCTTCCTCCAAATGAGTCTTTCTATCTCTTTCTCCCTCCAAATGAGTCTCTCTCTCCTTTTCTCTCTCTACCACCCCTCTCCTCATTACCTCTTCATCACCTCTCCCACTCACTCTCACACAGGCAAGTCACATTTCACTCACACTCGCCTAATGTGTGAAACAGAAAGATATATATATTCACATTACTATTATTGTAATTATGTCCGTATATATAATATCAGTTGTGTGACGTGGGTGGGGGGGCTGTGTGACACTGTTACAGTCATTAGTGACACCCTGGCCCCGGGGGCCCTCCATGTCCACCAGGGGTGTGTTGTAAGGAAAGGCACTTGATTGATCGGGTGTCTCCATGGCGATTCATCAACAGTTCTGTGCTGACATACTGCTTGAGTAGTGAACCCCGGCTCACCCTGATTGGACTGATGGGGGGTTATATAGGGTCAAGTGGATGGTGCTTATTGTCCCTGTGGAAATGGCTGATGTGGGGTTTTGTGGATTACCCAGGGGGGTATACAGGGGCCAAGTCAAGTAGCCTTGGGCCCAGCTGAAAGCTGATTGGCCCTCAGAGTGCGCTCTTCCCTGTCATTCGCCAATTGAAACATATCATTGCATAATAAGGTTGCCTCATTTTACGACTTCGGCCAGTAGTGGAGCCATGACTCTTATAATGTTTGAGTTTCGTTACTTGTTTTGGCCCCACCCACACTTGCCCCGCCTCTTTTCTGCTTAACATTAACATTACTTGACGAGGGGAGTGAACAGGCCCAGCCATTTATGCCTTTATTCCACATGTCTGCATCTGTTCTCAGCCTCTCGACATTCCCCACTTTCACGTTTTACATGAATTAAAATGCAGCTCTGCCGTGCTGTGACTTTAAAATGCCCTTATTCGAGTCAACACTGCTAAAACAAGCTGCTGATGTTTTTGAGGCCTATGTCACTGTTGTCACGATGCCCCTGCAAGTATATTACCGAAAAACCCACTACATTTTTACACGGGCAATTACATGGACGAGATGTGTTTCAGGCCCCCTGTCTGCGGTTCTGTCTGCAGTTACCTTTCCGATAATTATTTTGCCGTAATAGAGAGATGTGGACACCGTTTGTTTGTTTCGATATGCCGGCGTCCGTCCAGAGCCTGTTGCTAGGAGTTATGAAAGCCCTTCACTGCTGCGCTCTCTGCCTGGAATTAATTTATATGATAAAACGTTCTCGCCGTCCGCCGAGTTACCGTGCTTGGATACGCTGGATAGACAATTTACCGGGACTGTCATTTCGACTTTCTTTCCCGAACTGAGGAGAAGGTGGTAAAACGGCGGCGTGCCGCACTCTCACATACCACAAATCGTCTGGGTCGCAGGAAGCCCGGCCATAAACACTGCAAGAATCTGGCCCCTTCACTGAGGTATCATACCAAAATAAGAAAGGATGTAAGGCACTGTGACTCAGACCTGCAGACAGTCCACATTTTTGCTCCCTCCCAGCTCACAACGCCAGGCTTTTGCATACATGATTGACCAGGAGCAGGGAGGAAGCAAAAATGAGGAATGAGTGGGGTTGAGAGAGACCGATATAAGGCGTATTCCAGAGCCTGTGCCTTTTCTGTTCAGCCTGTCAGTGACTGCAGTGCCCGGAATGAAGAAGCTGCTCCATGACGCTCCTTTCTGCGTTTTCCCATCTCAGGTGTCAGCTTCCCACACGCCTTGGTCAAGCTTCTGCCGTTTAAAGTCTTTCAGGACTGACACTGGCGCTCGGAGATCTCACGCCGTTTCATTCCAGTTAATTGCGATTTACAGGATAATAAAGGAATGCAAATGATTGGCCGGCACTCTGGGGAAATCAGACGCCGGATACGTGTGCCATTTAACTTCCCTTTTCTGCCTGAGTTTGCCATTGCCCGCCCCCCCCCCCCCCCCATCTCAATGGGTTTGACAAGGATGTGCCCCCCCCGACAGTATGTGCAGGGTATGGGTCGCCCAACACCTGCACAGGAAGTAAGCTGAGTTTTATTGCGAGGCTTAACGCGCGTGCAGTTGACACTGACAGCTGCCTGCACTCCCCCGAAGGCCGTAGCGGGATTTTTGGAATAATAAAACTCAAGGTCATCTACAGAGCCAGAAAATAATAAAATGAGATTATGCATATTATGCATTCTGTGTGATTCTGCCGGGCCTCACTCGTCTGCTCCACAAGTGTAATAACTTTGTCTCGGTGTGGGGCGGGGGGGGGGGGGGGGGGGGGATATTACAATCCCTCCCGGAAGTCCCCTAATGATTCCGGCGTGGGGGGTACTGAATTCCGATTATGGCTCGGAATGCCGTAACTGCAGTAAGTTCCTTGATTGGAGACGCCCTGGGGCTCGAACCTGGCCGTGAAGAAGACAGCATGACAGGAGGGAGGGCAGCTGACAGAGAGGGAATAGACAGAAGCATGAGGAAAAAGCGGAAGGAAGCCAACTGTCAGGTGTAGCCTGAACAGCCTTCGCCGGCTCCCCATCTGTAGGAATGATGCATCCTGTAGCACTTCTGGGAAATAAAATACAGCTTTACCTTAACGTGAGGCCAGCTGTCTTGCTCACCTCCTCCACGTTGCCAAGGCATACAGCTTGAAGGATTCCTGACCGGATCTTGCATTGAATGACCTCACAGGGTTCCAAAGCTAAGGCAAACTGCTTGGAGGATGAAGCATACACAAATGGGTTTTTAGGCCTTTTGCCGGAACAGGAGCGTGAATGATGCTAACTAGGGAATAGAAGTACGAATTACGATAACTCGGGAATGGTAGCGTGAGCAGCGGTGACTCGGGAACGGGAAACAGGAGCGTGAGCGGTGATAGCTGGGGCACAGGAGCGTGAACGATGGTAACTCGGGAACAGAAGAATGAATGATGGTGACTTAGGAACATGAGTGTGAATGATGGTGACGCAAGAACAGGAGCACGAACAATGATAACTGGAGATCAGAAGAGTGAATGATGTTAACTTGGGAACAGGAGGGTGAACGACTGTAACTCGAGAAGAGCAGTGTGGACGAAGGTAATTCGGGAACAGGAGGTACCTCAATTTGGGGTCTCTTCAGGGGGTTTGTTGATCTAATGTTTGGGTATGGAAACAGAGAAAGAGGCTGAGAAAGGAGGCTGGAGCTGGTCTGACAGCTGATGGCGGGTCAGTGAGGCGGCTGGGTTACATGAAGGATGTTTAATTATGCTGCTTTTTGGGGTAAGAGGAACATTGAGAGGGTGCATGAGCCCACCGGCATTATCTAGGTTAATAAAGTTCATCTGAATGCAGAGTATCGGCTGGCACTGCGCCAAGCAAAGCCGAGCGCGCATCCACGTGCCCGCCACACGCTGAAAAAGACCCGGTGTGACAAACGGGCCCTCTTCTGGATGAGAGCTTCTTGGGCTGAAAGCGGACCCGGCCGTGACCCGCGGGGTCGCCACCGAAATTGAGAAATGAAAACCAAATAGACGCTAATGGACAAGCTGTTGGAGAGACGAAGCGCTAAGTGAGGTAATGCATTCCTGTGAGCAAGATCTCCAGCCCGCCAGAACCCAGCCGCAGCCTTAAAGTCACACACGTCTGTGCAGGAGAGCGTAAATTATTCACATGCTGATAAAATACCTATATATCTCATCGAAATTATAGATAACAGTGCACACCATGCACAAAACAACTTTTTATAAGTGTGCCGTTTCTTACTTAGTAAATATATTCATGAAAATAATAGTGTTTGAGTGTTTATGATTGTACGTTACTTTAAATATTTATGTCTTGCTTTGTGTTTTATTTATATCCATTCAACATTCATGCCTAGAACAAAGTCTTACAGTTCCTTGTCTGGTAATAGCTGGAGAGTCCTGCTCCGACTAAACCAAAGCCAATCAATCTGACTCATTTTCGACCCACTTTGACCCTGGGATATGGGGTCAATTCGTGAAATTAATTTGAAATGACGGAAACTCATCAGTCAAGCCAAAAAACTTCCGGCTTCTGCCACAGTCGGCTAAGATTCCAGGGGGGTAACGCCGGTAACATGAGTAGAATGGTTGGATAATTTGAGGCAAACCTTTTTGGGGGAAAAATGCAGTTCCCAGGGGTGTGAAAGAGGCAAAAAAATGTCAGTAGCAAATGCGTGAGACCTGGGAGGCAGAAGCTAAGCCGTGGGAATGCTGATCTCCAGGTGGATATTCAGGTCTGCTTGTCACTGTCAGACGGGAATTTGCTGCAGCGGCATCCGCGAGTTTCCACTGGAGGAAAAAGGCAACTGCGATGTCACTGATCTGTCACACTGCATCCCACCTCCTGTAGCTGAGAGAGGTTACTAGAAGCTGGTGAAGAAGAATTTTACTTGGGGAGTCAAAACGCAGCACTCAAGGTTGAAATGTCATAATAGTAATTGCTCTCCTAATGACTGCATATGAAAAAGAATATTCCAGGATCAGGATCTGAATGAAATGTCAGGTCTGAGTCCAAAGTAATCGCGGGTAATTAACCCATATCTCATCATGCATCGTTTCCCCAGATATCCAAACCCCTTTGAAATCTCCGGAAAGCCGGGAACTCGAGTAACGTTACGTCAGCGCGAGTGACAGCTCTGTGGTCGGGCCTGTATTTGCAGAGCGGGGCTCCTGCCAGTCAAAGGACAGGCGAAGGAAAGAGGAGGAGTGTGTCAATTATGCAGGCCCTTACCGGCCCAGGAAGATGCAGATCGTAGTTCTAGAACTTGGAGGAATTTCGGAGGTTGGCGGCCTATGGAGATGTTCAGCCATTACATCCCTGACGACAACCGGCCGTTCATCTGCAGGAGACTGAAAAGGCAGAAACACAGTGGAAAGACACTATCTTTCACTGCAGGCATTCCTATTAAAAAAACATGAAAGGAATGTCACCCGCATCTTATTCCACTCTATCGGAGTGGTAATTATTTTCCTGTTTGTCTTTGATTGTTCCTGAGATTTTTATGAACCGTTTGCACAGAATCGCCTTTTGCCCTCCTTTGACGGGTCTCCGTCGGACCTCAGGTTTACCTATCGATTTGTTCAGGGCTTGCATGAGTTGCACAGTGAATAAACAAGCGACATTAACATTCTCGCAAAGGTGACTGCATAATTGTTTTCTTTTTAGGGACACACGGCTGGAGTTTAATTAACTCATTGTGTTACATTAGCGCTCTGGCTAAATATAGCCGGCCTTCTTCTCTCTGGTGGTTTGCCCGGGCGGTGACACGAATAAAGCGGACCCATGTTATCCTGGGCCATATGGCGATGAGCAGAGCTCACTCGTATTTCAGGCAAGGCGAGAGCCAGGCTTGCGTCAGCTCCCACTAACCGGCGGACCTGTTTCCTGTCCCTAAGTGAGTCCTAAGCTGGGCCGACTCTGTCCTCCATTGTATTCAGAAATGTGGCCTTCCGGGATGTCCTTAATAAATTCAATTTAGCCGGAATGTACGTGCGATCGGCTCGGGGAAGCATTCCTCTTTCAATATTCCTCGCCACTGCGGGAGAAACTGAAAATTTGCGTTTCTTTTCAGGGTACAGAATGTGAGAGAGAGCCGGCGAGAGAATTGGGTACTTAGCTGAATGCAGAGCCTTAGGCTGGCTGTGTAGAGAGAGACCCGCTCCACCCGCACGGTTATCTAACGCACTTTCATCCCCAAATGGGTTGAATTGCAGGAACCCAGCACGGCATCCTTAGAACAACTCCTGCATCGCCCCACCCGGGCTTTTTCGAGCCGCCCCGTTGACCGTGAGATTCCGGCGTGGCGCTGTTCCCGGACGGATCCTGGGAAGTCCCGTAGCCGTTGAGCGTTGGCACGGTGTAGCCTCTCCGAAGCGAAGGCGCCGTGACAAGCGGAGGAAAAACAGACATTTCTGTCTTTGCGGGGATTTCCCACTGACTCCACGGGATTGTGAATCCCAGCCCAGAAGATCACAGAAACAGATGAAATTTGTTGGTTTAATCTTGCTGAGAAAATGCAAGTGAAACTGTAGATACAGAATTTTCCAACAAGTTGTTTTGACTTCTATGGACTGGCATCCTATTCAACATGTGCCCAGGCTTTAACGCTCGTGCTGCCTAGCTGGATGGATGGATGGATGGATGGATCATGTATTTTTGAGAAGACCAACCTTTCAGGTAGGTCGTTGATTTAGCAGGTCTGATACCATGGCCAACTGATCGGCAATCTGGCCTTTAAAAAAACTCTGTTTAACAGGATTTTAGTTTTGTTAGGACACTGCAATGGCTGTCAGTATAGAAAGCATAAATATTCATTCAGGATGTGTCGATTCTTTTACTAAAGGTGGAAATATACCACTAGCAGAACAAGTAGCAATGGGGGGCTGTGGCGAAGGTCATGTGATGCAGGCTGTCCAATCAGAAGACGGCACCTGGTCATTAGCCAGGCTGGGGTCTTGCCGCCTCAGCCACAGGCATTAGAGGGGGTTAGGAATCACGCAGCGTGACACTGCCCACTCGTTCATTAGCGCGGCTCGTTAGCATATGTTTTACATTCCGAGGCCTCCTTCCGGAAGACGGCTCAGGCGCCAGCCTCATTATGCCATCCCGCGGCAGGACCCGCCTTTAATGCATTAATCGGCCCTGACTGGGGGGCCAGTGTGGGCAGCCAACGGATAGCATCATGACATTAAGTGTCGGCAGAAGGGAATGCTTGGAAATCTGTCTCACACAACATTTACGCTTCGATCGAGATGAAAAAAATGTACCAAAAAGCAAACACATCCCCGTAAACGAACGTGCTGCAGGTGGTGTGTTACCCGAGCTCATTCCGGAAAGCTGGTCAACGGCAGAGAAGTTATCCAGGATTACACGAGTCGTGTCCGGCCAAGCATCATTTCAGTGAGCCGCGACTCATCAAAGGCGAGCTTGTAAATTTGACAGCATTAAAAGCCACATTGTGTAATATCAGTCTCATGGCCCTGGAGGGCGCTGTGCGTGTTTGGTGCTTACACTTTAAAGGGACTCTGATGCTCAACACTAGGATCTCCACAGAAGCACATCTGATATGTGCTTTAAGCTGCTCGATAGGGGGCATTTTGCACCTCTTGGTGCAGTCTACATGCTCATCTATGGCTGTAGCTGACTGTTGTGCAAGCCTGCCCCCTAGTGGCAGCTGTAGAATGCATGGCATGCTCGGGCAGATTCAGCATCCCTCTTTTATCACCAGCCAAGCGTACAACGTTAATTTGTTTAATGATCGCGTGCCTGGGTGTCTTTTAAAACTGGCTCTAGGATCTGTGTTCTTCGGGCAGGAGGGGGGGGGGGGTGCTGTGCTCAGGGGACAACGTGGTACCTACTGACCTTGTGTCTCTCAGAAATACATTACGATGAGTTTCCTAAAGCCACAACAAGCAATAGAGGCCAAGTAATTGTTCCATCCATCCATACACTGGGATTCATACTTGGTTTAGCCAACGCAGCATCTCAGAGAACCCGGAGACTATCGCAGAAAGCACAGGGAGCACCCTGCAGGGGTGCCAATCCGTCACAGGGCAAGCGATGCCAAGGGCAACACCAGAGAGATGAGTTAAGTAAAGACCTCAACAATAACCTAAGCATGGTTGTTGACCATTCACCAGTAAAATAACCTCCTCCATTTCAAATGGACCGAGCCACACAAGTAATCGAGGGGGGGCATCCAATTCTAAAATGTACCAGAAAAGCCTCATTGTTTTCTTTTCCAGAGTCTATCCGGCTTAGCGGTAAATCACAAATGGGAATGAAGTAGCCCAGTGCAGGGAGGTCCGTCAGGATGGAGCGATTTGTTTGTCAGAACTCACGGCACCCCACTTCGCTCTGAGATTACTCCCAGCAGGAAGCGGGACAGGAAAGCAGGACAACTTCACTAGGAGGTACTGGCAAAATCCCACCCTAACTGGGAGCAGGGCAGAGGTCTGAAAAACAGCAAAATGGTTTAAAATGTACCATAATAACAGAGTTTACAAGCATACTTTCTGCTCACAGTTAAGCCCGTTCATTAATCACTGCAGTAAGTAACTAGTTACGGTGCAGTGCAAGTTTAATAGTTAGGGAACTGGGCAGGTGCGCCAAGCCCTGGGGATTTAGACACTAAAATGAGGTACTTACCTTTAATGCATATGTATATATTCATATTATGTTATTACGTTCGGTTCGTTTCCACCGTAAGGGTATCCTCGCCTTTTCCGTTTCGCCAGAGCACGCTCATCGAGGCCGCCAATCAGCAGCGCTGTTCTCGAACTCCTCCTCATGCTATCATCCTGAGTACCGCGGCGGGATCGGGAAGGCATTCGCGGAGACGGCTGGGTGCACACTTTCCTTTCACTATGACATAGAAGCCATGGAAGAGGTAGACAGTTTGAGAGTAACTGTTAAGTTCCTGAAATAAGGATGAGCAGGTCGGGTATTTATATGCATTATATTACATTTAGGCAAAATTCAATATTGAAGGAACCTAGAATTAACATTTTTATAGTACTTAAGCACAATATACAACATGCTGCAAATGAACCGAGAGTCATTACACAAAATACAGGCCAAAAAAGAAAGCGGGTGAACGATTAAGCTTCCGCTTTGAAAAAGAGCTGCGCTGAACAGGCCTGACAGCTTTAATGTGGCGAGCTGTCAGCATCATAAAGAAACGGCTAAGGGAGCTGCCGGCTAGCGGCTAGCGGTTAGCCGCCCGCTAACTTAGCATGACGTGAGGTCACGGTCATGTCCGCATCTCTTAGGGTCTATCTAACCGCCATAGGCTGCCTCTGCAGGGCTGCCAACTTTGCTCTGCTACCCGGAGGCAAGTCTGCGCACACAGAGTTTTTTTTTTTACCATGTAAGTAGTCTGTAGGGTTTGCAAACTGCCCCACCGCTTTTGATGCAGCTAATTTTAGGTTTAGAATGGAATAATATAGATCTGTCGTTTCTTGCATGAGAAAGTCCGAAAGCGTGAGTGTCACGTGGGACGCATGAGAGTTGGTAACCCTGGCTGTGCCCCCATCCAACATCATCCTGGGCCCTTTTGCACCTGCCAATCAAACATGCCAGTACACCAGCCAATCAAATGTGCCCTTACGCCAGCCAATCAAACATGCCTTTATGCCGGCTAATGAAACGTGCCCATACATAGGCTCCAGCTAATCAAACGCGGGCAGTTTCCCATCACTCGTTTCAGACACCTGTCGCCAGCTGAAAAGGATTGTGGGAAGGGCAGTGCAAATGTAGGTTTACGGCGCAGCACCATAATCAGAGTGACAAACTGGGTTTGGACCCGGACGCCTACAGTGGTGGCTGCCGTCAGGAACATTTCCAGCCATGAAAGAGAGAGCTGTTGTAGAACAACAGGCCCCGGTAAAGAGCCAAAACAGCAAAAATAAAAGCTCCACCACGAGAGAGGGAGACGCCGTGACAGGTATCCTCAGGGGACATGGAGCCGCCTGCCCACCCCCTCCCCCGTCCGGCTGTCGCTCTCCACAGCTGCCTCGCGTGCCGATGCATTATGGGACTGAGCCTCAGCAGGCCGTAAAGGGAGCAGGCCTCCTCCTCAGGCAGACAGGCCCAGTTCTGCATGACTAGGCCCAAAAAGCAGGACCGTGTTTATTCCTGTCTTGTGTCCACACACAGTAATAAACGGCGGGGTGATGGGGGTGTGTTTTCAGGGGTGTCTTCTACACAATTTAATCCTGACATTCTGATGAGGAGGAAGGGAAGCTGTACCCCCTCCCCCCCCCAAGCTGTGAGCCTTTGGCCCTTCCTTATACAGCTGGGGATTGTGGGGGTGTCTTTTTCACATTGCAATGACACTTACATCTTGTGAATCCAGCTGGGGAGTGCCCAAAGACAGAACTCCGACAGATTCGGTGCGAGCTGATCCTGGACCAGCAGAAACGGGGTCACTGCTGCAGAAAGCCATCTGCTTCAACAGCCTCGATCCTGGGTGACGACGAGCCCGGCCTGGCGCCGGGCATCACACCAGAGCCAGGGAGTTGCTGCCAGTGGCCAAGGGGAGCTGAGCATACTGGGAAGGTTGGAGAGAGGGGCGTGGTCTAACAGGGAGCTGACTCTCGCTCGGCCAGAGCGAGAACTCGATCCAGACGGGATAAGGAGAGGGACAGAGAGGGCAGCCCCCCCAACGAGGAGACAGTCAAGGACTGTTCCAGAAAGACCCCGAGGATGATGCTGCATTTTAATTGCAGTTGTCAATTCCTGTTGGGGGGGGGGAACAGGACCTTCCCCACGTTCAGTGCTAATTTGTATTTAAACGCTCGTTGAGAGGCTTAAATCACCTGGTTTGCTCATATCGTGGCGGATAGGAGCCTCATTTGACTAACTCAAAATAAAGAATTCAACAGCACCCCTCATGCCCCCCCCCTCCCTAGCAGCCAACTGAGTCACATCCCCTCAGGGGGGCTCCTCTGCTCTCTGCTCTAACACTGCCTCAGCTGAAGACGGGCTTTGTAAAGAATTATCAACCTCCCACGTCTCGCGCCAATTCGGGAGGGGGGGGGATTGTCCCCCGCCTGCCTGCCCTCCCCTCCCAACTGCCTGGGTTTTTTATTTTTTTTTTAAAAGAGAATGGCTTTATCTTCTGGGTACCTGATGCATCTCACTCTGCCCTGTGGGGCGAGACTGAAAGACGGGGGGGTCTCTCTGTGGAGATGGGCGAGATGGAAGCCGGAGGGGGGGCACGGAGATGGCGGGCAGTTCCCAGGCACACGCTCACACACTGACACATGCATGTGGTTGTGTGTGGGCTTGCAAGCAGACCTATAAACGCGTGCCAGTTATGGGAAAACGCACCCACCCGCACTCCCCTCGGGGTGGCACTCCTTCGGGCACGGGGGGGGCGGGGTGATGAGGTGTCGGAAAGCACAGCTCAGTCTCCCAAAACAAACAGGCTGATCAGCGTGACGAGCAGGGAGCTCGCTGCCGCCCGCCGTAACGTGTGGCCTGTGACAGCGCTCGATTGCCATACATTTGTCCCATACATCAAACTCACGCTTGGGCTCATCCGGCCCCGTCTGCTCTCTCACTCTTTTGCTCTCTCACTTTTTCTCTCCTGCTCTCTCACACACAGACACCCGGCCTCTGTTTCCTGGCTGTTTCCCGTCCGTTACACAGCGGGGTGGGGGGGGGGGGGGTGTATTTTGCCTACAAAAAGAAAAAAACAAACTGAAGAAACAAACAAACAATTTCTTCATGTAAATGAAGTTTGGGGTGAATTTGAGCTTGATGCTGTCGAGCTGTTAGCGCCTCGCGTGAACCAGAAAACATCGGCGGCCGTGTGACACGCAGCCCCAGGCCCCCCCACGGCACCTCTCAGTGTCTGCCTCTGATCACCCCTGCCTCTCCTGTCCCAGCGCCCGCCTCACCGACGCGACGCTTCCCGCCTTGTATATCAACTCAGGGCGTAATAAACTGAATGGAACGAATGGAAGACTGAATGGAAAGCACCACCTGCGCAGGTGTGGGTGGGGGGGGTTGGACCGTAGTCCAGCGAAATGGCGTGAGCCAGGAAAAGTGACACTCACAGGGCAAGAAGAGACGGCAGAGGTGGGGGGCACACTCGGGACAGCCAGGGGTGACCTTTTTAATGAGAAGATGCCGGATGCATAGGATTGAATTGCGAGGTACATAGGGGATGCGTGCGTGTGTGGATATGCCTGAATTAAGTTTATATTATATTGTAGGAACCATATTTCAGGTCATGTGAGTGCAATCAAAAAAATTAAATTGCCAAAATTGTCGTGTTTTGTTTGACCATTTATGGTTAAGGTCGGGGCTGGGGAGGGGTTAAGGTCGTCATGTTGGGATTAGAGTTTTATCCGTAGAAATAGAAGGGGGGGGGGTCCCCACAACAATGTGAGAACAGGTCTGTGTGTGTGTGTGTAAGGGGTTGGGAGGACAGCAACCCAGAATCGGTGACCCCATTAACAAAGCTGGCCCCTCCACTGACCCCCCCCAAGAATATGGTACAGATACAAAATAATTATCCACCATAGTTACGGTCCACTGTGTTTCAGATCCTGGGGGAACGAGGGCAGAATGGACCATATGGATCCTGGGAAGCAGAACGGCGCTGATCAGAAAAGGCTTGGCTCCATCAGGAGCTAAATTAAGATGCAACAACACTGGGGGCCCTTTCCCCGGGCCCCACTTCACCCAGATCCATGACACTGCCTCTGCCCCAGCTCTAATGGGCTCCACGAGACACCGTGTTCCGGGAGACCCGCCTTTGTGGGCCTGTGGGCTCGGGAGGGAGGGGCAAGGGCACCCAGAACGCACGTCTCTTTGGAAACACATTAGCGATGCCATTAGCATTTGTCTCTCGCCGTTCATGCTGCGTGATTGGGGGGGGGGGGGGGGGCTTTTTGCGTGAATGGTGGACATGGCAGTGTGAAACCTATGTAAATTAATGAATGGGGGTTTGCCGGACTGAGGGGGCTTTCATGAAACAGAAGTGAGAGGTGCTTATAGGGGCGTGCTAACAATCCCCGAGAAGCCGTAATGGCTTAATGGATCCGACCTCCGCGGCAGGAATCTTGTTTTGTAAAATGTGGCCCTGCGCTTCTTTGTAAAGAGCTATTTTTTTTTTTGTTTATCTGTCTCCTTTTTGTGGGACCGATGGACACAAGGATGCGGGGAACGGAGGGGGGAGCAGGGAGGGATACGACATCACAAGCACTGATGGCCGGATGAAAAATATAAAATTCCTCGCTCCCTTATCTTGTTCCAGCACAATCCCAGACCGCAAACGAAGGAGATGGGAAGAGGTTCGTGTGTCAAATGCAGGCAGGCCCCTGGAGAGAAGAGACGAGTCCGTGGTGATGGGTAGAGACACCGAACGTGCCCGCACAGGCACACACATGCACGCGGCGGCCATTTTTAGCAGCATGCTGCGCGATTCCCAACCCTGCCGGATCGACCGTATCCTTTGCCGCGGTCCTCTGCAGGCTTGCAGTGCGATTCCTATTTAACTGCGGCCTTCCCAATGCATAACCGTATGCACTAAGCCGTAACATCGCTAACTGCTCATTTAACGCTAGCTAGAGCGTCGAGAGGAGCCACAAGACCCATTAGCATTGAACAATTAAAAATGAAGACGGTATGAAAATGAACAAGAGAAACAAGCTAAAAAAACAATCTCGTGCTTTCAGCCTCTCGGATGCTCCATGGCTGAATGGGTACATTCTGAGGCTCTGCCCAGTTCTCCCACTGGGTTCCACAAACAAGGATTCTTCACTGTCACCGAGGATTAAAAAAAGGGAAAACCTTTAAATTCGTTACATTGAGATAAATGGGAACTGTGTGCAGGGAATGTACATGGAACAGGAATGGATGATTCCAGTAGTTTGCTTTTATCTGCAGAAATCCTTCTCTGTAAGGGTCTGTTTCGTTTCCCTTCCTGGGTCAAAGGTCATGTTCATACACTGTGAATTCCATTTTCACGCCGTGAGGGTTGACCTGTCTAAGCTCCGGCATCCCATGCATCCGGTCTGTCGTTGGTCTGGGTAGGCCTTCCTGACGCTTTAGTAGGCATTCCGGATAAATCCAACACATAAAACGGGAGTGTCACAATGTGCAAGCAGAGGTCCAGAATGTGTCGGAAATGAAGGGAGCAGCCTTTGGGGTGGGGGGGGGGCCGTGCTGAAACCACGGGGGGCAAGGAGACAGAGCCGCCTTTTATCTTTTTACACTCCCCAACATCTCAGAAAATCTGAGAGCTCCTGTGGACAGGCGCCTGGCAGAGGGCTCCGATCCGTAAACATCCCGGCATGAAAGCTCAGCATCTCAGCCTGAATTTGTAGTCCCCCCAGTCCTCATCCACCAAACCCTACCCCAAGGCCAACGAGAGTGATGACAGCTCTCTCCTGCCCCCTGAGATTCCATTAGCCGCGGCGGCTAAACTAATGTGCGTTTGGCCCATTAGCCGAGATTAATTAACTAAATTAGGTAATGAGATACTTGGATCACTGCGCTGCGAGACGCTAACCTGGGCTGAAAGTGTCAGAGGAGCTTCCTGATGTCCAACTCCGTTCATCTTCTGTCCAAGTTGCGAGCATTAAAGCATGTATTTGAGGAGTCCTCCCATACACCAGAGGGCAGCATGCTTTTCAGAGAAGCTGTGCCCCAGTTCTATTGCCTACTTTACTTTTTTATTTAAGTAGCTATACGTTACACCAACTCATCTGCAAAACTGTGTTAGCGGCCCAGGCTACCTCCATCATGCATGGCGTTCTGCCTACTGCACATGATGCACGTAGGGGTTAGATCCCATTGGATATTTGAGCCCGTCATGTGACTTCACATGTGCCCATTTAGTGTGACTCCACAATCATGGCTGCCTTACCTTGCAGCTTCTCCACAGAGACGACGCTTCCCCGATCACGGGTGGGCGGGACACGGCCGCCGCCACAGCGATGCTCTTCAGGTAGATCCTCAAGCACGTTGCGTTGACATTTCGCTCTGAGAATGACCTTTCCGATACCAGGCGTGCATTGGTGCCCACCATGCTCTGCAGGAGCTAATTAAACTGGGGAAGCTCAGAATTTGCCGAATCCTCCGCCGAATGTGCCGGTGATGGCCTTTTAACACCCCTTACCCTTTCGTGCAATCAAATATGATAAATGTTCCCCGGCGAATGGCTGACGTCTGGCAGCGGGAATGTGAGAGCTCGCCGCAGCTCGAGTGGGAGGGATTTGTCAAGCCATTTGTCATAAAAACACAGCTTCTACATGATGCATTCGGTGTCATGTCATTTCATCAAGCTCTACAGCATTTCCTTAAGCTCCATAAGGCGTAAGAAAGCACATTTTTTAATGGCCAGCAACCTTCTTTCTGTCGGGCTCATTCACTTCGTCTCCTCATAATATCTGTACAAAAGCTAGATCTAGAGGCGCTTCCTTGCGTCTGATGTATTTCGAAGTCGCAGCGGCGTGAGGCCGAGTTATCGGGATAAACTATCCAGATCTCATTTCCTCTAGGTATTGATGTCAGCAAGTCGCAATAACCCAGCATGTACTCTGCCAGGGCATCCGCGCGGTCGGGCCCACGCCTCTCACTGCTCCCTGACCCGCACCTGAGCAGAATCCTCGCGGGGAAGCGGGAGATGAAAATCACTCTGGTGTCGACACCAACGCATCATAAAGGCGGCGGATCCGTCTGCGGGACGGCACGTCTCATTAGCGCGGTAAGGCGCTTTGATTGTGGAGTCGGGCAACATTGGCGGCCTTCATTTTCCAGGAAGAACAATTAGTATTTCCCCTCTGAAATGCCTCTAATTAGAAGGAAACTGACAAAATATTTTTAAAACATGCCCATACTTCATGTCTGTTCTCCCGGGGCGATTTGCCAAGAAAATGTCATATTTACCATCCAGCCTCATACCTTTTAATTAAGCTAAAGTCAGGTTTATGCTGAAAGAAAGGTTAGCCAAATCATTATCTTTTTCTGGAATGCAATTAATGACAGAGATACAGTATCCCATTTGATGATAATCCTTAAAAACGTAATGATAATCGTCTGTTTTCTGATTCGCTTCTTTGTTGCTATGTGATGCAGTGGATAAAAGTCATCGGTGTTTGTACATACAAGGGCGGCGATATCGTAGCTGTAGTGAACACTTGCCTTAATTAGTAGGGAATAAATACGCTTTCAGCTCAAATGTGAGATTCCTATCTTCCAACCGTAATGAGAGACTCATTAAAGTAGCATGTCTTTCACCATATTGTTGTGTCATATTTTATTATGTGGAAAACGTATTGACATTAGGGAAAGCAAGCTCCGTTTGGCAAAACACGGTAAGTACAATTAGGAATACAGAAATAATTGTTAGAATCAGGATAAGCCAATTTAAAGCAGAAAGTTATTCCTCCATAAAACAATTCAGTTCATAACCCAACACAGTTCTGTTATCTGAAGAAACTGATTAATAGAAAATGCTGATTAAAAAAAAACACGTCTGTATACGAAAACCAGTCTAATTCCTTCATCTCCTGCATCTCTTAATAAAATAGGCATTGCTCTCAATACCAATAAGCTGCCTCCGGCACTCCAGCGACCCCTAGTGGATTTATAATTAACGGCGCGTGTCTCCCGGGAGAAACCGAGTGAGAAATCCCCTGATCTTTCTGCTCTTTCAAACGAGAAAAAGGGTCAAATTTTTTAAAAAAGAAATCAGTTCACAGAGAGAGAAATAAAAACAGCAGAAAACAGGTCATGGACCATTCGCTCCAAGATTTCAAGTTAATCCACAACTTATTTCTACAATAAAAAATCAATAACATGAACGATGAATAACCATGGTTCTCTTCTGGTAGCACTGCTCTGCTATTTTCTGCGCTTGTCTCCCATCATCTGACAGACTTGCACATATTTCACCCCAGTGTCATGCATTTCCCACGTATATACATCATTAAGTTCTGATAATTCAGTCATTTCTGACTTTTATTAACCCGACGTGGTTTATAATCCGATAATAAACAGACGGCAGACTATCATAACGTGCCAAAAAATCCCCACTTGGCTAAAATGTCAGCGATAACATGAACTTGGTGTTATTTACACATGCAAATGTTTTAATCGGGAGCGGCTGCCAGGTAATCCGATGTGAAGAGTTTCTTCTGAAGAGACTCACGCACGACTCCCCGGAGACGGACCTGGCCACACGACCTTCACTCCAGTCCGCCTCGCTTCCCCAGTGCGCTGGAACGTTATCAGCAAAATAAATTAAAAAGCTCCAGACTAATTATGACTCTCCGGGGACATCCATAAAAAGATCGTAATCGCACCGTCGCTATTTAGGTAGAACAAACTACCAACATTATGTTGTGTCGCCACTCAGCATATTTCTCATGTTCCTTGGAAAATGTATTTGACTATAATAAATATAATAGCTAATAGCTATTTGCGTAATAAAACACCGCAATTACTAGATTCATCTGCTAACAAGTCATTTAACACAGGCAACGGCTGCATCAAGCCATTTAAATGTAAATCAGACACGCGCTTGTCATTGAATTTTAATCAAGATCTCGCTGAAAACCGACGCTGCTGAAAGAGGTCGCTGCTGTTTGTCTGACGAAGGGTTAACATTTGGGGGGGTGGGGGGGGGGGGTCAGTCTAATCTCCATCGTAACCCTTACACGGGCGTGTCACTGAGCCAGTGACCCAGCAGCATGTCTGAAGGTTGCTGGTTCGAGTCCCAATGATGACCCGTTTCTTAATCAGCTTAAACAATTGAAAGAGAATTTGTTTTAAAATGGTGGGGATCGGTGTGTGTCGTTCGGGGGTTGTGTTGTCTGGATGGGGGGCTCAAACTCGACCCACATGCCACTAAACATCTGCCAGCAAGTAAAGATGACGGTACAGGTCGGTCTCCCTTTGACTGCAAGCGCCGACCCAAACTCAAGCTCAACAAAAGACTAGTTAACTTCCAAACTGCCTGAGAAACACAGGCTGGCTGAGATAGCGGGACATTGTTCTTTTTTTATTCTGTCAGTTCAGCTCCATGTTCCTGTGTGTTTTTTTAACCACTGTCACTGGACCCACGAGGGGAGAGTCTTCCCTTCTTTGAGGAATAATGGCAGCCGGTGACCTTCTGTGGGGCTCCGGTGGGCTGCTGGCCCGGCTGATGGAACCGGACACCCAGAACCACAGGAAACACAAGGCTGCGCAGCTCTGCATCACAGAGACAGCGTGGCTTCACACACCCCTGGGGCTTTTTTTTTATACATATATAGTTTTTGCGGCTTTTCATCCCTTGGGCTCTCATCTGATCAGTCTTAAAGGGCCAGTTTTATTCCTGGGCTCTGGAGGAGCGTGTTAGTGTGCAATCGCTTCTGTGCCCCAAGGCACTGCTGTCAGGATATCGCCCCTTAAACCCCAGACTGCCCGCATTCACCCAACCAAGCCTATCAGCAGCTAGCAGGACGGCCCAGGGTATAAGCCTAGGGATGGAAGCTAAAATATCTTAATTTTGTGCCTTTAGCTGATTTTAGCTGTGTTTTCCTACTCTGGTGATTTATACAACTTATTACTATTCACCTGCAGTCCCGATGGGACCCGTGATTCGGGTGACCCAGTCATGCAGATTGCATCTAAAACTAACCCCACGTACCTATTACCCGTCAGTCTGGTGATATGAAGGACACCCCCCCCCCCGAGAAAGACATCCCTTAATCATCCAGGACGGGTGTGGTAAACGCGGCCTACCTGGGCTCCTCGCCATCGGCGCGGGTTAGACAAATAAAGAGGAAGCAATATTTACATGCGGGCAGCATCACGACACGCTGCAGCCAGTCATGAGATGGGATTAAGCAAACCTGACATATCGCTCATTACCGATATTTGCTCTCGCCTGAATAAAATTGAGACGGGAAGAGACGCATTGACCCATCATGGGGACGCCTGCCTGTGTTTTATACTGACTGATAATCCAGCCACCACAGTAGTCTCCTCTTCTCCCGCAAGCCACCATCGCTCTCTCCCGCCGGTGAAAGGTACGGCCCTTCCAGTAGCTGCCGAATACCCCTTTGCGCCATCGAGACGCCCACGATAGCGTCGAAGACTAGGGGAATCGCTTATTGGAATCGCGCGACTCGACTGTCGCTGATGGAGACCAGCGGCGTTCCGAAGGTCTGTGGTGGATAGCTGCGCTGCGGCAACAGATCCGTCATCAGCGGGGATCGTTTTTCCCAGCTGGGAGTCATTCCTGGGCAGAGATCGATATGAAGGCGGCCTGAGTCACTCCGTCAGGAGACTGCTTACTGACAGCAATCACTGGGCACATTACCCAGAGTGCCTCTTTTCTGGCCAGATCGCGCTCCACAGGGGGTGAAGTACGGAGGGCAGCCACCATGGTCTAGAAGCTAAAAAAACAGCCTATTTGTGTCAAGTCGGCCGCGGGAGGCTAACCGAACGTGACAGGCGTCAGCATGAGGGTAGCTAGCCCCTACGTTACCCCATTAGGGAGGCGATTGCTGATAGTAGTGTTAGGGATGCTGTTTTTGAGAGGTGGGATGGAGCGTATTTCAGCAGGCCATTGGGCGGCGCTGATTTATTCGAGTTGAGCCAAAGGCATGATGGGAAATGTTTGTGTGGGTTAAACAACCGATATGATTCTGCTAAGTGGCAGCGGGCGCTTGAGATGATGGATATGAGGAGCTTCAGGTCCATCGGGCATCGTTAGGGAGTCATCCAGAGTCACCTGGGAAGAGGCGAGTGGAGCTCCCGGCGAATCCGAATGCTCGGAATGTGGGCGCCACGGCAATGCGGTTCACGCTCCGGTCCCAGACTGCCCAGTCAAGCGACAGATTGAGGGAGAGGGCGGGGGGGGGGGTAGCGATTGGTGAGGTGACATTATACCAAGAGCTGCTTCAGTCAGGCGAAATGGAGGTAATTTCCAGCATCCCTCATTTGTGCAGAGTCTGTTGCTATGAGGGGGGGGATAGAAAATTCCCAGCGGTACAATTGGGCGGCGAGAGACTGATGTTGGCCGGCAGGGTTTAAATCACAGCGGTGCTCAGCTGATTACTGCCATCATCACTGATATTACAGTGTTGGTGAAACTGGAGGTTAGTCACCGTGGGAAGGACATTCCACAGGCACTAAAAATGGACATTTTCGCTCAGAACACATAGGTATGCAATGTATGTTACTCAGGAAAACACATTTTTATTTATCTGTAATCTTGCTAAGTGCAAGATAAATAAATAAAAAATGGATCGAATAGTGCCACACACTGAATGGTCTGATATTTAAAGCCCAAGGATGTCTGCCTCTCACCGAGGGAACCACGAGGTAGCGGGTCCAGTGGATTCATATCACTGCGGTTTCCTGCTGCATTCTCCCGGTTCAGAGGCTTTATTGAGTGCAAACCATAGGCGTTTGACTGGATTAAGGGCCGGACGCCGTGATGGAGTTAACAATATTGATTTTGTGCTGGCTTTTCCGTTTCCTGTGGAAGCTGCAGGCGATCAGCGATGCCGGGTGGTGGGTTCTCACCTAGAACAGCCTGTCCTTGTGGAGTGTCTCATATTATTTGGTCCAAAGTGTTCTTTAGCCGATTGCTCATTTTGTTCGAAAAGGGCACCAGCGTCCATAAAGATCAGCTTCATTTCACCTGAAAACTGTCATCATAGATAGATGTAGATTAGATATAGATTTAGATATAGATACAGAGAGATAAAGGCCTCCGCAATGCTGTACTAATGACTAGTCGGTCCTTTAGTATTCACTGCAGTTACAGATATTAGCTGCCAAAGTCCACGTTTGATTGAGTTATCCTCCCTAGTGGAAATACCAGTTCAATCCACTGACCTTATCAGTTACTTTAAAATGGGTTTTTGGACAGCTGAATGCCAGCTCTACTCACTGGTAGGTGTAGGTAGGGTCAGTACTGAGCAATGCTGGAAATTCCACAGGCATTTCCGGTAGGGCTATTTGCTGTTTAATTATGACAGAAATCTGACCGCTCGGCAGACATTTCCATCATTACAACAACATGAAGTGACTCGCATTTCAGGGTTTCCGGTGCGGAAAGTAACGCCTATTCCAATTTCGTATTTAAATGAGTCTAATCAAAGCCCTCGAAGACAACTCTATTAAAAAACAGGTTATTACGCTCAAATGAAGAAAAGTATCTTTAGTAATTTAGTTCGGGTACATCTATTATTATATTCGGAGTCCTATTGGCGGAGAGCGAACTGCGCCCCCACCGGCCAAAATTTGCACCCGCTTCCAAAGCGAGATTAAAACGACACTCTACGCAAAGCGCACTTGTGCCACTTTCGCGCACATTGGCCTAACAAATGCAACTGTGCTCCGCGTTTAATTCGATTAGACGGATCTCATTCGGACGCAATTCCTCTTCCTTTATTGCATTATTTCAGAATGGATGTGAAACATAGTTAACGGCTTTTTAAGCGGCTCTCTGTCAGCGTCGCTTACAGCCGTCGTAAATCAGCGTGTCTATGGCGCGCGGCAGCCCTGCGCCGCCTGTCCGCGGGAGGCGACTAACGCGCAAAGCCGCAGCTGTAATTACAACGAAGCGAATCGTGAAGATTTACATGCGGAATGAGTAAGTAAGAAATTGAGACTCATTTCGGAAAGAGGCGTAAGCAAATTAAGCTTAAAAGTACAAACGAAAGACTGAGAAGTGAAAGGAAATGACTGCGGGAGCTGTGAGTAATGAAATAAGATTAGGGTTACACAAATGGCTGGTAATTGTGTAATATAGGCACAACTGGCACTCCGGTGGCTAGCAGTGATTTTCATAATGCGGATCGTTTATAATGTCGGCGATCCTGACAGCTTTATGCACCGCTTGAAGGAAGGCCGTTACTCCGGTTACTTTGCATGTGATCCGTGTGACGGGGCCGTCGGTGTTGGCCGCGCGGGACCGATACGACACGCACGCGGGCATCAAATATTACTGCCGGACACGAAAATGAAAGCTGTGTCACTCCGGACCTGTGACACCCTAGAGTGCCTAGGGCCCAGGCAGTCGGGTCGCCGTACGAAATTCCAGTGAATGAAAACGGCCATATTATGGATCCCTCAGGGAGACTTCAACTCAGTTTCCCATAAAATGGTAAAGGATTAAGTATTTATGTCACCTGGGACACCCAGGGCGGTGGTGAGGTCGGCCCACTCTGTGTGCATAGAGTCTTCTAAACTGATGTCACCTGTCACGCTGCTGTACATCACGGCAGCGAGAGACTCTGGCCCTGGGGTCGAGTCACAGCCCCCCTTGTCGGAGCAGGATTCCCAGTTGTCAAGTCATGTCGAGTCAAGTGGGCGTTATCTATATACATGTATACAGCAGCGTCAGATAATGATCCCCCGGACCGCAGGCAGCGACATACAGACAGCCAGTGACAAGGCAAGGGCTTCACAAGACTTCACCTGCCAAACGCTGGACAGTGCAAGATAAGAAGGGCTGAATTTAAGGCTATATTTGGATACCTAAGTGTGTAATCGGTTACGATAGATAATATAGAAGCAGAATGCAGTGCGGTACAATGGTAAGCGATTCGAGTGAAGCTGAAGATTCGCCTTGGCCTCCGAGTCTCTTCATGTCATTAGCTGACATTGCAGGCTCCTCTGTCCAATGGGACGGCGTGGAGATGGAGCGCGGGGGTGATGTGAAGGGTTTCACCGCATCTTGCGTGAACGCGGCCCCTAGGAAGCAAGGTTCTTCCCGCGCCAGACTGTAAGGTGTAGCTAAGTTTTCCAAAACTGCTTAAGGGTTTAGCTGTTATGCAAATGACGCTGTTATGTTTTATTGATATAAAATAGTCAGAAGACACAGCGCTTTGCATTTTAATCTGCGCACTTTTAACCATATTTACCACACGGGTTCCAACAGCCGCTAAACATGATCGTAGGACATCAAACGTCAAGCTTTTCATTTTCCAGTCAAGAACGCAGTGGATTCTGGGCGTCCGCTTATGGCTAATTGATGAGTCGAGGAATCGGTCTCCAATGGTGGCGTGCAGTGTGCTGTTTGTGCGATGAAAACAAGTGTTACGTAATGGCGTTGCTGCTGACGTGGTCACCCAGGTTCCACGTTGCCGAGGGGACGCCAGAGATGGAATGGAAAGTTGGCGGCATTCGTCTCGACTGGCGGCGGCAATGGGCGGAGTTTTGGTCTGGCACGGCGAGGCCTGATGAAGCTACGCGACTGAGTGGAACGGCCGGCGGCGGGAATAATGACTATTATTATCAGCATCATCATCATTATCGCCAGGGAATTATCTTCATCAGCGCCACTCTCCATGCGATGTTAGTCCACAATCAGTCTGCAAGCGCTTTGAGAATAAGCGCCTGATGAGATTCAACTGTCGCGCTTCGACGTAGCTGAGATGGAGCTCCGCACCTTGTGGGGGGAGGGGGGGGGGGGGCTAGAGGAACATTTATAACATGTGATATTGTACTGTACAGCACCTCTATGCAGGTATGTCCCCTCACACTGAAGCGGGGAGTCCGTGTGATGGAGGAGGTGTTTGGAAATGGGCCAATGGAATCACAGGTGTAAAGGAGGGGAAATGTTAGGGGACTGCAGTTCACGTGTGTGGCCAGAGGGGGAAGCAGTAAGCAAGGTACAAATTGACCTGCATTAACAGTACAAATTGCCTCTGATACTTAGTCGGAAGCAATTTAAGTGAGGAAGTGAGAATTATATGAGATGCCAGCATCGGCCTGTGGAAGGGGCAGCCCAATAGTAATTTCTGCTCCCCTATGGTCGAGGAGACAGGCTATTCAGTATCGCCCTTTGGGGAAGACCTTCTGGGCCATCTTAGGTCAGTTTTCCTACTTCCTGACACACCACTGACCTCAACCCTAGGCAGCCACGGTCCATGGTCATTTCCACATGACCAGCGTGAGTAACGTGAAATTGCACATTGCTCAGGCAGACTGGAAAACGACACTGGAGTTTCATTGACCTGAGAGGGCGTCTCTCCCTGTAGCTCCACCCTCGCATCGCTGAGTCGGGTACCGCAAGGCCCCCGAAAGAGGTCGCCGCACCCACAATTCCCAGTGAGCCCCATACCGCCTCCTGCTTCCATTAAAAAAAAAAAAAAAAGATTTGAAAGGCCCACGCTGGCCCATAACCTTCAGGAGTGATGGATCCGCGGAATATGCGATCAAATTAAAGTCGGAGATAATGAAAGCCTGTGCGTAATTGAGGAATCGGGGCTGGTCCATTCCTCACGCTATTCCGCAATCCGGTCGCAATCACGCAAGTCTCAGGTGACGCTGCGAGCCGCACATATTTTTTCCCCGTGCCCATAAATACGCAAGCACTTCTAATTAAGTCCTCCCGCATCCTGCTTTATTACCCTCTGACTACACATTGCTGGTAATAATTACAGTCAAGCCCCTTTTATGAATGCATTTTATGCTCTAATTTAATTACTTTTATTAATCAGAGGGAGAGAATATTCGTGTGACGGCTTGCTTATTTGTTTTAGCCTCGAGTTGAGGGACGTGGCCGCGCTGCATGGGGGCTGTAATTGGATCTGATAATGATAAATTATGGAACATTTCCGGCAGATAAAACAACGCCTCTCCGCCTGTTTAAAGCCGGGACCTATTTTGTGGGAATAAGAGGTGTGAGAGAGCGGTGCTCAGCGTGGGTGGGGGTCTTGGGGGGTGGTGGTGGAGCGATGCTCCATGAATTACTTTTATTCATTTTTGTCGTGAGGAGGGATCGTGAGTATAAACGGCTCAATGCTGACGTTGGGGGGAGCAGATGAATGTGCGGATCCATGAGCCGGACCTCACTGTTCACCTCTTGCCAAATCTCCAGCAGGTTGCCGCGGGTGGGTGTGGTTTTGCACATGAGGGGGCGGGAACCAGCAGGCGGCCCAGTCTTGTGCTCAAAAGTGATTGGTCTTCAGTGATGAGAGTCACATCACTCCTCCTATCAGCACTCAAAGCAGCTAAATGGCACTGAGTTGGCTGAACTTTGAGTTCAGAGGGGGACACATTTGCTGGAGATGACTGACTGACACAAGTTTAAATTAAAAAGGAAGCTGATAGGTGACCTCTGCATGCAGCTATAGGTTTGCCCTGACTCCACCCCCCAAAATTTGTTGCGCTTGAAGCAAGTCACTTTCTTAATCACTACAGTCTCAGCTGATAACTGTGAATATTTGCAATCAGAGAAAATGGCAGATTTGTTCAGGACCATGTACCCTCAGTTTTACAAGATGACCCCATCAGCATTAGATGGTATCAGCGGGCATTAAGTTGCAGCTCGTGATGCGCTGCCTTTGCTGGCTCAAGGTCACCCCTGTTTGCCCTCTCTATCCGATCCACAGCATTACCATGACCCTTTGAAGGCAGCCTGAGATGGCACCTCTCCCAAACACCATTAACTCCATGGAAGAACCACCGGAACATTAATGAGTACATGAAAGAAGACGTTAAATTTTGGGGCGCGTCTCATGGAACGCCACTGCTGTAATCGAGCGACACCACACCTGAACACCTTCTGGTGAACTTCCCCTAAGAGTATTAGCCATCTCAAGAAGCTGGTCTCTTTGGTCATTTGTCCGTTTCTCACAGATCAATCCTCAACATGCACCGCAAAGTCAACCGTCCTGCAAAGAGCAGCTCTCTTTACCCTTAAAACACCATACATGTCGATCCGTACCCCCTCTGGTAAGGTATGCTGTTTGTGTACTCGCTACATGTTTATGCTATACATTGTATAGTTATTCAGCGGTTGACTTCCAGACAATAATCAAAAGAAGAGACATATCACGGAGTCAGACGTCTCTTCTTCTCAATTTGCTTGTCTTAGACTCCAAACTGTCTGCAGAAAGAAAAAAAAAAAACAGACGGCAGTAAAATTAGTCCAGAAACATTAAAGGGCTCTCCACCCAAAGTGGTAGTGGAAATCATTATGTTGGAATAAAATACTTATATTCTCTGCTAACCGTTGAAGGTTACCAGCCGTAATCACTGTTTATGTGGCTATGCAAATCGGCCATCTGTCTATTCACTGTATCGCGCAGTCACTTATCTTTCACGCCGCGACTTTTAAAGGATCGTTCCTCCTTTTGGATTCTCATTACGGAGTTTCCGCTCTGAGGAATCTTTTTGTCTTTGACCTCGGTTGGGGCGGCTTTGCATACAGTCGGGAAAAGGAGGCTTGTTCTGATTTCGGGTTCTGTTCGTGGGCTGGAGACCGAGGAGGATCGCCCCAGTTTCGCTCCACCAAGAACCTCTGTGTGTGAAGAGATCCTTATGGGCAGAAGAGCTGTACTGCCTGGGGTGGGGCTTCGCAAACCCCCAGTCCACAGTCAGTATTCCACCAGGGTAGGGTTGCCACCTGTCCCGTACTATAAAATTCCGCACTCAGCAAATGTTACGGAAACCACCCACCCCCACTCCCACCCACGAAAAATAGTTTAATGTTTCAACTTATGAAATCATCAATCAGCGTAAACCAGTCGTGGGACAACAAAAGTTTGGGCAGCCTAGGCTAGCATACCAGTTTAAGTCGGTGCAGCACCAGCAAGCATAAAAATATTTATATTTCACTTCGCTCATAAGCGAGGGCCGGTTTAAAGGGTTTAAGGTAATGGGGGAAACCTCCATCTCCCTTGGTTAATGTATCAGGATGACGAATTCAACAGGAAGATAGGTGCACTGGTTTTCATAAGTTCTGCTAGACGGGAGAGTGATTTCATTGCTGCTTAATCTCCATCCCGTACGCAGTGCAGTGAAGCCAGTGACGAGGAATAGCACTGCACTCGCTTTGCCGGCAGCTCTTCTTTACCACTGACCCTCCAACTAGGAAGTGGCGCATTTCTTCAGCTGTAGAACCTTCTAATTAGGTGACTCTTCAGTGCGGTCAGATCGTGGGAGAGAGTGAGAATAACGGGCCTCGGTGCTGCACCATGGGGCACCACATTTTAACCGAATCCTTTCGCTAATTGGCTGTAATTCTGACTTTAATGCAGTGATGCTGTGCCCTCTGTCATGGGGGGGGAGTGAAGAACACGCAATGCGCGTGCCCTTGGCATGGCCTCACCCATCACCCCCGCTTTTTGGCACCAGGGGAAATAACTCGAACTGGCAGCAGGCGAGTGACCCGTAGACACCGAGCTCAGCAGCGGGCGGGCATTAGCGTTTCCCCTTTCAGCTCACCGTCACTCCGCGGGCGGCATTAGACCGAGGAGAGCGGGGCCCCCATTCCGGGGAGTCGGCACGTAATGAGAGACCGCGGCCGAAGTTATATCATGCGTTATAAAGCGCAAGAGCTGCTTGTTTGTTAATAAGGTCTCTAGAGGATAGGGGGGGCTTGGGGGGGGGGATCAAATAGCTGTCTTCCAGAGAGGGAGGGAGAGAGAGAGCGGATGGAGGAGGGGAGGGCGAGGCTCCCCACAGAGAGCTCCTCACTGACACAACAGAAAGAAGATTCATGTAGCACCATTTGTTCAGCATTAGTGCCTCGTCTCTAATAAACGGCTGTGCTCTGGAGCTTTCTCCGTCCAGGATCTCCAGCTTAAGGCCACATTCTTCTTGTTTTCTCCCCTCTCTGGCCGGGGTTCTACAAACTGGGCAGATACGTGGAATGGATGGTGGGTGTAACCTTGGCTTATCGGCTTCCGGGCCATGCCAGGCTGGCGATGCCCGTTCTGCTGTGAAGGAGGGACAAAAGAATGTGGCTAAAATTGCCACATGCTAACCTTTAAAGGGACACGAGGATATCCATATTCTGTCCATCGTGCATAGGGTCATAGCTGGGGGGGGAGAATATAACAAGTTAACTGTGCCCAACACCCCCAGACCCTGAAGACATTCCCACACCTGTGGGCTGTTGGCTATGCTATGCTAAGCTAATGGCTCCTCCCGCGTTGTGCTGGGAGAGGGAGGGGTCTCAGGGACTTGCGTGAGGGCCGTTGAGGTACACGGCACACATTAGAGACACCACCCCCCACCCCCACCCCCCGGAGCATCACACCGGGGAGATGAACAGAACAATAACGGGATTGCTGTCTGAGTTTACGGGATTCCGTTAACCCCTCGCAACACTGCAAACGTCTGGATCTCCCAGACACTATAAAACCTCAGCTGAGAGCCTCCCAAGCGGATAAAACATGGAGCCGAGCAGTAATGCTGACCGCAAGAGATCTGAAAACTGTCCTGGAGAGCGAAAGCCAAAAGCGAGGGGGGGGGGGGGATGCTCCTGGGGGATCATTAACAGACTGTTTAACCCAGCGAGAGCACAATGAGGAATCGGCTGTTTCTTTCTGTGCGTCGAGCCCAACATGAAATATTCATATCGTGTTAGCGAACAAACTTAATATAAGACCGGCTGAAATCCCCCTTGGGTTGGTGTTATTGCTAGAGCAGCTCAGAGGCTTGGAGTGTGGGACTGAATTTACTGTCGGCAACATTAGTGCCCTGCAATAAATTAGCCCCTGAAAGTATGAAGCGACTATGACTAATTTAATGTCATGACATACTGCTGTGAAAATCTTCTAGATATTTTACAAATTTATTGAGACATTATTGATCACCTTGTTATTCACTTTCCACTGAGCTCCTGTAATATATTTCAAATTGAGCATTTTAGATTCATGCTCATGCCAGTGCCTTATGATTTGAGGGGGGGAAGTGTGTTTTATATAATCGGCAAGTGGGGTAACCTGCGGGAGGAAGGACCATGTAACCCTCCTGCTCCAATCACATTGCAAGCCCCCTGCTGGAGCCAGTGAGTACTACAGCTCTATGACTGACTTACTCAGCTAGGGTTAACAATACTTTTGGAGGAAATTAAAGCATCTTTCTTTCACTCTTGACAACTTTCTAACAAGGTAACTTTTAGGAGTAGCATTTCCCATGCATTAAGACCTCTGTGATTAATCGCTGTAACGTTAAACAAAATGTCGAAACTGCATTAAACCCATTTTGTGTTAAAATGTATAATTCATCACCCACAGGTCACAGTTAAACAGTATTCTTTGGCAATGGGTTTTCATAAACATAGGGAGTACGCCTGTGAATTTACCTGTTGGAAATAAGCCCGGTATGAGAATTCCTGTGAGATTGTGTGCCTCAGGTTCCCGACATGACGCGGGATGGGAAGGTGGTGCGGTGTGGTGTGACTGTTAGCGTGGAAACCTAAGGCTCCCCTCGGAAGGCCACTAATGAAGCTGTATTAAGGACCAGAGCGCGGGACGCGGCGGATCCAACCCGTTAGCCCAGTTTCCCAATAAATACTGCAGTAAACAGACAATTAGCTGCTGAATATTGCCTTTCAATATAACTGTCCATCAATTAACAGCGGTGAGCCGCCCCCCACCCCCAACGCGGATCGTATTCTGCCAATAATCGGCAGCAGTGCCAGATGAGGCCGTTTCTGTGGTTTTGCATATTACCTGGGCTTGGGGGGGGGGGGGGGGGAGCCTTTTTTACCGACTTCAGCTGACTGACTATTCTCCCATATTCTCCCACACCTCACCAAGAACGTAAATGCAACCCCCCAGTATCTTAATCAAGGGCTTCCCTTTGCTCTCAATCATGGGCATAAAGTATGGGGAGATGGGTGGGGGGGGCTTATAATCAAAACCAGCCAAAACGAACACCCTGGACCCCCTTAAATAGGTGAAGGCCTCAAACGCTCCAATGTTCAACCCCAAGTTATGCCCTTGGTTTCAGCAATGGTCAGGACCAAATTAACCCCGAACCCCTGCTGTCCTAAATACACACTGTACTCCCAGAAATATTGATAGGGATATCTACCTGCCGTCCCAATACCCAAATCTATTAATTCATGACTCTGACGATATCTTTTGGGTATCCGCTGTTAATACGTTAACACAACGCAGGGTGACCTGCTTATCAACGACTCCCAATAAAGAAAGCGAAACACTATCGATTACCCCCGTTACCCCCACACAGGCTAATACTTTCACCATTTTTCCAAAAGGCATTTTTCGAGCCTGGTTTTAACTGGAAACAGGTCTGAATTTGATATCTCTGTTGCGCTTCTGAAAAAGACACCGAGTCCCGGGGGACGAGAGTGAGAAGCGGGGGGGAAATGCGCAGAGAGACAGACAAAAAAAATGTGTGTGTGCGTGTGAGTGAGCGAGCGCGTGCGTGGAAACAACAGGCAAATATTGATCTATGAAGGCATCGTGTGTAGCGGAGGGCCAAGTGATAGCAGGGAAAGGACAACTCATGTTCCCCCAATAAGCCATGAACAGCTTCACAAAATTAGCATTTTAATTTCCGTTTCACCAACAGTAAGGCCAGAGGATTATTGAGCTGGAATATCTTGTGGAAAGTAATTACGCCGGCGTTCCATTTGCTGCGCATCCCTGCCATCTGGCGGATATTATCGGGATTACAAAAAACGGCAGGTGTCTTGATGCATGTGAGACGGGGTATTAACAGAGTAATTTTAACTCTAATAACTTTGGTTGTTTCAGTAACTTGAAAAATTATAGTACTGTAGTAGGATAATCCACAGCAGGAAGAGAAAGATTGCTGCTGCGGGCAGACTGGATTGTCTCATACCCTCCTAAAGTTTTCTTTATGCTGACCTTTTATGCAGCTGAAGGAACTCTCATCCCATACTCGAGTCGTGTATATATGTGTGTGTGTGTGTGTGTATGTGCATGTGTGTGTGTATGCACTCAATTTCACAGGTTTTGAAAAATGAATGAACAGTGAAGTGGGACGTGTTTGCTGCATGCGTGTGATACTTTTTGACACCAAAGTTTAATTTGATTTGTAGGGGTTTATGGCTTGATGCTGAGATGCTGAAAGAGATGGCAAGTTCTGCTGTAGCTTCTATGCTCCATGGCTTGATCATGGCCCAGATCTTGGAGCGACCACATGCTAAATTTTCCGTTAAGGCAAAGAGATCCGAGTCACACCGAAAAGCTGCATAAAGCCGCTGCCACTTTGGGTCTTTATGCATGATACCAAGGACCAGTAATTACTACTATTAGGCTGCACCTAACAAAGCTGAATAAATGTTTTGTAGACAGCGATTTCATGCAGCAGCATATATGACCTTGGATATTCAATTCACTTCAGTTTATTTTTATATAGCTCCTTTCACAATAGAGTAACCCCAACTCATTAATGCAACAATGCAAAAACGGGGGAAAAGAACAAGAAAGAATGAAAGAAAAAAGCCAGCATGCCCCCCCCCACCCCGGTCATGCTAACATTCCTGAAACAGAAAGATTGGGCTTGCTTGCTAAAAACAAGGTGTAAACTGTGTGTAAGGTGAATCAGTTCCCCATGCTGGCCTGTGTAGGGAGGCAGACTGAAGGCTGCACCCACGATGCCACAGTTGTTACCCTTCTGTGGGACTGGACCAGGACTCCAGCTGAGATGGTGCCACCTCAGGCACCACCTAGACATATGGGAAGGAAGAGAGAGGGCATATTCATATTCATAGTCATATTCATTGGAAGAACACTGTGTTTCTACATTCAGTCCTTTTAACTGATTGAAATTTGAGAAACATGATACCTCTTTAACAATGTAACCGTTTACACGGCGATGGTTTAGTCCGTCTAACAAAAAACGGAAAAAAATATGGTATAAGTAAGGTGTACGAACAGTCTTCCTGGTGGCAGTAGCCATTTGATGAAAAAATTAATTAATTACCCGTCCAATGCGTGTCGTTTATTAGGTCTGCTAAAGGAATACCCTTCGCACCCTGATTCACAACGAATAAAAAAACAGAGCTTAAACGCCACCCGACGTCGGAATTTTCTTGGCATCCTGGAAGCAGGGAAACGTAATGTGAAACCTTTAGGCGTCATAACGTAAATCAGGCGGCAGGTGGCGTAATGGTTCAGATGCGTCCAACAAAATGTTGCATGCTCATGTTCACAGAAGGAATTTTTGCTACTAGCCAACCGGGCTGGTTTAGTACAGAATACAGTCTGACATGCTCTTTTTTTACTAGCCAGCGGGCTAATGTTCTTCATGTACCTAGTAGGCGAGCTTAATTTCCAGCCCTCGACATGTCACTGAAGAAAAGCAACTTATATTTATCAACTGCGTAAGTTGCTTTAATTAACGAGAAATACTGAGTAGTGACACTCAGCTTCACG
This sequence comes from Brienomyrus brachyistius, assembly GCF_023856365.1. Taxonomy (NCBI): domain Eukaryota; kingdom Metazoa; phylum Chordata; class Actinopteri; order Osteoglossiformes; family Mormyridae; genus Brienomyrus; species Brienomyrus brachyistius. The sequence continues at coordinate 24,315,771 of NC_064546.1, forward strand.
ACAAACTGTGACACACGCATAGGTACGCTTTATCTAAAAGTGTATCATCCAGTTACATTTAAAATTTGGCTTGGAGACAGAACATTGTCTCGGGGGATATAATACTACCGAGAGGCTGTCCCAGGGGCGTTAGAAGCATTTTGAATGTGCGGGGGACACACTGGCATAAAACTAATATTTTTTGATAAATGTTCGGTGGGGCGGGTAAAAACGAATTATTATGACACGTCCCCCTCAGATTTAATGGTGGCGACGCCCATGGGGTGTCCTGAATTCAGCTGTAAAAAAGTAAAAAAAAAAAAAAAAAAAAGGCACGACAACGAAACGAAGCCGCAGATCCGACATGTAATGTGTAGTTAATTCCCACGAGAGGGCAGTATATTCATGTTTTTTTCAATGCAGCTTTGCTTTTGGGGGGCTGAAGTTTCCAACGTGGCCAAAGCTGGCACAGGATCCACGGTCTAAATCTTCTCTATTCTCTCAAGTCAGGAAAGCATATATAGAACATCTCAGGTGGCAAGATTCAGGTCAAAGGTACTGAATGATTGGATTATGGGTTATCAGACCAGTATGTACGTCATGTGGAGCCAGGTCTCAGCACACAGCATGTTCTCCGTAATCCACTGCTGGTGGCCTACCCCCGGTAACCTAAGGATGCTGCTTGACTTACAAGGTGATGGTGTTCAATCGCCCCCTAGGTGCCTATCAAAGGATACTTGTAAGTACACAAATATAATGACACAGTGTACTCCAAATGCACTGCAACAAAAGGTCGGTTAGTCCATTATAACCATACGTGCAAAATCAACATTTTTCAGCAGAAAAGGTGCACATAAGACAGACTGAGAATATTCGCTTTTATCTTGAGTTTGTGATGCGCCTATTTGTATTTTTTTGTCGAGCCCCTACATTTTAAATTGACAAAACGGCTGGTTCTAATTGCACCAGTGTTTGATGTCTCATTGATTTTTCACACATAAAAGAGCACAGAAGGTCTACGTGTGACCGAGGTGTTCTGCAACTGCTATTGAAGCCGCGCACTTAAGCACACGCCAACAAGACGTCCAGACAACCATCTAGGGCAGATCAGATGGACATTTCGAACATGAGAGAAAAGCAAACTGACATCAGAGGAGTCTCTAAGGTTCTTGTGGTGACAAACAGTAATCTGGAAGATCGAAGGTGACAGACAATGTTTGTGAGTGTGAAAACGAAAATCTCACTAATTACTGTGAGAGGGATCAAAAATATATGAGGGGGTCTCAAACTTTTTCATCAAAGGTACGCGTCAGATTTCTGTCCAAAGTCAAAGATCCGGAACAAATTTAACATAAAGGTTGATTAAAGGCTTGTGGAGGGTGACAACTTATGCGTGTTCTACACTATTTTTTAACTTGCCGTTGGTCCTGATGTGTTATAGCGTAGTGATCTTTCTTCACTAGAGGACAAAACTGCAGACACCACAATCAACAGAAGAAAACTTCTAGTGTGATGTGCGGGAGCCTTACTAGTGGTGGGTACAGACTGGCCAGATCTGAGATCAGTCACATGAGTACCGGTACAACGTTCCTTGCGCAGCTGAGACCATTCATCAGAGTGGAGGAAAGGAGCCGTGTAGGTAAACAGGAACAGCCAATTGTTAATGAGCGCTCACATTCGCCAGTAAATCGTGGCGGTTAGGGCTGTGCAGCTGCGGCAGGTTCAATGGTATTCATTGATCTGAAGCTGGCCGTCGACAGGAATAGATTAGTTAGTCCTATACGAATCGGCTACACATGGACAACAGATGGCGCCAATGGGTTCACTACACGGCAAGACAATTCGGACAGAAAGAGGAGTGTTTAAACTGACCATTGCAATCACCCAGCTTGAACTCTGTTGAACGTGCATTTCTCTTAAACGGAAAGTGAAGAGCTGACCGAGAAGAGATCACTATATAGCCGATCACTATAAAGCCTGAAGTTATCTGAAGTTAAGGGGGGAAACGCTTCGATTATATGACAAGCATCTTGTTGGAATATAACAAAATACAGATTTTTCACTAATTACGTTCAAGTTAGTTGTCCCAATTTGTGTGGGCATGTAGCCTAAGTCTTTCCAGAGACTAAATTTATATGTAAATAAAATTGTTATATTTGCATAGCTTTTAACAATAGATAATCTTATGGACTAATATGCAGTGCATTTTAGTAAGGTGATTCATTATAAGTGAATTTCATCAAAGGCACAGCAACAGTCCTCGTGTTCCCATGTCGAATATAATATTTGATATGGGAAGCGGGAAGCCTGGCGTGCTTTGCATGTAGCCCTGCATGTAGCGCCATGTAAAACATCACCTCATCCCCATTCATGCTACGTTTCTTTGACGTTGCAGCTGTATGTTAAATAAGCCTTCTGGTTTTGCAGATCCAGAACAAATGACGCCGCTGGAATCTCGTTTCTGCAATGGTATATATTACAGGATCAATTCGCGATACTTTTCAAGTATCTTCACTCAAAGTAAAACTAACAGTTATTCAATTCCAATACCTTAGTTATAATACCGCTTGCTATTCTTGGAATCAAATGTTATTTGTTCTTTGATTATTGTGTGCCTTATTTAGACTAAACCTTTTTCCTGTAAACCTTTTGAGTTACGCTCTATGTAAGTCATTCGAAATAGGGAACCGTGATATGTGGTTTATGAAAAGCACCGATGCGGATGAAAATTAAATTCCTTTGGAAGGGAACACGGGGGGGGGGGGGGTTATATTAGCATGTCACGCACAGCTTTGCTACACTGAAATTATCCACTGAGGAGCTGTCAAGTAATAACCTTTGAATTTGAAAAATCCACAAAAAATTAAGGTCGAGGTGTCCTTCACGCGTCAGGCATGTGTACGCATAGGCGGGTTTCTGTGTATTAACTGACGTCTGTGCTAAACGGTATGTGTATATATTCTGTATATTTATTAATAATCTTAACTTTGCGTATTTGCTGGCGTAGTTTGCCTGCATGGGGTGTTATTCCAGCTACACAGTATGCAGATTTAAAGGGCCAATGAAGCTCTTCACGGCTCTCTGATTCTGATATGTCGCGTAAGCAAAGCTGAATGGGGGTCTCATCGTGCGTATGATGCGGTGCTCGCGTCCCTGGCCAATGAATTCTGCGTTCGGTTTCTGTCGTCACTGGCGGCCGGCCACGGCGCCGTGTGATTGGCCCAGGGGTTATCCTGAAACGATTCCCTGCCATTGAAGAATTTGCAGAAGCGTGCGGAGGGAGGCGTGTCTGGCGCGTGAGGCTACGCCTCTACTATATATTCACGCGTCCGCCAGCGGCAGCGCTACTCAGAGGTACTAGTCTTAAGCGTCGGGTTCGAGTGCCGTCAGCGCTTGCGTCTTGGTAGTGTTTAGGAACGTTGTTGGAGAGTGACAGGCAACACCTGCGTATAATCTGGGGAGAAAAAGAAAAAGGAGGTTTCCCGTAGTGAACTAAATTATCTGCAAGTGTGAATTCATGTCTGTTTATTATCATCAAGTATACTGGTGAGTATCCGTTCTTCCTGTGCCGTGTTAATTGTACTCTCTACTGTTTGTCTGTATGTCAGAGTTGACTCCCTGCGTGCCTTAATTTCGTTTTCTTTGAGGGGAAAGAACTGCGGATCTGATATTTGGCGATCACAGGTTCCTCGAGCGTCGCGCTCGGTCCTTCGTGTTTTTGCAGCATAGTGCTTTGGAGTTGATGTCCTCGAGTTGACCTTTGTTTTTAATGAAATGGGAGAAGTAGTGGTATTTTGGAAAATTTCATACACCCGGGCACATTAATCTTTATTTAAAAGGAAATGTAGTCGTGCATGTTCTTGCTCGTGTCGTGTTCAAATCAGTCTGGAGGGAGGAGAAACCGATTTATCGTCGTCTTCATACCCCAATCAAATCATTAACGCCATGAATTATAGTTTCCAGGGACGAGTTTAATTAATATTCAGAAACATTTCAGCAGTACGGCGATGGACCTGGCGGGGATAATGCGTATGTATTTTTATGTCAAAGTGACACGTATTTTATGTGTCCAGACCACTGTTTTATAAATATTACGCGATATCAGATGCTGCCTTTCAGCGGAGTTTTTTATCTGTTAAGTTATTATAAATGTACTCCGTTCCGATCCTTCTCAGAAACGAGCGAACTGCTGCCTATATTTGAATCAGGGCGCATGCATGTCATCGTCTTCCTGTCACTTATTGGTAATGGAAGCTCTTTTCTGCATAAAGCGGCATTTGGCGCACCGTTGAGTCAGAGTGGAACTGCCTGGCTATTTTGGTAGTTTGACATTATTGTGATACACCTTTGTTCCACCCAGCCACTTCTCTACTTGTGTAGTTTTCACTTTCACTAGCTTTAAAGAAATGAAAAGCCATTGGTCGTGTTTCATAATAAAATAAGATTTTTATTTTTGTCAAATCCTGTTTTCTTCTGGCCTTGATCGGAAAAGGTAAGGGCGGTTGAGGTGTTTGAGTGCAGTGTTTCAGCTGTTAGGCTGAGGTGACACTTCGAAGGTTCCTCCTGGGCTTTGTATCTGCAGTGTCCGCAGCTGCTGGGGAACGTCTGAATGTTCTCATGGTGTGGGCACCGCAAAGCCTATCAGCTCTGGGGTCTGATGCTTGTCTGGATGTTTGGCAAACAGCTGAAGGTACATCGTGTGACAGGGCACTCTGGGGGCTGTGCTTTGTGGCACTTGCTGCTTGGGGGTTAAGGTGCCGTTTAGGTTGAGTCTGATGAAAGAGAACCTTCATCCCCCACAGTAATAGTTCCCTATTCTGCCTTATGTTTGGTAAGCAGTATAAGGTAGTTGTTCCTTATTTTATACAAAGAGATTCACAATTTTGACAATGTCACTGAAATATAAGTATCTCGCTCAAGGGTACAACAGCAGAGCCTTCCAGGCTCTCAGATAAGCTCCCCCCCTGCTCTCCAGCCAGCACTCTCCCTGTGTGCTACCTTGCCATCCTTATCAGAGCTAATTAGCCGTCGAGCGGTTTCAGGCAGCCGGACCTTGGGTTGGGCAGCCTGCGATCTGTGGCAGGTGGCAAAGTGGCAGCACGACCGTTACAGTCAGCCGTCCATGCAGGAGAGGGCCTGGTGTAGGGCCGGGCAGGGGCACAGGCAGGGGCAGGGGCATCCCTCCCCACACTACACCCCACTCTCTGCATAGTGAGGCTGCCTGCATAGGGTTGCATTTAAGCCAGCCATTCCTAATTTTGTGACACCGTCGAAACCCTTCATATGTTTGCATTGCAGACTTGTCCTAAGAGTCACCTGCAAGCTGACACTAATCACCAGGGGCCACAGCCCTGTATCCACCCCACCCCCCCCCTTTATCATTGTGGGGGCCTCGGGTCATTATGCCAGGCAGTGACTTCCTTTTTGACCTACCGGCAACGCTGTCTGGTGTAAATCACAGCTGGTAACTAACTTTTAATTGCATCATGCAGGAGCAGTGGGCCTACCCAGAATCCCCTGCCAAAGCTAGTCCATTCCGTTACAGAAGGTCTGAGCGCTAGCTCACCCCCCCCCTCAGTCTGGCCAGAACTTTGATAGAATGGTTGCCCACATCTGAACTGCCCTAGGGCCGTGATGGGGGTGGGAGGAGCCATAGTGGCGGGAATTATCATCTTCCCCCCCCCCACTACCATGATGCTGCAACTGTTCTTGTTGCTAGTGAGCTGGGATTTGCCAGGCTCATGAAACGTTTGTTCAAACAGAAATTTTGTTCGCAACTCCTGTGTGTGAAGCCGTGTGCCGTAAGGCACCCCAGCAGTACTCGCTGTCAAAATGCCGGCGATCACATGGCCTGTTCCGGCTTCCTTTTGCTCTCCACAGCACCCTTTTGTTTTATTAGCCCGATATTCCGTTATTCTTAGCTCCGCAGGATGTTTACACGAATCCCAAGCTGAAATATGACTGCCGATGCTCCCTGTTTATCTTTCGGACCCCTTCTCGGCACGTTTCAGCTGACGGGACTCTCAGAGGCTCCTCCCCCGTCTGCCTGACTAATGTCGACATTTATTTGTCATCTTTTCCATATCCTACGGCTTGTTTATATTTTTATATTTCCAGCTATTGTTCTGACTGCAGCAAATGCCCAAATGCAACAAGGGGAGCTATTCGGACTTCCGGTTTATCAAAGAGGGCAGTTGGTTCGCAGTCCATAAGTGGACATATGTGACCTTATTCCATTGGCCTGAAAACAGGATTGATTGATTGATGCAACGTGTGCTCTGCGGAGCCCCCTTCTGATTGGTTGTGAAATAAGCCCTGCCCACTCCTTTGGGCCTTGCTGTAATACATTTGGTCCAGCAGTGCTGTATTAATGGTCAGAGAAAAAAAATTATTTCAACTAGTAATGAGGGAAATTTTGGTACAGGAAGTATTACAATTGTATGCAAAACTAATATGACATAAAAACAGGGCTACATAAAAGGAAGACAGACTTTTGGCTGGGTCCGTCTATCACTATTCATCAGCATTCTAACGCTCATTGTTGCAATCGAAACTGTTTTGGACTAGGTAATTCGCCTGGATTGACCGTAAATGTAGCGTGTTAATCTAATGTTAAAGATGCTGCCTGCATTTAAATTAATTTCTGTCAAACCACAAGGATTAGCGGCACATGCGATTTCGAGAAAGCGAGCAGCCATGGAAACGCGCCGCGCGGTGTTTTGGTCGGCGGCGCTGGGGGAAATTCCCGTGCTTTTCTCAGAACTGTGCCGGTAGAACTTGGGCCTTTCAGACGGGGGGGGGGGGGGGGGGGGACGTCCGCGTTTGGGGGAAACGACTGAGGCCGGCATATGGCCTCTGTTCTGTGTTTATGTTTTAGTAGCCGTGTCGCTATGCGGAAATGGCTCTCTGGGAAGGTGGTCTCGGTGGGGCTGACACATGACCAAAGCTGACCAATGGCATGGTGGAGGAGGCCATAGCAAGATCTGAGGTGCCCAAGACGGTCCCATCTTGTTTTCCATGAGATGGGCCGCCCTCCGCGACTGTAAGCGCGCTCGCCTTCTGTCGTGGGCGTACGGGGATTGACTTCTGCCGCGCCAGATGGGTCACATGACCCTGGCAGCATGGAAACCCTTTTTTTTTTTTTTTTTTTTAATCTTTCCGTGGCGGCCCTCAGAGTCACTCCCACACAAGCCCTCCTCTACTCCACATGTATCGAGGGGTGCCGTTTAATCTTGGCTGCACTCTCCTGGGGGTCATTCAGATCGCAGGGTCGGCAGAGTGATGTCACCGGTGGACCCTTGAGGAAAGTCCTTAACCCCCAGCTGCCCTCTGGACTGGCTGGACCCAGCTTTCTGAAGTGTGCGTCACTCTGGATGAAAGCGTCTGCTAAATCAGTATAAATGTCAGCATCTTCTGGGGGGATCATCCAGTGTGTTTGCCGATTATAACGCAAATGCAAGACTGTCTGCTTGCATGCTGCTGTTTGAGAGAATGACTACAGACCTTGTTGCTGGGTCCTGGATTGGTGTGGATACCATGCATAGCGTTTAGGCTCAAGCAGACCTTGTTCCAGTATCACTGCCAGTCGGGTCCAGGTGACTGGAACACGACAGGCAGCCATTAATCTCACACCTGCAATGGGGCTGTCATACTGTGCAGGAAGAGCACCTGTGCATGCTGGGATGAGCTCATTCCTCATGCAGATGCGGAAGCCCGATGGGTTTCTGAAGGCCTTGGGGAGCAGTGGGGCTGCAGTGGTGTTTCTGCTGCCATGCTTGTTTCCGTCCAGCTGTAGCATTTTGGTACGGGGGGGGGGGGTTGCATATGCAAGGTTGCATGCTCCCTAATTAGCACGCCCACGACACACTTTCACGATGACTGCCGTACCACTGCGACACAGTTCACTGCATTCGGAACCGCGCACGTGCTACGCCGAGTGGTCCTCGCCACAGTGACTGTGCTGCAGAGCTTCCCCACAGACCCCCAGCCCGATGGGAAACGGACAGAGCGCACGTCTGCGTCCCCCCCCCCCCCCCCCAGTCTGGCGCATTGAGCAAGGTGGGGGGGGGGGGGGGGGGCTAGTCTGAGGAACTGAGCCCTTTATTTGAGATTAAGAGGCAGTGAAGAGCCTCTCTAAGGTTAAGGCTGTACTATGTGATAAGCACGGCCATGGCGTAATAACGAACTGAGGTTTCTTGGTTAAATGGAGCCCACCGCCCTCGTTGCCCAGGGTTACAGCACAGCACCTTGATTCAGATTTGGTTTATTTCCTGGTATAGCCTTTCGATGTTGTCAGTGTGCAGTGGTGGGCTGATCCGCCTCTCTCTCCCCTCCCGCCCTGCTCCGGATCCAGCTCCGTGTTTGTGCCCTGCCGAGACATGACCGAAGTGATGATCACCGGCACTGCCATGGAGGACATCCGCCTGAATCCGAGCAAGGACCGGCTCTCCTACCAGGTACCACGGGGGAGACCGGGAGCGTCTGTCTGTATCTGTCTGCGTCCGCATCCGTCTGTCACACACGTCTGCAATATTTACCAGGGTGAAGCTCAGCTCCCCCCCTTGGGTCACATGGGGTCACAATTCTGTGACTCTGGTGTGCATCTGCGTCCTGTCAGCTGGGGGGGGGGGGGGCAGCTCGCTGACTCATAGCCATACAAACATTCAGTCTCTGTTACAGCAAGGGTAGGGGGTGAGGACAGGGGGTTGACCTGTCTTGTGGTAGTGGGAGGGGGGCCTTGTCCGGCCCTCGGGGGGTCTGTTTTGCCCAGGTTGCGGTGTTCAGGCTGTTTGCCTCCCCCAGCGAGGAAGGGGTACAGTACCACATTCCGCCGTCCAGAACGATGTCCAGCACTGAAAAGCCCATGTTTCTTAAGGGAGTTAGTGTTAGTTTAGTGTTTTTTCTTTTCTTCCTGGCTGTGCAGAGCGACGGCAGTAGAGGGGACGCCTGCAGTGGCTCACTGGGTGGCCTGCGCTTGGGGGGGGGGGGGGGGGGGGGGGTCACGCAGGTGACACTAGGACATGTGCAACAAAACACGCTTCACAAAAGGCATCCAGGCATGATGATGGTTTAATAGCCATTTGAACATGGGAGCTCTTTGGCCTCGCCATGCAGGTGGCCATTCGACGCTCTCCCTGAAGCAGCTGGGGTCCTTGGCCTAGGGCCCGGCGTTCTTATTACCTCTGCTGGCCGTGGGATTCAAACCAGCAATGTTCTGGACAGATTCACAGAGCCAGGCCGAGAATATGCAAAAGCCACCTTCATCGTTAGCTAAGTGTGTGAGTTGGCTTTCTACAGTAAAACCTGGGTCTGTCAATAGGAGATGCTTCGCTCCTGCAGCTATGCTTTCTGTGCATACATGCCCCCCCCACCCCCCCTCCGTTTTGCATCGGTGCAGCTGTGTGGTTGCCTGCCACTTCCTCCACCCTGCAAGACCTTCCTATGGTGTGCCCCCCCCCCCCCCCAAGCTTTAACCAAGCCTCTGTCATGGTATAAGACTTGTAGTAGAGGAATGTTTCTTGGTACCTCTGGGGGAGTTTTTTTTTTTTTTTTTTTTGGGGGGGGGGGCTCCTGTTCCTGCTCTAGGAAGCCCTGACAGGGCAGGGTCGGGGGGTCATTGACCCCACATCAGGGACGCTGGCTCTTCCCCCTGCCTCTCGCAGCGGGACACAGGCCTCATGTTCGCTTCCCACTCAGCCCTGTTCCCAGGCTGCGATCTCACCCCCCCCTTCCGAAATATGCATGTTTAAAAATAGCTTTTCCCGATAACAGCAGAAGGCACGGTTCACAGCATCACCCCTTTCCCTTGGAGCTGGGTAAAGGTGCGTCCGAGGTCACATGACAAGGAGGTTTTGGGGGTGGAGCCATCTTTTCGGTTAAAATACTTCAGGAATCATGCTTTGATGACAGGATGCTTCCCTCTGGGGCTTTTGTCTGAGGTGGGCCCCCGCAACAGCCCCCCAAGAACCATCTTAAGTATCTTGTTTTCACTGTTTATGTTTTATCGTTAGTTGTGAAGTCTTCACCTCTTAATGTCCATACCTTCAGTACGAATACAGCCCTAGTTGCTGTCATGACGTTAAACCAACACAGCATCCATGTCAGTGCTGCTGCAGCAGGAATATGCACTGTGCTTTCAGTAATCTGGGGGGGGCTCCATTTCACCTGTGACCTGACTACCCCCCTTTCCCCCGCAGATCTTTCCGGACCCGTCAGACTTCGACCGCAGCTGCAAGCTGAAGGACAGGCTGCCGTCCATCGTGGTGGAGCCGACGGAGGGCGAGGTGGAGAGCGGCGAGCTGCGCTGGCCCCCGGAGGAGTTCCTGGTCAGCGAGGTGGAGGAGGAAGAGGAGGAGGAGGGAGAGGAGGACCTCGAGGAGCAGAGTGGACAGCCGGGACCAGACTCGCAGCATTAGGGGCACCAGGCGGGCCAGTGGGGGCAGGGGCGGGAACACACATGCACAGACTTGCCATGATCACCGTCCGGAGGCACTAGTGGGCGGGACTTACTGCACAAGGCTAAACTGACACTTTGGAGAACGGCGACTCGCCCAGCGTCTCCAGGGACACAGCACAGCATCGCTTTAAAGCTCTGCGTTAGGGTGCTGTCCATGGGGCTCACAGGGGCCCTCACCATTACCCCCCCCCCCCACACACACACGCACGCGCTCTGCCCCATAATCCCACGGCTACTGTGTCTCATGACCACGGATCGCCACCACCCTGCCCCTGCACCACCGGTGCAGTCACATGACTGTCACATGACTTCAGAGCAGCGGACTGGGCTGGACGTTCAGTGCTGGGGGTGGCATACATGGGGAAATGTGTTATTTTTCTTTTCTCTGTTTTTCCCCCCCCGTATCTTCATACTGCATATGTGTTTAATCTAATAACTGTCAATGTTTTATGGATTCCAGAGCCAGTTTATAAGTTTATCATTTGTGTTTGGCGTGGATGGGGGGGGATATTCTTGTTTTTGCACGGTTGTGACTGTGGTGTGAGAGATGGTCCTAACAGGTGTTTCTTGTTGGGAAGGCGGTTAAGGGTTTTAAGAGGACTTTGCGGGGTGAAACGCACCGGCTCCACGCTGGGGTGGACCTCTGGACTGGCCTGTCATTCCCTGGTCCATCTGTGACTGAGCAGTGCGTCGCTGGGCCCTTACGTGTCTGATACCGCGCATAGTTCCCCGATGGGTTCACGTTTTCCTGACATGTAATTCTCCCACGAGCGATTATGGGTAGAGAGAAAAAAAAATAAGGCAAACGGATGACAACCAAGACTCCAGATCATAGAGGGAGGGCAGCCTCTTGGCGCAGAGCCTCTGTCTTACACCGTTGCTGGGCTGTCTGCCTCCTGATGCCATGCAACTACGATGCAGCGCGGCAGTAATGTTACCGTGGTCGGCGTGCTCCTCTCAGCCGTGTCCTTAGCTGAAGTCAGTGAGCTCATTCTCCACTGGCGTCGGGTTCAAGTCGCATTAAAATAAATAGGAGGGGGTGGAATTTTACTGCTTTTTTATTTTTGCATCCCTCCTCGCCACTTGATTTACCGGGTTGGAAAGGGGTGGCAGGTGCAGGAAATCAAGCCAATGTCTAGTTACATGCCACCAGAAATCTGAAAGAATCCGCCAGTGTGAGCAGCGCAGCCAGAAATCTCAAAGGAGCGGGCCGGTGCGAACACCTTTTTTCCCATTGCAAAAAAGAGCGATGGTTGATGGAAGATGATTGGACAGATAGACTGTGAGGGTCTGTCCCATGGCTTCAGGAGGATGGTGGGGGAGGGCAGGGGGTTAGATTAAGGAATGTGATGAGATGTGATGCTTATGCATCTCCTTGCATTTATGGTTCCTTTCATGTACTGAATATGATTTGTGTCTCTTGAGCATACAGCTCCTGCGTTTCCCTGAAATGAACCTCTGTCCTCCTCTCTGTCCTCCTCTCTGTGTCTCTCTCTGTGTCTCTCTCTGTCTCTCTCTCTCTCTCTCTCTGCTCCCACATGTAGTCTCATTTTTCTCTTTGATTCTGTAAAGCTCAGGGAGATTCAGCAGGTCGTTATTATTTTTTTTTCCTTTTTTGTTTTTGTACTTAGACCTCCTTCTCTGTCCTGAGTGCAGAGGTTGTAAATAAACATTTTTAAAGTGCGTTTCCTGCCGCCTGTGTCTGTCTGTTTTGGAGGGGCCTGGAGCACGTGATCGTGAAGACAGTGATGATTCCTCATCCTCATGCACTGGAAAAGTGACAGACTTTTGTTTTTCTCCCTCGTGTGCTTGCGATTTCCCCCCCCCCCCCCAAATGTGCAGATTTGCAAACTGAAAGCTGCACGCATTCGCTTCCTGCCGCGCCGCCCAGAGCTGCCTTCCTCCCCATGTGTATAAATAGTTGCACAAGTTCAACTTCCTGTTTAACCCCCCTCACCAAGGTCTGACCTGTTTTTCTTTTAAAATTTTTTAAACAATCCCCCCCCCGCCTCCCACATCACTTGTTGTATGGCACTATTATTTTAAACTATTCATCTTGTAATAAACTTAATCGACGTCTTGGGGGGATTGATTATCTACCTGCACGTTTGTGCCTGGCTCCCTCCTGATTGGACCATGGGCCCAGAGGATCTCGAGATCTCTACCGGGCACTCGTCTGGGGCGTCTAGTTCAGAGCCTTCGTGCTGTAATGAGTAACCCAAAATGGTCGATGCTCTCTGGGGGTGTTTGTGGTCCTAGCCCCTCGGAGTCTGGGGCGTCTATCTCAGAGCCTGTGTGCTGTAATGAGTAACCCAAAATGGTCGATGCTCTCTGGGGGTGTTTGTGGTCCTAGCCCCTCGGAGTCTGGGGCGTCTATCTCAGAGCCTGCGTGCTGTAATGAGTAACCCAAAATGGTCGATGCTCTCTGGGGATGTTTGTGGTCCTAGCCCCTCGGAGTCTACATGAGCCAAAGGTCTCACGGCATGTAGCGTCATTAGGGCAGGTCCATTTCAGCCCCCTTGCATTCATACGTTTAAAAGAAAACTGGTGCAGGGCATCTTCACGGTGATGAGCCTGCGGGCTTGTGGACGGGATGTCTTGCGGTTAGGAGAATGCCAACGTGAGGCTCACACTGGCCAACGCTGGGGCTCGACCTTGCTCTCCAGGACCTGTGGGCCCACTCCCCTCCATCATCCATACCTTCTTAGTGTGGTTCATCCTAGATAAGCCCACGTGCGCCCAGAAGCGTCAGTCAAAGTCAGGGAGTGAGGGTCCCTGATCGGCTGTGACATAGCATTTGTGAGGTCCTGGACGCCGTTCCGGGAAGAGGGGACAATGGGATCACATTCCCAAACTTCCTGGAAAAACTGCATGTAAGGAGTTATTAATACACAGATGGATGTTAGGAAAGGGCCTGCAGGTGGGAGTGCCGCACCAGCACAGATTCCCTTGGGAGTCTCAGTTATCTCTTGATCTCGCGAAGAGTCATTCTGCCCAGCTGCAGACGCGTGGCTAGTGAGTCTGTCCCAAATCCAGCTGCTGAAGTCAGAGTTAATGGAGTCTGAGAGTGTTCTGTAGGTTTGGGTCAATCGTTCCAGATCAGACCATCTTGTCTGTATGGGGACATTATTCAGGAGGGGGCATAGTGGTTAAGAACATGAAGCACTAAGGAGCATTATGGTCTGTAAATGGATTAAAACCTTCTGCAGGGATCATTTGGAAAGAGCATTAGAACGTAACAATGACGTCGTCATCAAGCGCCATGGTAATTCTCCGCTAGAGTGCTTTTCTGTACAGCAATAGGCGTTTGCTGGACTGTGGTTCATTACAGGCTTGAGTAGTGATGGCAGACACGGGGAAAACAGGACACTCTTGGCTCCGCAGTGAGCCACAGCTAACTGGGACTGTTTTAGTTTTATCGCAGAGGTCGTCAGTCTCACTCCTCAATAATGTCCTCGGAGAGGAAAAGCAGACGGCGCCCCCTTGACTGAGCGACATCCGCCGTGCTCCGCATCTTGTGCGTTTCGAACCCGCCGCTGCAGCATCTCCAGTTCGCGGTCTCTGATAGCTCTTCACGCTCATTCCCCAAATTCTTTCCGATGGAAACAATCTGCCCTGGACCTGGGACTCGCCCCCCAACCCCCCCCCCCACCCGTGTTCTAAAAGCATACACCAACACGTTGACATGCACTCCACCCCCCTCCACCCCGCGCCCCTACACTCTGGGTCTTAACACTGCGGCTGTTTTCATTCCAGAACATTCCTGGTCTATAATGAAGACGTAACACATCTGACAGCCTCCTGTTCTGTGTATTTCTATTTAGACCTTTTAAATGTATTTTCCGATGAAGAAAACAAAAATCCAGAAATGATTAATGGTTATTTAATGAGTTTCTTAAAGAAGGCAAGACTGGAATTACGCAGTGGAAAATGATCCCTGAATTGCAGATATCTAAGCCCATCTCTCACACTCACCTGCTTTTTGCTCTGTCAGGAAAATAACCCTTTACCAGCTGCAGCCTCAGCAATGGCCATAAGGTCACGAAATGTACAAATGATATTCTGTTTTTACTTTAGGCACACATTTCCTTATATTGTATCTCTGAACTACAGTCTCGCCATTAAATGAATGTGCTGAATGTATTTTGAATTTTGACCTCATAAATTTTTTTATTGTTGAGGACAGATGAGGCCAAAGCATCCTCCACCCCCCGCCCCCCCCGGCTGTGTGCTTGCGGTTGAGTGTGAGTATGCCAAGTGAGTAAGGGAAAGATTCTGTTCCCAGGGTCCTGCGTGTTTGAGGAGAAAGCGTAGCTCCCAGGACAGGAAGAGAGGGTTCCGAGACCTACTTATTTCGGGACCAGAGAGGAGTAACGTGAAAACCACGCTGCTGACAGGACCCACTGGCAGACTGGGGAGAGGCAGGGGGGCAGGGCATGGAGCAGGGGGCTCCCACGGGAAGAGAGGTCGGGGGGTGGCAGAGAGAAGCATTAAGAGGAGAGGGTTATGGAAAGACGGAAGATGAAAGTCAACATCGGCACGCTAGGTGCCGCGATTAGGAGCTCTCCTCCTGCATTATGGCTTAATTACTCTGCGGATCTAGAGAATACAACAGAGGGCAAAGATCGCTCTTTCAGCATAGTCAGGCCATGATGCAACAGCGCACCATGCAAGCGGACGCGGAACAGGTGGATATTGCCGCGTTCCATGTTATAATGTTCCTGGAACAGCAGAATGGCCTTCCATAGGTCCGAAGTCACCTGCTTAGAAAAGTGTGTATAGCAGTGACCCCCTCCAGTGTCCTTACACGCCCGCTTTACCGTTTACCCCGCTGAGATATCCTTTGCTTACTTTCTTACACAGGAAAATACACGACAAGGATCTTCCATCGGTTCTGTATCGAAAGGACCCACCGAAAAAACGTGACGCTCCCTTTATCTCAGCCATTGTGCGGCTCCAAAGAGCAATGATGCTGATTAGCGCACAATCGTGTGTCCGCCTGTATGTGTTAATGTGCTAATCCATGGTCCTCTGCACTACCGCGGCTGGCCGTCTTTAAAAATAGACAGCTGATCTGCTCCTGCACCATGCCGGCTGCCTGGAGCCTGCAGTGGAAAAAGCACATCACCATGCATTACACTGAGATGGAGCGAGAGGACGAGGCGGAAGGCAGGGGGTGAGGAGATGGGGGTGCGGGGCCGACAGGTGGATTAACTCAGAAAGACACTAAATGAGAAGCCCACAAGGAGCGGAAGACGATAAGCACGTATGTATATATAAGCAGGGAGCTTTCTAAGGGAATGATGTGCCTCTTTCTGGCCTCTGATTCTGTTTCTCTCTCCATCCCCCTCTTCCTCTCCTCTATTACAGCCTCTTCCCCAAACACGGATTATCCCTGAATATCCTCCCCTCCTCCGTTTCCCTCTCTCTCTCCGCTAAAAAAGAAAAGGTCGTCGGACAGAGGAATGTCTAAAAACAATAAACCGGACCAGATTCTTTCCAAAAAAAAAAAAGCCTCGTTAAAACACTATCAAGACCACTTTTAAAATAGACCCAAGATATGACGTCCAAGACTGAAAAATCACACACTATCAAAATGTGCTTCCTTAAAATATAAAAACGCATAAAAAAAACAAGCAAACGTAGATGCATATATATCCACAGTCACAATGTGAAATGGACAGCTCTGTATCTAAACGTACACATGTAAATGCAAATGGACAGTTCTACACGTCCAGACACATAAACTCACTCGAATAAGTTTGTATACCCAGATGCACATGCAGAAATAAACACACACCCTGTCACGCACAGGGGACCCAGCTGAAACTGCCTACTCTCCTCTTCACTGTCTCCTGACACTGTCCCTACTGCTGTGACCTAAAGTGGTCAGTCACACTAGGCGGCCCTGACACATTCACTCAAAGTCCAGGACGTTCACAAGGGCCCTTTGAGACCGCCACTCAGGGTACAGCAACGGCCTCTGTCAAAATCACTAATGCCATGGTGAGCAGCAACTTCTGCACATTAGTGCAGCCACACACACTCAGCAAACACATCATGCTTGATGGTGATGGACTGAGACAGGTAGATACAGGGTCTAACCACTTTTAGAACAATTTATCCTTCGGTACTTTTTTAGTCCGCTACAGTCTTCTATGTTTGAAAGTAATGGGTGTTTTCAACTTATATCATTATTTATAGAGGACAGGACTCTGGACCTCATAGTGGTAAGCTTGTGTCTGCAGTCAGATGGAACAGGTACAACTTTACAAACCTTCCTTCACCCAAACTACTCTATGGAAAAAAACACCGAAACTGTATAAAGCGTGAAGCGTGAAACTTGAACTATTACGTGGTTGCAAAGATATATATATATATATCTTTTATATATAATGTGCGTAGACAACAAGTCGGTGTCGTTAGTTATCATAACTAGATTTATGGATGTTTTGTGATGTCTGAAATTATCATATATTTTTTCTCTATTATTAATACATTACTCTTTAGCAAGTGTCATGTCGGAAACAGGGTAACTTAAAGTTGACACGCAAACCCAGGTACACATACAGCATAGTACATTTCACAAGAATTGCGGGTGCATTAAAATGCTTAACGTTTCCATCCACACATAAAACGGGACAGATTATTACATTAAATCCCTAATCGAGAACCTCGAATTCACTGGCTTCTTTTTAGCGGTGGGGTCACACAGAACAGCGCCCCCTGGCTGCTGCCTTTTCGACGGCGCCCAACGGGGTGAAAGTGAAGAGTTGAAAGGTCGCGGGGACGCCGTGGTGACGGGCTGTTACCGCTTATCCCTGTCCGGCATGCTGCAGCTAACTTGAAGCAAGACTGGTTTTTATATGACTCTCTAAGTTTTTATTTCTGTCATGAATGCTGTTGGAAGTTTCGTTAATTATGTAGCTCTCCGTGCCCCAGCAGTCTGCATTAGCGTTGTGACTTGTGCCGCAGCCCGCCTGTAAGCTTAGCCAGCGCGCTAAGGCTAACCGCGGCCACTCAGGTGGGTGATACCGGCCGACCACATGTTATTCGCGGTGATGTTTGCCCTGTTGGTTTATCGCTACACTGCTGGAACACCTCTGCTTGTCTAGTTGGATAGCCAGTCACCGAGTAGGTAAGCTAAACCCCTTAGCCTTCTCAGTATGTGTGTTGTAGCCCTGCTAGCGGCCTCTCTGTTATGGTGTATAACTGGTAACGGCGCTTGGTGAACATGTTTCTGAGGAAATGCTTATCAAGACAGTGTAATTTACTCATGTCATATGGAGAATGCCGTGTTTGCCAGTGAATTAAGCGATGTGTCTAGCTAAGCGAATGTGCGCCGTTGTCTCGTGCCAGCTCGAGGCGCCTTTGCACGTCGGATGCAGATAGAAGCCGCATGCAAACATGCAAAATACTTCCTGAAAAGCTGATGTGTGCGTGAAACCGGCTGTCGTGCTAAAAGGAAAACTTCGTGCCGTATGTAGGCAGAAACGTGACTGGAACATCAGTTTGAGTGTATGTCACTAACAATCATAACTACCACCCCCGTATGAGTGTGCTACCAAAAATGTTAGCGCCCAGATGGTAATACACGGTGGGTTTCACCCCCAGGAACCCAGCTCGATAACTATGGGGTTGGGTATATTGCCTCCCTTCCTTGTTTACTAAACTAATCACCGTCGTTGTGCTTGGGGCCATACAAAGGCTCACGTGTTATAGGTTGTACTAGATGCTTGACCGGGTCATATTTAGGTGCTGCGAAGGAGATGGTTCGTTGCATCTCACCGCCTGCGTACATTCTTTCACTTCTATACTACTATACCATTAACATCACGCAGTACCCTTCCAGGATCAGACGCAAGTCTAAATTTAAGCAGTGCTTTCCACCTAATAACCCTTCCTCTCGTTCTCCTTGAACAAAGAAAAACATAGTGGCTTGGTTTAACTGGAACCGTGAGTACCTCCCAGTTTAACACAATAGAAGAGAAGTAGTTAGACCAGGGCGTAACAGGCAGCATGTGGTGATTCCACCCACATTGGATTTAGTTAGGTTCTCTTCCACCCAGCTCCAGCCTTTATAAGTCACATACCTACAGGTGTATGTTAATGGGCACCTGATTTATGACTGGAATGCTGCCACATTTGACCCATAGTCTCATTGTTTCTTTAAAGTAGACACCTTACAACTTTGTTTCACTAAAACAGCCTCCAGCTTCATCACATTTACCGAAGATGAGCGTGCCGAGGCGGTCATGTCTCTTAATTGGCAGTCATTGGTCATTTCAACTCTGTAAAATATCCAGCGTCTGGGTTTGCTGTCTAGTGTGGTAATATGAGAGCAAACTTGTTTTGCAGATGTAGGTCATGCTATTCCTGTTTGATTAAAAATGGATTTTGGATTTTATGATACAAGTTAAACACAGACCTTTATGATTTTGTTAAGTCTAAGGGTGACCAAATATGCGTAGTAATAAAATTTAGTTGCTGGAGTCGATGGAGAAGCAGAAGTTGTGATGCGATGGTGTGGCGGCCCTGCCTCTCAACATACATGCAAGGTGCTGGCTGGGAAGGCTAAACATCTACATGTTGGTCATCAGCATGCTTTGCCTGCTGATGATGGTGGTGGAGAGGCTAGCTGTTTATTTGAATGTAAATCTCGTCCAGTGGACCTGCGCAAACAGAGGTGATGGCTAGTTTTATTTTTATTTTTTCGACCAATCAATGAAGCAAACTCATTTATCAGCCCCCCTCTCCCCAGTTAGAGGAAGTTTCCTGGCAACATGCCCTGTTTAGCATAAGATCTCAGTACTGAGTGTTACAGATATGTCCAGACGCAACCCCTCCCCCCAAGTTCTTGTTGACAAGACCCCTCTCTGGAATATGCGCCTCAGCCTTTGACAGCTATAGTCGCAGAGTCAGCCAGGATACATAAACATGGTGGCCCAGGGCATGTGCTGTGATGCTCATTTTAAGCACTGGGAGGACAAATAATTAGAGAAATATATACAGTATTTTAATGAGTGTATTGGGAATCAGTCACTTTTGTGCGTTGTGCAGAAAGTATCCTATTTGGGATGGTGTAAAGTTGTGTGAAAGGCACCCAGTGTACTAGTGATGTTTGTTTATTTGCAAAGTCATGCCAGTGAAGTACATCATAGATTCTTGTTTGACCTTTTGTGGAGAGTCGATGGAAAAAGTCATTAAAATGTTGATGTTGGTGTCTCTCCCCACCCCGTCTCCTGTGAACAGGTTTGATTGTTAAAGCCAGCGATTAGCCAGGGAGATACAGCCCAAGGTTGAAGTCCTTTTTATTTTCCACTTGTCTTGCAGCTTTCGGGTCACGTCTGCAATGGGAAGAGCACAGACAGAAAACGAGGGCCTGTGCTTGTTTTCGGATGGCTGATCCATGCTTTCCTTAGGGTTTTTGGTGGTATTGTTTCTGATTCCTAAACTGAACTTCAAGTGGGTGGTTGAGAGGGTTTGAAGGACTGAAGCCAATAGATGGCCAGACAGGAATGCAGAAAAGTCTCGTTTGTGCAGAGTGACCTTGATTAGAAAAGCAGATGTGAGGTTTGTGGGCTTATTAAGAGGTAGGAGTGGTAGCAGCAGGTGGTATGGTGGACAGATACAAACCTGTAAGCACATGGGTGCTGGTGCCACGTTTACAAGGTGTCTCGCCCTAGCATAGTACTCTTAATCATAGTAATTAACTTCCGTTATACTCACATTGTATATGGCATTAGGGCACAAAACGTTAAATTTGACACCTGTATCTGGGTGGAAAAAGACAAGAGTTGCTTGGTTTTGTGTGAGGTGGTGATGTTATCGTGCCAATTTGTTCGCATGACAGCTTTCATCCACAGGGAATTATGGGCCGTTTGCATTTGCCCTTCCCACGATGGGAGAGTTCCATCCCTGGGGAAGATGTGTGTGTTGGGGGAAGGTGCGATGGGTCGGTCGGGGTGTGCATTGGGAGGGCTTCAGATGAATGTGCTGAGTTAGTGAGTCCTTCACCTCTCTCACGCCTCATATTTTCCATCGTTAAAAAAAACTCCCAGCCGGGGCATAAGTGCTGAATTAACTACTTTACAGCGGTGCACGGAGCTGCTGTGTCATGCTGACGACGACGCGGGTTGGGAGATCTGTGGCTGGGGCGAGGCTTTCAAGCAGGAGATGGAGATGAGCTCGCCTGGGTCATTTAGGGTTTATGGTGGAGGAGGGGTGGATGAGCACGGTTGGCGCAGCTGTGGCTGTTTGCCTCGCCAACCTCGGGAACGTCCCAAATTAGATTTGTTCCATAAAACAATTACACAACATGCTTATTTCAGAAAAACAGGCGGATGCCTCTTCTGACTTCAGCCCCTGTGACCTTTTCATCATTACCTGTAATTGTATAGGTGTTCTTCTTTCCCCATGTACGGAAAATAAATGGAATCTCACTGTAACTTGCAGAAACATGATGCCCACATGACTTCCAGTGGCTGGTCTGTGAAATATGCTGCACAAGTGTCTTGTTAATGGTTGACGTGTGTATTTTCACTTCTGCAGTCGCTGGTTTATTTTTACCTAATTTGTCAGCTTTATCCTTCATTTTTTCCCCCATCCTCATTCAGGTCTGACTTGTCGGAATGACTTCTTGGCTCTGTATCTGTGTGGAATTTCTCTGCGTTGTAGGCTTGAGGTGTGGTTGGATTTCAGTCGGCGCCCTGAGCCATTTTGACAGGGAGTCTTGCGGAGTTGCTGTGTAATTGGCCCTGTTATCTGCTTGTAAGTGCGCCTCTGGCGGGCAGCTTCTAGAGCGCGGCGCTGGCTTGTCGTCTCCATTTCAGGCTGAATAAGCGGTGACAGGAAGACACATTTTGCGTTACTTGCAGCATGTTCACCACTTTGTGCCGGGCAGCGGTGGTGTGCAGTGTGTACATTACAAGGTTGGCGGAAAACATGCAGTCCTGCGGGGTTGAACACTGAGTTTCCTTGGTTAGCTTTTGATTGATTCCTGTGGTTTGCAGCATGGTTTCGGCGCTGAAATGGAAAACGTGTGTATGTTTGTGTGTGCGTGCTAGCGAGTGTATGCCCACGTCTGCCACAGCTCTCAGATCCCCCAGGTGGGCAGGACGGGTGTGTGTTGGTGTAGGCAAGTTGGAAAACATTTTTGGGGAGTCCCCCCCCTCAAGGGCTCTC
The DNA here is from genome assembly GCF_023856365.1 of Brienomyrus brachyistius. Taxonomy (NCBI): domain Eukaryota; kingdom Metazoa; phylum Chordata; class Actinopteri; order Osteoglossiformes; family Mormyridae; genus Brienomyrus; species Brienomyrus brachyistius. Next base: position 24,337,390 of record NC_064546.1, read on the forward strand.
TGGGTAACAGGAAGAAGTGAGTAAGTGGTAGGGAGCTGGAGCAGGGCCCCAGCTGAGGAGTGCGTGAGAGTAGAGTGTAGGCCCCAGCAGATGGGCAGCCGTGTCCCCAGGAAGGGCCGCAGTGGGGGAGTGGCTAGGCCTGTACAGTGGAGAGTGAGCCACAGCGCAACTGTCACCGTTGACAAACACTGAGGACAGAATCTGATTGGAAGGAATCTGCAGAGCTTAGTCACCCCTCAGAACCCCTCCTCCCCAAGCTGGAGTGCCGCTCAGGTGATGGACCTCGCGAGCTGTGTTAGCGTTTCAGTGATGTTCCAGGTGTCAGGTTATGTAGCTGGTGTCCTGTTTACCTGCGCTGCTCTGTGAACTGGGCTTCATGTCCAAGTCAGCCAGGAGTAAGTAGCCGGTTTTGGGGTGCGATTAAATCCAGGCGGGACGTCGAACTGTTGAAATGATGATTGTCATTATGCATTATGCTGTCGTTAGGGGAAAATGGCTTGAGTTGAGTTGTGTTGTGTTTGCGTGTGCCCCCCACCCCGCGGTTGTTTCCCATCACAGGCATGTGCTGCATTTTGTGGTTTCTGTTTGTCTTGTGCTGGGGTAAGTGAATGCCGCAGTCGGGGTGACGCGGAGCAGAGTGCCTGCGTCGTTGTTTGCCGACTTCCTGTGCTTGGGTTTTCCTCGCCATCCTTGTGTTTGTTGATCTCGCGTCAGTGCAGCGGGGCCTCGCTCCAGCTGTGCTTATAGCGTCCTTGAAGCTACTGCGCAGGATGTGAGCGCGGCACGGCTGCTTTCTCATGTCTAAAAACGCTGTCTCTGTCTTCCTTTTTTTGTCCCCTCTCTCTCTCTCTGTGTCCCCTCTCCTCGTTCCTTCACTCCCTCCCTCCATGTCCCTCAGAGACGGCGATGGCGGTGTCAGCGCGGGGTCTCTACTTCGTGGCGACGCTCTTCCTGACCAGTTTCTTCGGCAGCGTGTTCATGCTGGGCCCGGTGTTGCCACTCATGCTACTGTCTCCGGCCTGGTACCGCTGGCTCACGGATCGCATCGTCGCCACCTGGCTGACGCTGCCCGTGGTGCGGTGGCCCTCCTTTGTCTTGCCCCTTCCCTCTGTCTCCATGTACCCGAATGTTGGTCTTGTTCATATTTCTGTCTGTCCCTGACTCCCGAATCCTGACTCACTCAAAGGTGATCCAAATGAATGTTAATGCCTCTCAACAAACATGCAAGGTGCTGGCTGGGAAGGGTAAAAATAACAGCTCAGTGTTTGGGCCCAAATTCCAAGTGGGCTGTTGTTCTTGTGATCTAATATTGCATGTGAACGGCAATCTCTCGGAAGAGTGCCTCCCTGAGGTGCGTCTTAGACTCCGCGCCTCATCCCTGGTCTATGGGCAAGGTTCCGCAAACGGTTTCCATGTCTGCGACATTGACGTGGCCTGTTCGGCACCCTCTTTAGGCACTGCTGGAGCTGGTGTTTGGCGTGAAGGTGGTGATCACCGGCGATGGCTTCATCCCCGGCGAGCGTAGCGTCATCGTCATGAATCACAGGACACGCCTGGACTGGATGTTCCTATGGTGCTGCTTGCTCCGCTACAGCTACCTGCGGCTGGAGAAGATCTGCCTGAAGGCGGCACTGAAGGCGGTGCCGGGGTTTGGTGGGTGGTCGTGCGCTGTTAATAGTGGGACTTTACATCCCTAAACCAGTGTTTCTCATCCCAGTTCGCTGGGACACCCAGAAAGTCCGCTTTCCCTCCCAGCTTCCAGCGAATCAAGGACACCAACTACCTGGTACATATGTGTTGGGAGCTAGGAGGACGCAAAAGTGTGGGTTCTCTGGGGGACCCCGACTTGGTTGTGAAAAACTGTTTTAGGGCATTCAAAGACCGAAGGGGCCAGGCTGTCTCACCTTGGAGTGTAGGGTGCCTTACTTGAATTGTATGTAAAATTGCATTTGAGCAGCCTGATACCGATGATGATGCCTGTCGAGCTGGTTTGAGGTGCGGTGGCTTGCCCGGCCCTGGCTTCTCATCCAAGGCTGATCCCCTGTCCGTATCCCGCAGGCTGGGCCATGCAGGTGGCCTGCTTTGTTTTCATCCAGCGTCGCTGGGAGCAGGATCGCAGACACTTGGGCAACATGCTGGACTACTTCTGTGCTATCCGCGAGCCCCTGCAGCTGCTCATCTTCCCAGAGGGCACCGACCTTACTGGTGAGCATGCCACAGAAAGGGAAGTGGCCAGTTTTGCGGATGACGCAGCCGCTGGAGGAAAAGGGTGTAATGAGCTGTATTGCATCCTCTGGGTGCACCATCGTCCTTTCGCTTCCCTCACTCTCATTTAAAAAACAAAAAACAACAAAACATGACGTGAACCTGCCACGTTCTGGTGCTCTACAAAACGGCAGGCATGCTGAGCATCTATACACAGTGGGGTGTGGGGTGGATTCACTTGGACTGATGTACGATTACCCAGGAACACTCAGGTTCCCGCTGCATCCTAGGATGCCCTGGAATGAGCGGGAGGGTATTGAGGGCCTCCTGTTGCGTGCAATCCTCTTATGGGATTTGGCTGGCCCGACTCTGGTAGTGTGACGTCACTAATACTCCCCGGGCTGAGCCTCTTCTCCCTTTGGCGAGACGTGAGACTGCCCCGTGTCGTCATGTCTTGAACCCGCCGGAGGCAAAGAGCTCACGTGACGCCGAGAAACCTTATGGCGCCCAGCAGGCTCCGTTAAGCTGCCCTTAAGATGTCGTGGGCTCTGGAAGAAATGACGTCAGGTCTAAATGCCGGCGGACGTGCAAGGACGCCGTCACCCATAGCTTAGCGTGCAGTGGATCCACATCAGGCAAAGGAGAGGGAGGAGGTCTGGCGTCTAATGTTACAGGCGTGGTCGTTCCGATAATGGCTGGGCACCACGGGGATCTTGTTTCAGCTGGACCTACCTAACGAAATGAGTTTGTTTTAAACATGTGAAACAGAGATGCACTTGCAGTCAGCTTTTGGGCAATGAAAGTTCATGTGCCCCTCCTCCCCTCAGAGAACACCAGAGCACGAAGTGACGACTTCGCCGAGAAGAACGGACTGCCTAGATACGAATACGTGCTGCACCCCCGCACCACTGGATTCACCTTCATTGTGGACACGCTGCGCAAAGGTCAGAGGTCACGTCATCAAACTGTTTCATAACTAAATCTCATTAACTCGCATACGGGTGGGGAGTCAGCAGTATGCCAAAGACAATCATGAAATCCTTCATTATTCCCTTGTTTACCAGTGATTAGGGTGAGCTGCCATACCCCTCCCCTCCACCGGGGGCTCTACGCACTGCATGCCCCAGATGTCATGTCTGTGTGTGTATGTCAGCATGAACAGCATGTTGGAGATTATCTCAACAGAGGTCCATTTGATAAAGGGACAAACAAACTGCCTAGCTGCCAAGGCTGGTGTATTATGCGCTAGGCCCCGAGCTGCACTGTGCACGCCTCTTTTTTTTACCACGCACAAATGTCTCTCCTTAATTGTCCTCCAATTTGAACAGGAGACAATCTGGATGCCGTTCACGACATCACTGTGGCTTACCCTGAGAACATCCCACAGACGGAGCGTCACCTTGTACTGGGCCAGTTCCCCCAGGAGATCCACTTCCACGTGCAGCGGTACCCGGCATCCGAGCTGCCCGACTCTGCAGAGCAGCTGCAGGTCTGGTGCCAGGAGCGCTGGGCAGAGAAGGAGCAGCGGCTGCGCGACTTCTACATGGGCGCGAGGCGCTTTGACGCCACGCCGGGCGTCAGCCACGTACCGCCCTGCAAGACCGCTGCACGAGTGCTGCTTATCAAAGCGGCCTCTCTGCTCTACTGGAACGCCTTCGTCGGGCTGTGTTGCGTGGGTCTCTGGCTCTGGCCGCCACTGCGCATCTACCTTCTGCTTGTGGCACTGTTCTTTATTGGTCAGCAGAGGGCGCTAGGAGGGCTCGAGCTGCTGGAAATGGCCTGCCACCGGCACTGGAGCAGCGAGGCAGGGCTGAGACCCGTGGCTGCTGGGAAGGAGGACTGAGTTGACGAGTGGAAGTTCGAATACCAAGTACTCTTGGTACCCCCCCCTCCCCCGGTTCTGTTATGGCTCCCCGTAATTCAAGGCCTTTCAAGCACTGACTGATTTGTTGCTTTGATGGGGTAGGATACCTCAGGGTGGGGGAGGCAGGGATGGGTCCACAAGAACAGGGAAGCTAGTGCAAATGTCTCCCTCATGATCCTTGTGCACAACTGATTGTGTTCTGCATGGACAATCTCTCTCTCTCTCTCTCTCTCTCTCTCTCTCTCTCTCTCTCTCTCTCTCCTGTCTGTCCATCTTTCTGTCCCTCTACACACTGGCCCATGGTATGGGCTGCCCGTCTGTCCATGGAAACCAGAATACACTTGCATGCACTTCAGTCACTTGAAGTCTGGTATGTCCGTCACTTTGTCAACACGCTGTGTATTTAAATTCTTTTTGGGCAACAGCTGATTTTATTGCATAACCATCGAGTTTTCACAGGCACATATTTAGTGGAGAAAGTGGGGGGGGGGATCCCTTCACTACGGAGCAGATTATGATGTTATTATTTCAGGCTGCTAAGCTTGTTTTTAATCTTGGAATTTTGTATGATGCATAGGAATATGCATATATTTATTGGACTAGCTAAGGGGGGGGGGAATTAGCCAGCCAAGGGTGTTTGGCAATACAGCAAGTGCCTGCTGCGTAGCATCTCGCTGATTTGGCAGTGTCACATGACCCAGCAGACAACCCAGCATCCGCTAGAGATAAATACCCGCACTGTGATTGGCATCAGGTTTCTGTCTTAGCACAGCGGGGCTGCATACAAATCTGGGGAATATGGGCTAGCAGGCTTTCAGCTCCTGGCCCTAGGGCACATATTGGTGGCAGGTTGCACTGTGTGGCTTTCTGTTTACTTGGAAGATCAGGCGTAAAAAGCTTAGTTAAGGTGCTATCCAATTACCGATCGCTCATCCATAGGATTCAATGGAAAATCTGTCAGTCAGAGTCATTCTTGTGGGATAAGAGTATGAGAACACAGCCAGACTGTGAGCCAGGTTGTTTCGTATTAATGCTGTCTGTATAGAATATTTTACTTCCTTTTATTCTCTTTTACGACTCCAGTTTTTTTACGTAGCTTTTTAAAGCCTGTCTCTCTTTGTTCATTTTGTGCGTATCATGATGTTTTCATGTTCCTGGGGGGGGGGGGGGGGTTCAATAATCAGCTGATATCTGAGTGATACTCATCACTAACCCTCCAGAGCCACTGTTGGAGAAGCTGTGTAACCTTGGCAACTCCTGCTTTGCCTGTGGACGAAGTACCAGGTGTGCTAATATTTGAGGAAGGTATGACAAGACGCCTCCAAGCCCACCTCTGGGCCCCGTAGCTCCTCTAGGTTCGGAATCCAGGAACCTCAGTGTCAGCCGGAGTTCATAGAGAGACGCCCTTCTCGCCTCCTCCTGAGCGACTTACTCACAGGTACCCAATAGTGTATGCAGTACACGGGCACTCATGTCTATCAATAGCATTTTTTTAACTGTACTTTTTATTTGCTGTTGGAAGAACACCCACTTCCCCCCCTGTCTAATGATATGGTCTTTTTAACCTTGCCGGGGCTGATTGTTGTGCCAAGGATGACCGAAGCTCACAGTGGGGGGGGGGCTGGCTGGCCAGTTCATCAGTCGCCCCACTTTCCATCCAGATTAGGAGTGGAAACTAGCCCTGAGCCCTCACCTCCCCAGGAGGGCTTTGGCCGCCTCTTGGTCCACATTGCCAAATTAGTTATTGACAGCTGAAAACAACAGGATGCTGCCAGGAGGGAAAGGAGAAAACTCTCATCAGTAAATCAGCCTCATTTGCTTTTCGTCACTCTCTGCTGTGTTCTGTCCCCTGTTACTGACGCTTCCATTCCTGCAATGCCTGCCCCTCTTATAGGCCGTCATGTCCTATTAGATGCTGTACATCTTTTTCTTTTCTTAAGAGGAAAGTTGTCCAGGTGTAACGTCCTGGTTTGCGCACTGTGATCTGTTGTGTCACTCTGTCGTCCGGTGGAGGTGATGGTAGTTTTGGGGAGGTCCCAGTGGACCTTAATATAATAAAGACCTATATCCAGCTACATGTCCGTAATGATTTTATAGAATTGTTCTCCTGCCTTTTTGTTAATTTTTAATTTTTTATATATATATATATATATATTTATTTATTTATTTATTTTAAATCCCTCTGGTCTACACTTGTCCCTGACTTCACCTTTATTCCTTCTTCCTCCATCATTGGATCAGATCACCATCAGCTTGCGTTGGAGACCATTTTATGACTGAGGAACATTCTCTTGTCTCCTGCCGTTAACATATAATGTATCTGGACTCTCTCTGTGTGTTTTTTTTTTCTTGCTGTGTTTTTGTGTTATTTTAGTTTCCACTTCTTGAACTGCATCATTGTCTGTCTATGAGTGTGATTATGAGTTCAGTGGTAAGTGATCAGACTGCACACCCCCTTGAACACCTTAAGCGGCAGATTCAGCCAGATTATATAGAACACAGCCTTGGTTGTTGGTGTAGGGATCTGAGGCGTTACGCTGCTCCTCAAGTGCTGGAGTCCCTCTTCATATAGGGAGACCGTTTAATTAGCACTTGTTTAGCACTTAACCCGGGGTTTTTTTTTTTTTTCTTTATCTGTCCAATTAACTACCTCTAAGACAATTAGGGCCTGAGGTTGAAAGAAAATGAGCTCGCACTGGGCACGCCCTGAGTATACCCTGAGCTATCCATTCACGTCAGTCTCAGCAGAAACATTCTGAGGTGCCTTTTTGTAGTTTTTAATCTTATTAATGCAATTTAATGAGAACACAGATGATTGCCATAATGTATTATACACGTACGAAGGTCCTGTAGGTGTAACAGCTCACGATATTTAGGCTTCAGCTTCAGGAATGTGCCCCCTGGTTGGGAATGGGGCGATGGAGTCGTGATAAGCAGGAGGGTGACACCTAGTCCAGACCCAGCTTTGTCTTTCCTGGGCATGGCAGGGCCAATCCATCCAGCCTAAGAGTGGCAGGTCAGTATGTGTACCAGGATGCCAATTAGGGCGTTGTGATCCATCCATCCATTTTCAAAGCCGCTTATCCTACTGGGTCGCGGGGGGTCCGGAGCCTATCCCGGAAGCAATGGGCACGAGGCAGGGAACAACCCAGGATGGGGAGCCAGCCCATCGCAGGGCGCACACACACACCATTCACTCACACATGCACACCTACGGGCAATTTAGCAAGTCCAATTAGCCTCAGCATGTTTTTGGACTGTGGGGGGGGAAACCGGAGTCCCCGGAGGAAACCCCCCGACGACATGGGGAGAACATGCAAACTCCACACACATGTGACCCAGGCGGAGACTCGAACCCGGGTCCCAGAGGTGTGAGGCAACAGTGCTAACCACTGCACCACCATGCTGCCCCCAGTGCCAACCACTGCACCACCATGCCGCCCCCGCATTGCAATCTCCTCCATCTAATGAGTGCCAGAAGGCCAGCAGATTGTCAGGCTGTAATGCCTGCAGACTCTGCTTTTAGTGAATGAATCTCTTCAGTACCCTAAATCAATAGGAATAATTACAAGCCACGTGCTCTGAAATGTTTGTCTTTCTAAATATTAGCATGACTTTGCCTGGGGTTCTTTGAGTTCTCCGTGTAAGTCAGTGTCTTCACTGCCATCAGGCACTTCGTTGTTTTCAGGAGTGTTCCTCTGTAACTTCCTCCTCAGGGCTGTCTAGCTTCCCCGAATTACGGAATAATTTAGCCAGCTGGGGCGGAGTAGAAGTGCTGACCTTATTTTTTTTCCTATATATATACCATTCAGGAAGTTACAGTATTCCAGCAATTGACAAATGCTGAATAGATTGGGTCCAACAAACCAACCACTCAAAGCAGCATAACGGGCCAGGTAATATTTAAACTTTATTATTATTTTATACAAGCTCTTAATGGCGACTTCTGCAAAGCTGGGTGGAGTTTTTTTTTTTATGGGAACGACTGACTCTTACTTCTGTCAGAGTTCACCTTTCTGGCCTTGCAAACTGTTTTAAAAATATATGGGCTTTCGGTTCTGCAAAGTCCCCTTACGTTTGCTTGATTGCATTCAAGTCCTGTGGTGAAGGGTTTTCCAGACATCCATCAGTCCGTACGGCGTCAGAATGGCAGCAGAATAATCGCCGTACGACGAGGAACTGTGGCAGACCACAGGCAGAGCTGATTCACAGCGGTTTTTAAGGCTAGGCCAGGGTTGCTGTGGCAACTGACTTGCCCTGTTGCCTGGCGACATGGCGCTGAGTGATGTCAGCACATTTGCTGATGGAATGGAAGATCGGTCACTGGAATCCTTTTGGAATGATGTAGCTGCTGGTACTGCAGGTGGAGGTATCCGAGTGGTGCGACATGACGTTACGCCATGTGGTTCAGGAGGGCTGCTGGCTGAGGGCGAAAGTCATGGATGCCAGTCAGGCCACGATCCTGACGTGGCAGCATGTATCACACGGTGATTCCTTTGCACGCGTCTGTCCTCCTTTGCATCTCGGCAGCCTGAAAATGAAATCTGAATCTCTGTCCCAAGGGCATGTCTGAATACAAGGGTCCTGAGGAATCTCTCTGTGCTGGAAGGTGAACTCTATAGTGTCAATTGTTGGGGAGAGTGATTAGTGTTTTTTTACCAATTCAGCGTCAAAGATCTATTTTTAAAATTAAGCTCTTGGTCAAGGCTATTTGAGGATGGATCATAATCCTAATACTGCTCATAGTCAGTCATACTGACACTGCTGTACAGTAATAGTAGTAGCTACATAATTCATTTGGTTTCATGGCCTTGGTGTGAGGGGCCTGAATGCATTATGACATTCAGCTTTATTCTCTTTCCCAGTACTATATAGCTGCTAGTTGTGGAGGAAAATCAGGTTAGGAGACCAAGAGCTTGTCACGCTGTGAAGAGAACCCGACCCTTTTAAAGTTTGGAGTCTGGAAAACGGCCTGCTGTGTTAAGCGCTTTGAGGACGGGTACGATCAGTACACTGGGGGTTTGAGTAGGTGGCGATGGACCCTGTTAGCTGATGATGATTGTCAGTGGATGAACTCAACTGTGTGTTGGTTAGGACGCAACTAATAATAGTGTAGTAACATGGTGTTCTACTGCTCTGGTTCCATTGGCAGTTCACCCCCACCCACCAAATCCAAAATGATAATTCTTCACCCCTGAGCGTTGATGTCACCTCTGCTGGCTTTTGCCACTGTGCTGGAGTCGCCGTTCTCCCTCGCAGTGCTTGACAATTGCGCCCACTGCAGGGCAGCGGCGGGATAGTGAGAGAAGGCGGGAGGCCGCGCCGCCTACCCTCTGTGCCCTCATCTATTAATAACATCATTTCGCACCCCGCTGACATCGATCTTAAAGGGGACGGCGGCGGAGGACCTGAGTCAGAGGACCGATGAGGTTTCTTTTATCCCTCTATTCTATTTTTAATTCCTAACGATGATCCGAGCGTACATCACCCTTTTCACTTCTCACTCTCCCTATGATCCTTCCTGTTCAGCCTATTTTTAACCCCGTACCGTCGTGTATTGCAACTGCCCTTGATGCCGTCCCTTTTTCTCACGTGTCGTATCGGCCGGGCTGTAGCCGGGTGGTGGCGATGCTTGCGCACGGGGGTCTTGCAGGGCCAACGGGGCGCGTGCCCTCGTGGGCAGGGGCTACGACGGCCCTGTGGTGACGTAGCGCGGGACAGTTACCGTAGAAGGATGCGTGTGTGTTCTGGGAAACTCACATACCTATTATTATCATCGTTACACTTCTCACAAATAAAAGGCAGTGTAAACAGACGAACGTCTGTTTATTCTTTAGAAGAATACACACGTCCAACTTTATTACAGGTGGGTAGGGGAGAATTAAGGATGACTCAACCCTTAGCTGTTTGTGCTCCTTAACTGGTAGTTAAATGTACGCCGGTCTGATCAAACTCATCACGTTTCTTCTCTCGAAAGGCTGCCAGGTGAGTCACGGTACCCAACCGAGTCCATCGTAGCACTCAGCACGTAGCTCAGCTTACGGTTTCCAGTCAAGCGTCCCACATCTCCTCCCGTTACATCCCACTGACTGCATTCTGCAATCTCCAAGCCCTTTGAGGCCACGAAGACTTAATCACAGTGAGCGCTCGGTCTGGGTGACTGAAATCACAGCTGCGAGCGTATTTCGGCTTGGGTTACCTGGATTCCGGTGCCTTGCTGCCATCTACTGTTTGTATTCATAAACTACACCAGGGTCCTTCATAAAGTTAACACAAAATATACCACCACATGTACGTGGTCATACTCTGGGACACCCAAGTACGCATTCACCTTTAAAAGCAGTAAGTGCAACAATCGATTGTTGTAACAGCGCAAATGCATACTTACATTAATTGGCACCGATGACAAGAAATTATCGTGCGTTTTAACCTTTATAACGCAAATGAAGTACGAATTAGCATATAAAGGTTGAAATGCTTGTCATAGTGCAAATTAACATAAAATAAGTATGCATTTTGAATGTGCATCCCTGGTCACTGGTCGTAATACCCATTGTTATATCTAAAAATGAAGCATTATTCTTCAACTTATATTTCAGAATGCATAATATGAAGCCTTTGAAAAACAGCAAATGAAAACTAACATGAAACTGTTTTCTATCATGCACTTATAGACGTGCATGACAACATGCAGGCAGGTTTCTTTGTAATTTGTGTTTGACTTAATTCTGCATTTTACCGAAAAAAGGCAAAACATTCCCTGATTGACTTTGTCACAAGTTGATGATAATTTCAATCAGGATGGTGAAATTTATTTAGGACTGCAAAAATGGGTCGATATAGACTGTCAATCCAGTCCATAGGGTTGCTCAGACAGTCCACATTTTTGTTTCCTCTTAGCGCACCAATCATTCAGGCAGTGGGGAAGACCAAATAGCTGGTGCAGTTGTGGAGGGAGCTGGGAGGAAGCAAAAATGTTGGTTATCTGGGGGTCCCCAGGGTCTGGGCTGAGGAACACTGGTGTCAGATATTTTACAGACAGACCGTGGGTAACACGGGTGGTTTGAATATTGGTCCTGTTCTGTGTGTGGAGTTGCATGTTCTTATGCTGGGTACTGAAGTTTCCACCCACAGTCCAAACGTATGCAGGTAGGCTGACTGGTGCCCATAATGAGGGAGCGTGTGTGTGTGTATATATATATATAAAATATCACCTGGCCTTAACTAATTAATTATCTGGTCAATTACCAATATAAAACCACCCTTCCTAATTAGTTAAAATAGATAAATGACTCATGTTTTTTAGAGGTAATTTATTAGTTTTAAATCAAAGTGCATAACTCTTGTGGCAAACCAATTTTATCATTTGATTAAGAGTATTTTCCGCTGCACACAGTCCATGGGGGAGTTAATTAGCTCAGATCTGTTACTGATCTACTTCAAGCACTTGTGGCAAAACATCACTTCTTTTTAGATGGGGCTTCTGGCCAGCTGGCTGTTATTTAGCAACATGTGCTTGGCAACCCACCAAGTACTGCTGCACGTCTGCTTTCTCTGGGTGACCTTTACAGCCCAGACACCCTAACGTCGCTCACATATTTTTTCTAAATCAGTTAGCTTCATAGGATAATTGACTAAACATTCCACAAAGACAAAACATGAATCATTATTGCACGCGGGTGATGGGATTCGGCAGTGCTTGCACCTGGTTCGAGTGCATGCGGTCGTTCGAATGAACAGCACAGTAACTGAGGTGATGGTGTGGCAGAGGGGATTTGGTTTGCCATGGGGCCGTTCAGATTCCCTTTGCTTGGGCACTCGGTGCCCACTGACTGAACGGTTCCTCCCAGCAGTTACTCTGAATTTGGTATTCTGCTGTTCACTGGGTTTGACAGTCTGTGCCCTGGAGGAGTGGAACGTATGAGAACTTAGAGTAACAGTGATTGGTCCTTGATGCAAAACAAGTCCGTAAGGGGAAGAGGTACTTTCGGTGCAGCAGTTAGTCTTGGAAGCCAGGAAAAGATGGGCAGTGACAGGCCGTCACTGCTGACCTGTCAACTGGAGGGTGTTGTGGTCAAGGGTCGAAACGCCCAGTGACAGCTGGGTACCACCGGACGACAGCTTCTTCTAGCCAAAAGCTCCAATCAATGATTGTGTGTGCGTGCATGTGTGTGTGTTTTAACTGCATTAGAAATGTAAGCTAGAAGGCTGAACTGAAAGCCAAACTATATGTAAATATCTTACAAATGTTTTTCACCTTGCTTTGTCTGCAGCGGAAGCCTACGTCCCCAGTCACTGTCAGATACCAACCTTGGGTTACTGGTGTGACATTGTGAATTAGCGATAATATTGTGGTATCACTCAGGCCTAGTGACAGCCTGACATCATGACTGCTACTACAGTGGCCAGCTGTGACCAAGTGACTAACAGTCAGTCTGTTTTGGGAATAAAAATATTAATTTATCGTCCTATGACTCACTTATTATGATGCACTCACAATGCTGTATTCAAACCTGTTGAGTGATTTAAAAACAATTTGGTTTCGGTAGATTTGAATGTGTAGTACTTTTGAAGTACTTTTAAAACCAAGTCATTTTACTGGAATAGCATTTCACTGGATGACTTTTACCGGAATAACATTTTGTTGTGGTATCTGTACTTAAGTATGAAAAATGAGTACTTTTTGCACTATTGCTGTCCACATATTTATAATTTGGTGCTGGTATGTGTCTCTTCTGCCTCTGGGGGGTGCTCATTCACGTCCTGAAGGGGAACCACAAAAGGCACAGGTAGGTGGACATTCTGAAAAGACAGGGGCAAGGGGGGTGCTTGGCAGCAGGACTGCTTCTGACATGCGGCTGACAGGCAGGGGGTGCTACAGAGTGCCTTTTGCTCAGACCCCTGCTCAAACTCAGGCTGGATGGTGACGCTGTGTACCCCGGCCTGGTGGAAGACCTTCCGGACCTGCTGGGAGAACACCTTGAATGCGGTTGTGTCCTCACACTTGATGTGGAGGGTGGCCACATTCCGGCCATGAATCAGCTCCCAGACGTGTATGTCATGGACGCCCCAGACCCCATGGATCTTGGAGATGTCCTCCACTGGAGGGAGAAGAGAAGATGTGAGCCCAGACACAGAGGAAGAGAAATGAGGGAGAGCAAGAAGCGACAAGGAATGGAAATGGTGAGTTTATATCGATTTCAAGTCACCATTGAATGCTAACAATCTATGTATCTATTTCACTGTATAATTACATACATGTTTAGGAAGTACAGTACTTGATGTATTTAACATACTCTCTGAATGAATAGTGTTTAACTGCAATTTCATTCCTGGTAAAACCCAAATTTTAGCTGATGATCCTACTTGGTGTCTCAGACTTCTGCTCTAAAACCATTACACACACATTTCAGCTGTTTCCATGAGACGTCAGACACAGATGGACTTAGAGCGCCGTGATTAACGTGCACTCTACTGGACAAGTAGTTCTCCCTCGATACAACAGCTCATTTTCCATACGCTGATGCAAACCTGGGCAGGCCTTTCAGCAGGTTTGCCCCCAAAAACAGTTCTAGGCTACTTGCTATGGGGTCTCTTCGCCATTTATCATCATAATGTGATGTTTATGGTGACATGGTGATCAGCTGAGAAGAGACAATTTTGTATAATTGGTAATTATGGCCAGATGAAACATTGACGTTTTCCAGTCACTCTTGGCGAGTGGTTCAGTTCTCAAGCCTCCTGATGCTAACCCCTTTAACATCGGTGACTAACATTGCCTGCTGGTCAGAAGAGCTTAGAGTAGGACATGGTGCTACCCAGGCTAGTGCAAATTGGCTCATGAATCCAGCTGACACTGTGACAAAAATAGTTTAATATTTTTGTGCCGTTTACAATCCTGTGTGGTTTGTGTTCACTTCTGTTTGGGTGTGTTATTCTGTTTAGTATAGTTATATTTTTTTAATGTATGAGGTAAAGCCTTAACTATTGTGTTTTTCTTTTTTTTTTTTTGTCAGACCACTTAGAATTTCATAAATTCTATTTGAATTGTTAGGACTTGCAGATGTCTTCTGTTAAGAAAATGGGTGAAGTATCTGGCACTTCTAATGTGTTACAGTAGTGCTAGTGAGGAGCATGTGCCTGTGGGACTCGATAGATGCACCTAGAACAGTAAATGTGTGAAGAGTATGCTGATGTGATGAGGTCAAAGGGAAAAACTGCTAATTTGTATCACAGCCCATGACATTTAACCATCTATATCTACTTAGCAGATGCTTTTCTGTCACAGTATTCCCAGTCAGGGAATCAAATCCCAGTCACCCAAGTAACACGTGGGGATACTAACCACTATGCCGACAGGGATCATCGTGTCACGGCACAGCTGTATCAATAACAGATCAGGATCACAATTACCAGTTATATTTCACTTTATGATTTGATACCATGGACAATTATTGCCATATGAACCCTTATCTTCTTTGTGGAGTTGGCATCATCTCAGCATATCACGGCTATTACTCAGCACAATCTCAACAATCTTTTATTGCCCAAATAAAGAACTACTATACTTGCTGTCAACAAGCCAACAAATGTTACGTGAGTGACAATATGTATGACCACCTTTATGGAAAGGAATTGGCACGAAGTCACTTATAATGAGCAGACTTGGCGACACTGAACCCAATACAGTTTTATAGTCCCTAAATGAGGCTGCAAACATTATAGATGCCATGGCTCAGTCAATGCAATATACGTCTCGATGGAGAACTTATGCAAGAAAAATGCATTTCACAGATGAGCACAAACGTCAGCACAGGGCTTCAGTTCAGCTTATGTAGTATTCAAAACTGCCAGTGAACCAATAGTGGGTCCCTGTGGGGAGTGAAACCTCGTTTGTTACCAATCATGTGGTTCTCTGGGAATGATACAAGCCTCAAAGCAAGGCTTCATCTGAAACTGTCCTTCATACTCTACGCCAGGGGTGTTAAACTGCAGTCCTGGGGGGCCGGAGCCCTGTGTAACTTAGTTCTTTCCCTGTTCCACCATAAATGATTCAGTTCAAGAGCTGTGTGATAATTAGCACAAGGAGTTGAATCAGGTGTGTTAAATGAGGGGAAACCCAAAAATGTGCAGGGCTCCGGCCCCCCAGGACTGGAGTTTGACACCTGTGCTCTATGCGCGTCGAAGTCTTGACTTCAAGTGTCCCATCACTAATAATTATTTACTAATTATATAACTAATAATTGAGTATTTGAAGATGACGGAACTGATAAGTGTGGTCACATGCAGTGCTTATTGGCAGGGCCAATCCTAGCCAATATTGTACCCTAGTTGAACATTAGTGCCAGCGCCCCCCCGTAGAGGGCAGACTTAAATTGGCTGGTAAATTGGTGATCCCTCAGAAGTTAGCTGCCTGGATCCCCTATAGGATTATTCGGCCCTATTTATTAGATGCGTTTTACAGAAACTTCATTAGCCGCAAAAGTAACAATATTAAATACCATCATTTAAAATGACAAAACTGAGCATATATTTGTCACTACGGTAAGAGCTGATGGCCATGGAAACACGGTTTCACTTACTGATGGTGCTAAGCTGTAAATCGGCGGGGCTCCTCTGCAGCAAGATGCTTATGGTCTCCTTGAAAAAAGGCATGGTAGGAGTCATGATAAGTGCCACCATGAGCATGGTGAGCAAGGGGTCCAGGTAGCACTGCCAGTTGCACTGCTCTTTGTTCTCCAGCGGCCGAACGTAGAACACCGCCGAGGTGACCACCACTGCCACGGAGCCAAGAACATCGTTCAGGACATGGAGCAGGACTCCTGTATGTGCGGGGAGATGGAAAGGGAACAGGCATGGGCTAATGCAAGAAGAGACAGACACCGTAGCATAGGGAGCAGCTCTGAAGGGGAGGCGGTGCTGCCGAGATACAGGATCGATTGGCTTAACGGGAGCCATGCTACTGATGGGCGAACTTTCGCACCTCGCATATTGAGCGGCTGGCTCCTTTTTTCCTCTCCCTTCTGTTCGATGATGCCGTCATCCAGAACCGGGGCACCTGTGTACCAACAAGACAGGCGGTGTGTGTATGCGCTCTGCATAAGAGAAGGCGAGAGACTTAGCGACATGATGCACCGACGGCACTGTCCTTCGGGGAGCTCAATATGCTCGTCTGTGTGACTAACGTGGCTTGTCCCATGACTCGGGAGCAGGATGTGGGTACGGCAGTGCTGTAATGCATGCAGTAGCCATATAGTCCAGAATGTGAAATGCACATGTCTATCCAATCTATGCTGCACGGCAACACGCCAATGCGCTCTCAGTCTCACCACTGCACTTGATGCCTTTTTTCAGTTCCAAGGCATCTCTAAATGGGAAAAGCTGCATTTATGATGCTGAATTATTGCGCATGAATTATGACAACAGCCCATGACGCTGCAGAATCATGCCGCTCGGCTTAGTTATTTCATTGTACTCATTCAAAGGATATCCAATTTATTGACCACCTTGAGAGCTGTCAAATGTATGTAAGCTATCGCACTAAAGGATATTTAAGCATTTAAATAAGCACAAAGTTACTATAAACAGAATTTTCAGGTAGATATTAGGCAAGTAGGATTTATACACGTATGTACTGCATTTCCCGGTCATGTTTCCACGGTAATTTGAAATATAGTATTGTTTTGTAAAATACCATCACATCTACATCTCCTCATGAAAGGCTTTGAATCAGACGCATGTATCTTGCAAAGAAACTGAAATGCATTTAGTCATGTCCTATATAGAAGTACATTAATTCGTACATTTCAGAGTACCTGGTTCGTTCTCCTCATCTTTCTGTTTAGTTTCTTGCGCTGCCCCGTTGCAGCTTGTTTGTCCTCGCCGCCCATTCCCACGGCGACAGCAGCTAAAGTCCTGGAATAGAAACAGGCCGCCTACGTTGACCGCTAGACCCAGTGCGCCTACGATCAGCACCAGCATGGGATCGTCAATGATGTCCGGATCGGCCAGCCTCTGTAGGGCTTGGAGCGAGACAGATAAGCAAAGTGCGGCGAGGAAGACGGCATTAGCCAACGCCCCCACCACCTCAGCCCTGGACAGCCCGTAGGTGCTGCGTTCTGATGGGGGTCGGCGTGACAGGCGGATCGATGCAAGACCCACGATGAGCGACAGAAGGCCCGACAGCATGTTGTACGCATCCGACACCAGTGCTATGGAGTTTCCCATATATCCGGCGATAATCTCTGCAAAGAAAATCATCACCGCAAGAACGATCATGAAAATCAGGCGGCACGTCTTCCCGGTGTAGCGCCCCATTGATGCCGATGCCGACCGCTTTTTAACTTGAGTTATCTCAGTGCGTCCTCTTCCTCTGCCTTAGCTGTATCTGTTGCTGGGCGAATAAATGGATGGATACTGGTTGAGATGTCGCTGTCAAATTACTAAGTTTACTGTACCTATGTTTTTTCCTGTCCTAAAACACAGAACTCTGAAACTCTGAAAGAGTCGCTGAATTCTTGACTGAGCAGAGGTGCATTCCTCTAGTTCGTCTCATGCACAGTCACCTTTTTCCCTTTTGCTTTCGGATTTTCCGTAGAAACTGCTAAGTCATATTTCATCAAGAGACTTGAAGCTGCAAATCACCTAAAGGAAAAAAAAAAATACCGATTGCCGCAATAACGTGATCCTTCCTGTCAAAATATGTTTGGAGAAGACCGGTCATACCAGTCATACTAGTCGTCCCTTGCAAGGATTCTCTGATCACTGGTCTACCACTGAATTTTAATCAATTTAGCAGTGCATAAAAATCTTACGTGTCATTGTCTGATATCAGATGAATTTACAAGCATTTTACAATTAGACACGAATGCTTCTTTTAAGTCATTGTTTATGATGCGTCTCATTTCTTGTTAGGGTAAATAATTAAGCTGTCTTTTTGTGTTCTGTTAGCTTGCGGTGCAGAGGTGGAGCCAAGCGCAGATTGTGCGGTTTATGACAGACACTGCAAACAATCCAGAAGGGACCAGGTAAACCGGAGTCGGTGATCGGGCAGAAATTCAGAGACAGAGAGCAGTCCAGAAATAGCAATGGCACCAATGGGGTATTCCAAAAACCGTAAGAAGGCCAAAGGAAGTCAGAACACGAGAGACAGCACAAAATCAAAGTTGCAAGCCGCTAACAGAGAGAACCCCAATGGCAACTCAAAATTAAGTAGCAATCTGTTGCCATCCTTTGGTTTAAATGGCTGTTCTGATTAATCAGGAACTAATTTCGGGTGTGTTGCTGTCCAGTGTCATGGCAGAGTTGTAGCTTCTATTCAGTCCACAATCAGTGGCAGGTGGGTCATAGTCAAGTATCCCCCCCACCCCAGGGTACTTGAATGGTTCCGGTGGAAGACAGGGGTGAGTGACCAGTTGAGGATGAATGAAGAATCAGGACTTAAGCTTGTTTAAGTCTGTCTTGAGCGGAGAGCCAGCCTTTTTCCTCCTACTCTGAACAGGTAACTGTCAACGGTGCCAATTCAATGAACGTTCCTTCAGTCTATCTTGAGGAGTTTCCCCCGGACAGTTTTTCAGGATCTTTTCAACGTTGATCAAAGGTTATTTTCCATGCCCTCACCGAACTCCTCTCCCACGCTCGAGTTTTTGTATCCACAACTACCAAAGCCACATTCCGCTTGGCCCGCCAGTACCCGTCTTTAGGAGTCCCACAAGCTAACCAAGCTCGGAAGGCAACCTTCTTCAGCCTGACAGCTCCCATTAGCTCTGGTGTCCACCATGGGGGTTCAGGGATTGCCACCGCAACAGGTACCCACAGCTTATGGCCACAGCGCCGCACAGCTGCCTCAGAAATGGAAGCTCAAAGCATGGCCCATTTAAGCTCAATGTCCCTAGTCTACCTTGGGATGCCAGAGAAGTTCTGCCAGAGCTGTAAGCTGAAGATCTATGGGATAGGGGGCTCTGCCAGATGCTCCCAGTACACTCCCACTATGCATTTGAGTCTACCAGGTCTGTTTGGCATCTCCCGTGTTCTAGTCAGTGCAATTTAACAATGCTTGGATGTTAGATTTCTGATTAGTTTTGGGTGTCCAAAATGCATCTTGGACATTAAAGAAGCTTTTTAGAAATGGGAGAGAGGGGGGGAATAAAACCATTATTGAACAAAACTAATAAAACAGCTAAGTATTCTACAATGTATCTGAAATTATTATGCAAATACAATAAATGTAAATATCTTTTGAATAGTTCAGCCAGATTGGTCAGTAACTATACAGGTTTAAACGATTGCCTGAGAGAATATTTTTGGAAGCCAAAAGTTTCTTTAGGTTATTTAAATTAAGATATTAAAAACAAATAACACTAAAATGGCTGATGAATACTATGCATGGCTTTTTTCATTGTGTAAATAGGTAAGATTGTGAGAGCATATGCAAAATTTATAAACAGAAACAAAATTTATGAACAAGAACAAGCAACAATTACTTTTACATGTTAATATAACCACATTTCCCCAATAATCATCCTTTTATACATGGAACTTGTGTTAATCGTTTTTGGAGTTACGTCTTTGACCGCATGTTGAATGCCATCTCACAGCTCTGACGTACTATATAGTATTATATTATTGCTTCTCACCCTTGTAAACTTCTTATTTTCACTTTCACCCACATATTCTTGATGGGGTTCAAGTTGGGTGACAATTGTGGCTAAGACTTTAGCTTGCTTGCAGAGAACGCTTTTCAAGCTAGGAAGTCTGTAGCACGAGAGGCAAGTGAAGGGCTATTTTATTGCGTAAAGATGCAGTTCTTCTTAAGAGCTCTGCTTTGGGGCTTGTACCATCTGAAGAATGTGCCTTCCAGTAATGTACAGTTGTTCTCATTGCTGAGCTTCACCCTGTCAACTCTGATTGGCCCAAGGAGCTTGTTTGCAATAATCCGTACCGAAATCATGATCCCACCACCTAGTAAAAATCACTTCTCTAAAGTCGGTGTTTGTTTTCTCTCGCCCACGTTGGACATTTCGGAATGTGTACTTTATTGATGGGTGGTCTGCTGATAGACTTCGCCCAGTGTTTATGGGATTCTGCATTTCTTGTCATGTTTCACAGTTGACACACCTGCATTTATTGAAGACTTCTGAACAACTCAGTAAGGGATATTTAACGAAAATCTACTTCACTCTAAAGTTGTCCCAGACACTAATGTTCTTGAAGTCTTTTCCTTTGCTTTGTGTTCTTTCTGTGGTCACATACATCACAGCTTTTTTTACAGTTCGATAGTTTTCGTGTGACGCCTTTGAAATCTTCAGTGTCTTTTTACCATCAACCAATAACGGCATCATTTTCACTTTCTCACTGGCTGACAGGTCTTTCTGCTTAGCCATTTTGATATTTAAATGCAGAACTAGAAATGCAGCTTTGTAATGGTATTTCAGAATGAGCAACGTAAAGCATTTGCAAAATGACATAAAATCCAATGAAAATTTCAAAAACTGATTTCTATCATGCACTTATAGACGTGCATGACAACATGCAGGCAGGTTTCTTTGTAATTTGTGTTTGACTTAATGCTGCATTTTGCCGAAAAAAAAGGCAAAACATTCCCTGATTCACTTTGTCACAAGTTGATGATAATTTCAATCAGGATGGTGAAATTTATTTAGGACTGTAAAAATGGGTCAATATAGACTGTCAATCCAGTCCTTAGGGTTGCCCAGACAGTCCACATTTTTGTTTCCTCTTAGCACACCAATCATTCAGGCCGTGGGGAACACCAAATAGCTGGTGCAGTTGTGAAGGGAGCTGGGAGGAAGCAAAAATGTGGATTATCTGGGGGTCCCCAGGGTCTGGGCTGAGGAACACTGGTGTCAGATATTTTACAGATAGACCGTGGGTAACACGGGTGGTTTGAATATTGGTCCTGTTCTGTGTGTGGAGTTGCATGTTCTTATGCTGGGTACTCAAGTTTCCACCCACAGTCCAAACGTATGCAGGTAGGTTGACTGGTTTCCATAGGGAGCGTGTGTGTGTGTGTGTGTGTGCGCACGCACGCACGCACGCAGCCATGCACATGCCCTGCAATGAGCTGGACTGGCAGGTATCCCGTTTAGGGTGCTCCGTGCTTCCTGGTATAGGCTCCAGGCCCACTGCCCCCCTGCACAGGATGAGCAACTCAAAGCTGGATGAATGATACTGTATAATGTCCTCAGTAACCCTGATCCATCTTGAGTTCCCTTTAATAGAAAAGTTGTTAGGAAAATGCAACGGCATATATGTGTAAAACCAGCCCCCCCTCAATTAGTGAAACAAAAATTGACAAATGACTCATGTTTTCATGGAGGTGTCTTATTTTTAAAAAATCAAAGTGCTCAAGTCAAACCAATTTTATCATTTGATTAAGAGTATTTTCCACTGCACACAGTCCATGGGGGAGTTAATTAGCTCAGATCTGTTACTGATCTACTTCAAGCACTTGTGGCAAAACATCACTTCTTTTTAGATGGGGCTTCTGGCCAGCTGGCTGTTATTTAGCAACATGTGCTTGGCAACCCACCAAGTACTGCTGCACGTCTGCTTTCTCTGGGTGACCTTTACAGCCCAGACACCCTAACGTCGCTCACATATTTTTTCTAAATCAGTTAGCTTCATAGGATAATTGACTAAACATTCCACAAAGACAAAACATGAATCATTATTGCACGCGGGTGATGGGATTCGGCAGTGCTTGCACCTGGTTCGAGTGCATGTGGTCGTTCGAATGAACAGCACAGTAACTGAGGTGATGGTGTGGCAGAGGGGATTTGGTTTGCCATGGGGCCGTTCAGATTCCCTTTGCTTGGGCACTCGGTGCCCACTGACTGAACGGTTCCTCCTAGCAGCTACTCTGAATTTGGTATTCTGCTGTTCACTGGGTTTGACAGTCTGTGCCCTGGAGGAGTGGAACGTATGAGAACTTAGAGTAACCGTGATTGGTCCGTGGTGCAAAACAAGTCCGTAAGGGGAAGAGGCACTTTTGGTGCAGCAGTTTCAATGAAGAGGCATTTTTGTAGACACTTTCCAGTTTTCCCTACACATATTTATAATTTGGTGCTGTTGTGTGTCTCTTTGGCCACTGGGGGGTGCTCATTCATCATGTCCTGAAGGGGAACCTCAGATGCCTCCACAAGAGGCACAGGCAGGTGGCCATTCTGAAAAGATTGGGGCGAGGGGGGTGCTTGGCAGCAGGACTGCTCCCGACATGCAGCTGACAGGCAGGGGGTGCTACAGAGTGCCTTTTGCTCACACCCCTGCTCAAACTCAGGCTGGATGGTGACGCTGTGTACCCCGGCCTGGTGGAAGATCTTCCGGACCTGCTGGGAGAGCGTGTTGAACGCGGTTGTGTCCGCACACTTGATGTGGAGGGTGGCCACGTTCCGGCCCTGAATCAGCTCCCAAACGTGCATCTCGTGGACGCCCCAGACCCCATGGATCCTGGAGATGTCCTCCACTGGACGGAGAAGAGAAGATGTGAGCCCAGACACAGAGGAAGAGATATGAGGGAGAGCAAGAAGCAACAAGGAATGGAAATGGTGAGTTTATATCGATTTCAATTTATCAGTGAATGCTAACAATGTAAATGTATGTATCTGTTCCACTGTGTAGATACATGTGTGTTCAACACTTTTTCTAGGAAGTACTTGATGTAATTAGCATACATTCTGAATTAATAGTGTTTAACTGCAAAGTTTTTCGTGATAAAACCTAAACTAAGGATCCTACTTGGTGCTTCAGGCTTCTGTCCTAAAACTACACATTTCAGCTGAGTTTTGTGTTGTCATTTTTTTACAGTATTGCTCTGCACTAGGCCTAGTTCCCATTTAATACACACAAAAACAGTAGAATATCAGTACTGGTAGCAGTGATACCAAACATGGTACTGGATCAACGTGGATCAAAAAGAAAATCAGTGGTTTCACACATTCCAACAAAGCATTTGCTTTTGCTATCGTCGCTATGGAATCTAAAATCTTTCCATACAGTGGAAGAAGAGTGTCAGTTCACCTTTCTCCTCCTCACTCATTATTTTGTTTAATTTCTCAGAAATGCACCACATTTCTGTTGGACTCACTCAGACAATGATGAAGGTTTTGTGGACGGCTTAGTGCGTGCTTCAGAGCTTATGCAAAAGCAGAGGCGGTCAACTTGAAATTGATTTTTAACATGCGCTAGATAATCATTAAAATTGCAAAGTTTAAGTTCTGTTTTATAAGTAAAATAATCTTTTTTTTGCGTAACTATTGGGTCAGTGTGTGACTCAGTGAGCCTATCCTCTATGCCTGTGATCAGAAGGCTGCAGGTTCGAGCCGCGCCTTGCCACGTCTGTGGGTCATTGACTAAGGCCCTTAACCCCCAGATCCCTGGGCGCCGCAGCAGATAGCTACGCTTCGCAGCCAGCTTGCTTTCACTTACACAGCACGTTGGGGGGAGGTATAAACAGAATTTCCCCATGGGGATCAATAAAGTATCAAATATTATTATTAATATTTATTATTGTTTTAAATTAGCAGTCCTTGCGATATATAGGGTGTGAAATTCGTATACCCGTGAATCTTATATAGTGGCCTGATTGACTCCGGTGGAGCCGTAATTCAGGCGGAAGGAGAAGTAGTTCCTACCCTAACACTGACATTTAGGTCCTGGTAGTAGTTCACCTCCGACTCGTTATAATTATATAAAGTGCTAGAAAAGATTCTCAAAATTGAAACATTAAGATTGAAAGAACCGGTGTTAAAGTATCAATCCGTACATTCGTATCTCCATCTGAAACTGCCCTTCGTACTCAGTAAGGCGCAGCTTCAGGAGTCCTGTCACTAATAATTATTCAGTATTTGGAGATGTTTGAACTGATAACGTGATTACATACATTATTTGTTAGACACAAGCCTATATATCACTTTAGACTAAGTGGAAGAAACATTTTAACAGCCGCAAAATGAACAAATGTTCATTTTAAACGACCAAACCTGTGCATATGTTTGTTACTACGGAAAGAGCTGAAGGCGATAGTAACACACTTACAGATGGCGCTGAGTGGCAAATCAGCGGGGCTCATCTGCAGCAAGATGCTCGTGGTCTCCTTGAACAAGGGCATGGCAGAGGTCATGATAATTACCACCATGAGCAAGGTGAGCAAAGGGTCCAGGTAGCACTGCCAGTTGCACTGCTCTTTTTTCTCCAGCGGAAGCGCGTAGAATAGTGCCGAGGTGACTACGACTACCACGGAGCCGAGAGCATCATTCAGGACATGGAGCAGGACTCCTGTATGTGCGGGGAGATGGAAAGGGAACAGGCATGGGCTAATGCAAGAAGAGACAGACGCCGTGGTATAGGGAGCAGCTCTGAGAGGAGAGGCGGTGGTGCCGAGATGCAGGATTGATGCTTTATTGCAATAAACCATGGTTTAACGGGAGCAATGCTATACTGATGGGCGAACTTTCGCACCTCGGATATTGAGCGGCTGGCTCCTTTTTTCCTCTCCCTTCTGTTCGATGATGCCGTCATCCAGAACCGGGGCACCTGTTTACCAACGAGACAGGCGGTGTGTGTATGCGCTCTGCATAAGAGAAGGCGAGAGACTTAGCGACATGATGCACCGACGGCACTGTCCTTCGGGGAGCTCAATATGCTCGTTTATGTGGCTAACGTGTCTATGCAATTTACAAGCACAACAACAAGTGCACTCTCAGTCTCATCATTACACCAGATGACTGGATACTCATATCAACCCTCCATAAATGGGAACAGCCGCATTCACAACGCTGAATTATCGCCATGACAACGGCACATGACACTGCAAAATCACGCGGTCCGACTTCGTTTTTTCTAATGTACTCACCACCTCGAGAGCAGTCACATGCATGTAAATTGTATCAAACGACAGAATATTTGGGGATTTAGTTAAGCACAAAGTCATCATAAACGATATATTGAGATAGACATTGGGCAAGTAGGATTTATACTCGCATGCACAGCATTTTCCAGTCATGTTTTCATAGTAACTAGAAATAAAAGTGCTGCTTTCTAAAATACCATTAAATCTGCGTAGCCTCATCTAAGACTCGTTGATTGCATGTATATTGCAAAGAAACTGCAGTGCATTTTAGAAACACGTTAATAATATGGACATTTCAGAGCACCTGCTTCGCTCTCCTCGTCTTTCGTTTCGCTTTCTTGCGGAGCCCCTTCATGGCTTCCTTGTCGTCGCCGCTCTTTCCCACGGCGACAGCAGCTGAAGTCTTGGAATATAAACAGGCCGACCACGTTGACTAGCAGACCCAGCCCGCCTACGATCAGCACCAGCAGAGGGTCGAAAATTATGTCCGGATCGGCCAGCCCCTGTAGGGCTTGAAGTGAAACGGAGAAGCAAAGTGCAGCCAGGAAGACGGCATTAGCCAACGCGCCGACCACCTCAGCCCTGGGCAGCCCGTAGGTGCTGCGGCCGGACGGGGGGCGGCGTGACAGGCGGGTAGACGTCAGACCCACGATGAGCGACAGAAGGTCCGACAGCATGTTGTACGCATCCGACACCAGTGCTATGGAGTTTCCCATATATCCGGCGATAATCTCTGCAAAGAAAAACGCCACTGTGAGAACGATCATGAAAATCAGACGGCACGTCCTCCCAGTGTAGCGCCCCATTGATGCCGATGCAGATCGCTTTTTCACTTGAGTTATCTCAGTGCGTCCTCTTCCTCTGCCTTAGCTGTATCTGTTGCTGGGCGAATAGATGGATGGATGGATGATTCGAATATACGTGCTGTGAAATTCCCGAACGTACTATTTCCTTTCTCCTCAAACTCAGACCCCTACGTCGCTGAAGTCCGGAGTGAACAAAGGTGCCTCACCCAGTCCGTCTTAGATGCACCGTCACTCTATTTTCCCCCTTTACCTCGCTCGTCGGCGACCTGGGATATGATTACGGCGATCGCATTTTCCGTAGAAACTGCCAAGTCATGTTTCGTCGAGGGACTTAAATTTGCAAGTCGCCTAGAAAAAACTTACTGACGCCGACAACAACGCGATCATTCTTGTCGAAATACACATTTTATGATAACCGGTATGACCAGTTTAACCAGTACAGTCACTGCGAGGGTACTCTGATCACCGGTACACTGACCTTTAATCAACCTAACAGTGAACGAAAGTCTTACGAGTGGTTGCGTGATATCAGTTGGATTTACAAGCATTTTCCAATTAGACACGAATGCTTTGTATCTTAATTCATGATACGTTCAAGTTTCATTAGGATAAATAATTAACGATTACTGATCTTTGTGGTCTATTAGGTTCCTAACAAAAAACCCACCCCGGTATCACGCATCTTTCTTTTGCGTGTCCAAAATGTCTCTGAAAATTTAGACGGTTTTTAGAAAGGGGAGATGGGAGGGATCGAAGTTCAGAACGTTATTGTAGAAAACAAATAGAACTTGTAAGTAATACAAAGTGTGTCTGAAATTATAATGTAAATATGATCACTGCGGCTCCAAGCTACTGGATCCTTATTTATATATATCTTTTGAACAGTTTGGCCAGATAGTTTCTGAACAATGTATGTTTAAAAGATTGCCCGAGAGAATAATTTTGGAAGCTCAAAGTTGCTTTGTATGGGAGATGTTTTGCGATAATATTCAGTAAATAAATATATCTTTTTAAATGATCATTTAAATTAATTTAAATAGTCATTTACAGTGCCCTCCATAATGTTTGGGACAAAAACACATTTTCCTTGATATACCCCTCTGCTCCACAGTTTACAATTTCAAATCAAACAACTCAGACGTGATTGAAATTCACCTTCCAGACTTTAATTAAAAGTTATTTGCATACATTTCGGTTTCACCATGCAGAAATTGCAACACATTTTAGACAGTTCCTGCAGATACGGGGGATAACGTTTCACCCGCGGGTATGGGTTACTGCTGTACGTCACGATATACATTTCTATCGTTATATTATGAGTGGGCCTGAATAATCTACAGCCGTGGCCAAAAGTTTTTCAAATGACACAAAAATTAATTTTCACAAAGTCTGCTACCTCATGTTTTATTATGGCAATCTGCACATACTTCAGAATGTTATGAAGAGTGATCAGAGGAATTGAAATTAATTGCAAAGTCCCTCTTTGACATGAAAATGAACTTAATCCCAAAAAACACATTTTCACTGCATTCCAGCCCTGCCACAAAAGGGTCTGCTGACATCATTTCAGTGATTCTCTCGTTAATACTGGTGAGAGTGTTGAGGAGGACAAGGCTGGAGATCACTCTGTGAATCTGATTGACTTCGTATAGCAGACTGGACGCATTAATATTAAAAGGAGGGTGGCACTTAAAATCATTGTTCTTCCTCTGGTAACCATGGTTATCTGCACGGAAACATGCAGTCATCACTGCTTTGCACAGAAATGGCTTCACAGGCAAGGATATGGGTGTTAGTGAGATTGCACCTAAATCCACCGTTTATCAGATCATCAAGAACTTCAAGGAAAGAGGTTCGATCGTGAAGAAGGCTTGAGGGTGCACAAGAAAGTCCAGAAAGCATCAGGACTATCTCCTAAAGTTGATTCAGCTGTGGGATCAGGGCACCACCAGTGCACAGCTTCCTCAGGAATGGCAGCAGGCAGGTGTGAGGGCATCTACACGCACAGTGAGGTGAAGACCTTTGGAGGATGGCCTGGTGTCAAGAAGGGCAGCAAAGAAGCCACTTCTCTCCTAGAAAAACATCAGGGACAGACTGATATTCTGCAAAAGGTGCAGGGATTGGGCTGCTGAGGACTGGGGTAAAGTCATTTTCTCTGATTAATCCCCTTTCCAATTGTTTGGGGCATCTGGAAAAAAGATTATCTGGAGAAGAAGCGGTGAGCGCTACCATCAGTCCAGCGTCATGGCAACAGTAAAGCATCCTGAGACCATTCATGTGTGGGGTTGCTTCTCAGCCAAGGGAGTGGGCTCACTCACAATTTTGCCTAAGAGCACAGCCATGAATAAAGAATGGTACCAAAACATCCTACAGTTTGGTGATGAACAATGCCTTTTCCAGCATGATGGAGCACCGTGCCATAAGGCATAAGTGAAAACTAAGTGGCTCAGGGAACAAAACATCAACATTTTAGGTCCATGCCCAGGAAACTCCCCGGACCTTAATCCCATTGAAAACTTGTGGTCAATCCTCAAGAGGAGGGTAGACAAACAAAAAAACCACAAATTCCGATAAACTCCAAGCATTGATTATGCAAGAATGGGCTGCCATCAGTCAGGATTGGCGCAGAAATTGATTGACAGCATTCCAGGGCGAATTGCAGAGGTTTTGAAAAAGAAGAACCAACTCTGCAAATATTGACTCTTTTTGCATAAACTTAATGTAATTGTCAAAAAAAAGCCTTTAACACTTACGAAATGCTTGTAATTATGCTTCAGTTTGCCATAGAAACATCTGACATAAAGATCTACAAACACTGAAGCAGCAAACTTTGTGAGAACCAATACTTGTGTCATTCTCCAAACTTTTGGCCTGGACTGTAGTTATCCTAAACAACTGACAAAATGCGGTTATATGTGAGAATTTAGTTGGCTAGACGAGATCGATCTGCTGTGACTCAGTTTGCAATGTAACCAATTCAGCTGTTGGGGTTTTTTTTAGAGCCCACCCACTGAGTTTGATGGGTGAGTTTGATTTTAATGGTTACTAGTGTCATTTAAATGACACATATATAAACAATTTAAATGGCAAATTTTTAAATAATCATTTAAATTATATATTTAATATTGTCTCAAAACACCAGTTTAAGCTATTCAAATGAATATTAAAAACAAAAATGCAAACATGGCTGATATTATGCAAGGGGTGTTTTATTGTCTAAATGGGTAAGATAAAACCATATACAAAACATATAAATAGCAGTGCAATTTCTTAAGTCTTTACTCGGGAACAAGAAACACAAAAGCAGTTTTTTTCTAATGGGTTCTGAGAAGTCACAAAATCTAGCGGCACAGTCACTAAATTTGGCAACGCTGGGGCGCATTGGGTTGTATGAAGTGACGTCATTGTCAAAGTACGTATAAATGAAAAGGAGGCGGTGGCCATTTTACCGGGGAACGACGATCACTGTCGTGTGTTTAGCTCTAGTAGCAACAGCAAAAAAACTGAATCTTAGTTTATTTTGTTTGTAAAAATCAAGGCAAAGAAATCAAAGAGCTAACGGAAAGGGGGCAGACAGCTTGGCTAAATGCCATCAGTCGAAAGAACATGCGTGCGTTGCATGTTCTGAGCATTTCCTTACAGGAAGAGATGGGCAGCCTGTCAAAATGACACACATCTCGTATTTTCCTGAATTGCTTCTATCAAGATACACTTGCATTGCAGTCATTCTGCAGTGATTTTTAAACTCTGCTTTGCAATACATACAGACAACTGCATTTTAATTCACTTCTAATGAGAATGAAATTATTTGGACCCTCATACGCTATTCACGTCTTACGTCTTAGTAATCTGGATGGGAAATTTTAATAAATGCTTTTTAGTAATCGAGTAATCATGGCAGCTCTACAGTAACCACCACTTGACTAGTGTCAGTTTTTGAGTTTTCTCTCGGCCGCGTTGGACATTTCTGAATGTGTACTTTATTGATGGGTGGTCTGCTGATAGACTTCGCCCAGTGTTTATAGGATTCTGCATCTCTTGTCATGTTTCACAGCTGACACACCTGCGTTTATTAAAGACTTCTGAACTACTCAGTAAGGGATATTTAACTAGAACCTACTTCACTTTACATTTGTCCCAGACACTAATATTCTTACCCTTTTTCTTTGGTTCCCTTTGGTCACATGTATGACTGCTTTTTTCCCCCACAGTTCAGTGGTCTCTGCGTAATGTGTGATGTCCTTGAAATCTCCAGTTCTGTTTTACCATCAGCCGATAATTGCACCATTGTCACTTTCTCGCTGGCTGATAAATCTTTCTTTTTTACCCATTTTGGCTTTTAAACACGGATATTTCCAGCTTTGCTTCTTGAATTGTGTTACTCTTCAACGTGTGTAATATCATCACAGGGGTGGCCTTCTCATTATTTTGTGGGCGACAGCAGACAAAGAACACACGATGCTATAGCACAGGCACCAACAAAGCTAGTACATTGCCCTTGGTATAAGATAAAGTAACTCATATTGTCCACCTGTTCTTAAAATATTTAAATCTATTGCAGTTGCATGATAATTTCAGACACACTGTTGAAAACCATAAAAGAATGCTCTTTTTTTTTTTGCATTATTGCTGCACTCTGTGACCCCAGTGCATTACTGGCAATGAACGCATAGGGCATCAGAACACATGCTCATAAAATCTGTGAGTAATTATCAGGCGTTGAACTGGCTGTCTCTCTCACCCTATCAAAAGGCAGATCAAAGAGCAAAAGTATCACAAGCTGAGATTTAGTCGTTTGTTGGCTACATTGTGGTCTGTATAAATTGTCAAAATTTTGAAAGAAATAATTATATATATAGTACTGTGCAAAAGTCATAGGCTATTCATCTTGGTAGTAATTTCATACTTTATCAGAAAAAAAACACAATTTAACATTATAACTTATGCAAATTGACATGAAACATAAACAAGAATTTCATCCATTCTCCAAAAAGTTACTGATACTTTGTTGGATGGCCGAACAAACTATGCTTCGGTTCCCTAACCTCTCCTCAGGGGCACCACAGCCATTCTATGCATTTATTGCATTTCTACATCTGCTCTATTAATTCATTTATTAGATTTAAAATAACTGAATGGGATATTGAGTAGCCAGACATGGTGGGGTAGTGGTCAAGTCAGAAAATCCCTGGCTGCACTGGATGGTTGCAGCAGATACTGTGGACTTATTGCACTGGTGGCATCCTATCACGGTACCACGCTTGAATTCACTGAGCTCCTGAGAGCGACTCACTCTTTCGCAAATGTTGTAAGAAGCAGTCTGCATGTCTAGGTGCTTGATTTATCCACCCGTGGCTATGGAAGTGATTGGATCACTTGAATTCAATGATTTGCAGGGGTGTCCCAATACTTGCAATACAGTGTATGTTAGTGGTGTTTGTATTTTCAGCTTGGGTTTTTTAATTATCCATGAAAGATGGACATGTGGGATTTTTGTTCCAGTGGGTCAGCATTTAATGTTGCTGATGATTTTTTTTTTTACCTGTCAGCATAAGACTACTCATGCCTCTGAGATGCAGATTGTGTATCTGATGCACAGAGCAGATTCCATGCAGGTGCTACTCATATGATATCGGCAGTAGCTCATTCGGATATACAGTATATTCAATATAATTCAAATTTATTTATATAGCACATTATTTTTTTACATCACATTGTCTCAAAGCCCTTTACATTGTTCCTGCCCAGTGCACCCAGAGAACAAGCCACAGGTGACAATGGTGAGGAAAAACTCATAAGTAGGAAGAAACCTTGGGAGGATTGAGACTCAAAAGGGGGGGCAGCCTCCAACTGTTTCAATGTCACAGTGTGCATATGATAACTATGGCTGTAAAAACACACACATGCAGTGAAAAAACTGCCATTCAATGGCTGATAAGAGTTATGGTGTCTGGCAGTTGCAGTGTTAGTGTTTCTTTAAAGTGAATGTGGATTGTTTAATAGATTTCGTAAGACTTCACAGCACTTTGTATTGAAGTTTGCACCCAGATAAGAACTACAAAAAAAGACACAGGCCATGTGCTTTTATTGCCCTTAGTCATACCTCATATTGGAGAATTGCATATTGAGTGTGCAGAGTACAAAAGTGATCTCAATCAAAAGGTTTAATTACTTTAAAGAATTATTCAGCAATTAAATACGCGCTTAACAAATCTTGTTGCTAACTTCTGTCGCCATCTGCTGGATACTTTTTTTAACTGTCAAATTTAAAACCAAATGTTAAGCATGCGGAGCAGAGAGAGAGTGGTTGCTTTGCAGTAATTTGAATATGGTGAGACTTGCATTATTTACCACTGTAGGAAAATACGACCTTTTTAAACACAAGACAGGCCAGTTGCCGTAAAACAGCCAGTGACTGTAATCAGGATTCGTGACAGATGGAATATGAAACACCCCTTTATATTTATGCAAAAGTCCCTGTAGAAATTGGAAGTTTAGGGTCCAGTGAAATCATTCCGCCAATCCTGGGTTTTGAACTTGCACCTTTTTAATCACAGCCAGCAGAGCTGCTAACCCACGAACCACGAGCATTTTCATTTTGGAGAAATCCAACCCCATTTTATGAGGACGCTCTCATTCACAAATGCACTAACTGCGGAAACAAAAGCTGTGCATAGAGGGAACAGGGGCGATATTTGTTGGCTCACCAGTTACCTTTCTGGAATTAAGGTATCCCAGTGAAAATGGACCTCATCTTTGTTCACTTCCATTTGGCCCAGACTCACTCACAGATTTAAGTTATCATGCTAACCCAAAAATCCAACTATGTGATTGAGGTCCCAAGAGTCACTTCACTTCTGCGTTTGAAAACACTCTGACAGATACACAAACACTATGAAATGTCATCAGTGCATCCAGTGTGGGGAAATGCATCGTCTCAGAGTATAGACTGATTTCATTCTACTGGACCATGTGCCCATTCTCATACCTGACCAAGGAGCACAACCATGCAAAACTCCACAGAACATAAAACGAAAGCACCTGCTGTTCTTTCAGCAAGACTATTCAATTTATTGATAAAATCACTACAGAACAAAACTTGGCAAAGAAAAATAAGACACCACTAATAATCACAATTATTAAAATAAGGTAATACGAATGCCTTGTGTCCACAGCAGTACAATGGGCTGCATGAAGTGAGCACGCTGCATTCAGAGAATGAGCTGGAGGCCCCCATTTTCAATCCAAACGTGATCGGGAGACTAACAGCAAAGACCTGTCCTCCAAACCCACAGGCATGCCGCAGCTGTTACCTTACTGGAAAGGCTGGTCCCAGTCATGTGCGGGCACAGGTGCCATGCTGCTGAAATGCATCTCTCAGACAGACCCTCATGGAAAGGACAAACTTCCCAATGCTGGTTAAGCGAGACTAAGAGGAACAGGGAGGATTTCAGTACCAGTTTCTGCACACAGTGGCTTGAAAGGGATATCCATTCACTCAGTGAAGTGAAGACTAAGAATTTTCTCTTTTCATTTTCATTTACATTTCTAAGCAATTTCAACTGAATTACCTGATAAACAGAACCTTTCTTTTTCTGAGAGACAGTGGGCCACAGCATGCAATGCGATCTGCAATGTGCTCCAGAGTTCAGCCTCTCGCGGGCTATGCACGTGGGTCCGGCCGTGTAATTCCAGGAGCGGAGTAAACAGAAAAGGGGAGGTCCTCACTGATATGAGAGTAGACACCAGCTCTGAATCATCCCACTTTTACCTGTAGCTGCTCTTTCATACATCCTTGTAAATGATGTGACCTTGTCACCAAACCCCTTTCTAACACATCTTACACTTTCAGCTTTGAAACAACATCACAACGCAAAACATGACCTTCAATTGAAAGGTTGTAAGAATAAGTGGAAGAACTGGGGGGGACACAGGCCAAAACGAAGACAAAACAGCCAACTGAATCACCCGTGCCTCACTTCACCCCACTGTCTACGAGAGGCTGGAGAACAGAATAAGTGTAAACGCAGTGTCAGTCATACAAAAACAGCAGGACACCAGTGCAGATGGATGTGCAAGTCATGTTCTCTTATCTGCCAAGAGCATCTTGTGACCTTGTGTGGATGTGCTGTGCATATAACCAGTTCCAGAGCGGTGGCCTGAGTGTACATGAGCGTGTCTGATAATGCTGTACCGGACACACATGCAGGTACAGCATGCTGGTGCTTATATGCAGCTAAGAGAGCTACTAGGCTGGGGCCAGTTTGAGTCTCTGGTTGGCCAGAAGATGGTGGGAGAGGGAGGGGAGAGGCAGCAGGATACTGCAGTGAGGCTGGGGCAACTGAGCTAAGTGGCAGTGATTTCTGAGAGTGTGAGGGTTGCTTCGGCGATGACGGTAGGTAGGGGGGTCAAACTCAGGAATTATCAGAGGGGACGTGCTCCTCAAAGCCCTCGCTTTCCCGGACCAGCGCCCTCTCCAGAATGACACGGCCCTCCTTGTAGCGCTGGCTGTCTTCCGTGGCAAACTCATAGATCCAGCCCAGCTTGCTGTTGCAATTCTTGCAACTGACATCACGCACCATGTGCCGGCCTGTCAGCATGACACGGTCCTGCACCTCGCTGTACTGCAGGTTCACCACCTGGGGGCGACAGCCAACCATTTATTTTTACACATCTCACCCTCAGTCAACTCTATTTGGTATCTGACTTAATCCAGATACACCAAGAAGGAACGTGCAATACAAAATCTTACACCAATAAAGCACATTGGCTGAGGTCAACCAATGCCCAGAGTTAACCACCCCAACAGTGACTCCCTGAAAAGAATGCATAAAGTGCTTTGGACAAATATCTAAATAATACAAGTGTGATGTGCCCACTGGTAACCCAGTCTATCAGGCTGATGTATCAAATGCCGGCGTGAACAGCTTCTGTCAAGGCAGTGATGTAGGCAATGCTCTCCGGTGACAGGTAGAAGATAAATTGGCCTTTGCCTTGTTAAAGAGGAAGGCGCGGCCCGTGGCTCCAGTGAAGCGTGTGGAGATGAGCTCAGATCGGTTGGTCAGGATCGTGTCACAGTTGGCACAGGAGAAGAGGCGCGTTCCGCCGATGTGGTCCAAGAAGATCCGCCCCATTGCTTTCTGTTTGGTCCGGATGTCCCTGGGAAAGAGCAGCGGGATCAGCATACAGGGGACACTGGCATCGTGGACCAGATTACGTCACCGTGGTGAATGACGTGGCTGCTTTTTAGTCTGGGGATGTACTGAATTGTGCCATTTCCTCCTTTCGAAAGGCCACCTAGCCTCATGTGGACTGAAACCAGGAGACATAACCGTGCAGATAAATTGCCACTGGTTATCATTCTGCCTTAGTCTAGTCTACTTCCTGATTACAACATTGTCTGTTACATGCACACACAGTACCTGCCAACCAGACAGAACACAGAATTTACTGGCCAAGCTAAAGCCTGCCTGCTTCCTTGATTTGTCCGCTGACAAAATGCAGTGTTTCTGTGGCCAGTCTAGTAACACGGCACACCCTTTTGGCTATGGAGCACCGTACTGTATGTTGAGATGGTGCTAATCATTGCACTGCAGTGGCTGCAGTGTTGAATAAGGCTTGAATATGTGTGTGTGTCCAAAAACTGCTGCAGTCTACAGGTTGCAGATATCCATTTGCAATGCTCCAATAAAGGGAGAAAAAAAGAAATACACAGGCAAAGAGAGCAACGGGTGGGGAATTAGGGTGCGTATCCACACAGCAGGCCCCACCATACACAAGGAGGACCAAAGACACACATGGGCCAGAAATAGCAAGGCAGCCAGCCAAAGTTGCATTTCCAGATGAAATACCGAAATGTGCTGCCTGTGCGAGATGCGGCCAGATGGGGGTGATGACTCACTGGACCATATATCCAGCCAGGGAGACCGGAACAAAGAGCTCTGACAGCCTCCCACCCTCCCAGGCACATTTATACCGCTCCTGCTCCATCAACAATGTCAAGAGATGCCTGCATTATATTAACAAATGGAGACTGAACATCAAACCATAAAAAGTGAAACTTGCATACAAGTTTCTTTCACCTACGATGCACCCACTGGCCATGGCAACCAAATCCCAAACAATGGTGCCCAACCGCCCTGCTACTGCTCGTCTCTACACAGGATTTATTCATAGCGTCAGTGATGCTATTATTACCTTGGAGACTGCAGCTGAAACCGTCTTACTCTCAGACAGCTGCACAGGGTACATTTACTGGGCTACACTGCTGTACATGTCCTGGCGAACACTGGCATGTAACATCCACAGGCTTGACGTCTCTCCTGTCTAAGTGACGGCGATGTCACTCCGTAGTGTCTTGGGGTTGTTTGTCTTCAGAGAACAACGTGTCATGCATTTGTGACTAGGACAGAGCCCAGTTGTAGCTTTAAGGAACATGTACTGAGACCTACAGTGAATGACGTCATGATGACAGTATAACGGCACTGGTAATGGAAGTGCTGTCCTGCCAAATTAAGCTGCGTGTGTCTGAATAAGACTGCAGCTTGAGCTACAGACCTTAGGCAGCACCACAGGGCATGCACCTGGTGTGGAGGGCACACTGGCTTCACAATCATTTCACAACCTAACACTTATCGCCATTGCCAGAGATGACAAGGTAGTTCCCCCATGATATAAAAAAAAGGAACAGCAGTAGTGTACATTATTAAAACAGTCCACTAGATAAAAACAGTTACATTAAGCAAATAAAAATAAAGGAAGCTGAAATCATGGTATTGGTGGGGAAAAGCTCAGTAATGCTCAGGAATCGAACAGAAGCACAGCTGTCCAAACAGAATACAGGCTATTTTCGAAACATTTGGGTTACATTCTGAATGTATGGATCTTAAAAAAAACGCTCAAAGGTCACCGCCAGCATTTAAAGGGCTCGTTAGAAAACAAGGGCACTCGCCTTCACGACTGCGCCAGAACTGCGGAGCCCTCGGTACACGGCGGACGAGCTGAAAACGGCCAAAAGTTTACATCGCCTTTACCAATACACACAGCAGTACTGTAGTATATTAATAACCTAATATATCTATAACCTTGTCAAGTCGTGGTGGCAGCCGGAGCCAATTCAGCATCGTGGTTCGCGTCCATTTAGAAACACGGGTCTAGGTCATGCTGTTCCCGGACAAATATGAATACAACTAAATTCGAGGTAATTGGGGAAACTCGCATCATTCAGCTGGGTCAACGATTACACAACCGGTCTTGACACCAAAAGAAAATGTGCATTTAAGGCGAACAAAAACGTGACCGAGGCAGTGTAATGTCGACTCCCATTTACAACTTAGTTATCGAGGTATAGCTGTCTAGAAAGGCAGGGATCTGGTTGCACACATTCCGTGTGAATGTAGCGCACGATCGGATTAAATGAACGACGCGAACACGACATCCAGTTTCTGCAGTTCCCCAAATCAGAAACACGCTCGCATGCATCGAGCAGGACTGAGACGCGTCACGAAAATGAGTTTTTTTCCCGATTTCAGACTGTTGCCAAATCGGACTTGATCAATACGGCGAGATATTGCTCTAACTTGCTGACAGTCAACACGCGATTGGCTGCCGCGAGCAGGGTACTTGAGAAACCCAACGGCCGTCGGATGGGGAGACTCAGCTCTGTCGACTAGCTCTCAAAAGTTAACGACAGGACAGAAACTATGCGCTCTGGCATCAAAAAGCAAGCGGTAATACCCACTCTCGCCGTGAGAAGTAGGCACAGAAAAGCCTTTCCTCTTTATACCTCGAACTCCAAATATTAACGCGCTACTGTTGACACACACACACAAGCAGGCAGACCCGCGCCTTTCACTCTCACCTCTCCGCCTGATTTTTAAGGAGGGATTCTTGGCTTTTTATGCTTTATTTCTTGCCGGGGTTTGGCACTTTCGAGTATTTATTTCTCTTCGGCAAACACCACCGTTAGCGACGTGTCCCCTAACTCGTTCTTCTGTCCGCTTATCAGCGTAGCTGCTGCTTTGTTGTTCCCTCTCAGCTGTTCCCGCAGACTCAATATCAACATCCGGTCCGGCGACGAGGCCCCGCCTCTGCGATCAGCTGACGCGCGTGGGCGGGGCCACACAAAGTGGCCACCGCACAGTCGAAGTAGAAGGTTTACGAAGTGCTTGTTGTGCGTTTTGTTTCCGCCCGCATCTCAGTAAATGACAGTTATGATTTCTAGTTAAGGAGGACGACTGCAGTGTGATTAAGAATCAGAATGGCATTGAATTTAGTGACCTGATGAATGTACACGTGTCACGACGTGCCCTGGCGTTAAGGCGTGGAAGAAAATGCCGGGCATGATGGTGGAAAATGTTTGACTTTTACTGATGTGTTGTGAACATGGCTGACATTAAACAGGTGAATACGTCACGATGTTATGTTGAGAATAGGAATGTGAATGATATGCGCTGTATATATTCTTGTCTTTACCAGTGCGAACAATAAAAAAAAAAATCGGTTTCCCCTCCAGGGCTCCATAAGTCCTTGTTAAGTGGTTCGCAAATAATTTGCGCTAGAAATACCACTGCCAAATTTGTGCAGCTATAGAATAACCCTTATTGATTTTGACTCAAACATATTATTTATTGACAGGATATAAATTATTTTGCCAATATCTCATCTGATTGCAGTAACTCGTTTTGTGCCTGTATAGAGTTATTATGTGGACAACTTCTTTCCCGGTGGGAAAAGGGGGAAATACATAAGGATCCATCCATCAATTTTCTAACCCGCTTATCCTACTGGGTCGCGGGGGGTCCGGAGCCTATGTACTCCTCACATGCACTCCTATGGGCAATTTAACAAGGCCAACTAGCCTCAGCTTGTCTTTGGACTGTGGGGGGAAACCGGAGTACCTAGAGGAAACCCCACGCCGACATGGGGAGAATATGCAACCTACGCAAACATGTGACCCAGGCGGAGACTTGAACCTGGGTCCCAGAGGTGTGAGGCAACAGTGCTAACCACTGCATGAGGATCATATGCATATTTTAAACATCGCAGTGCTCATCAATAAATAATACTGGATGTTGTTTTTTAGAAATAGCTGCACCAAATTGCAGTGAATGTTACCAATGCAGATTGCACAGATAATGAGAAAGGTATGGAAAGCTACCACTGTAAGTGTGTGAACACTTACAGGTCAGTGGCCTGAAGGTGGCAGGAGACCTTCCTTGAACTGTATCACCCATCTGTCAAAGTGGAGCATTTTTGTTTTTTTTTTTTACCTCAGGAGCCAGAGATCAATGAACTTGAAACCTTTGGCCCCTTGGAATCGTTTTTTGTCAGTATGCTATCCATCTTTTTTCTCTTGCGGTGGCCAGATTATACTTGTACTAAGTTTATGGATAATATTGTACTGGGAGACATTCTTCCCTCTATCCCAAGATGCCAAAGGTGCCAAAAGTGTAGGTCACATTATAACACCCATTATTTTGCTTTTGAATATAGAACTTTTTAGATCCTAGAAAAAAACGGTTGCTAACCCTGGTTGAAAATTCATGTTAATCTTGTCCTGTCTGATCTCAACCCCTGATCTCATCAGATAAAAGGAGATACTCTGCTGGCTTAATATTTTTATGAAGGCATCATAAAGTATTTTGCACAGACTTGTGATTTGTATTTCACTTCCCAACATGCTGACGTGATTCTAAATGAGGGATGTCTTAGCTTCATGTTGGGTTCCCCATTGTCACCCAGGCACTCGGCCTCTTCTGCCCTCAGCCAGGATGGTACCACCTAGGATGGTACAACAAGCCCTACAGAACAAAGTAAATGGGAATGAGTACTGATGGACTCTCCTAATGTTGATAAGGAAGGGACCTTGGGCGTGAGATCATACCGTTTTTTTCTAACAAAGTGAAGAAAAGGCTTATTCATTAAATGGCTGTCTTAACTTTTATTGACATTGGAGTAGCTATTTTGAGGTCTTGGGAAAAGAACAACTAAAAAGGCTTTAATGGTTTGTGAATATCACATTTATGCTCCATGTGGAGATACTGGTTGACATTGTTTGGATGGGTATTTATTCATGAGTTTTGTCTTACGTTTTTTTTTTTAAACAGTCGGGGAAACATACTAATGGACTTGCCTCACTAAGGTATAATTTGGTGCAATAACACCAAATGATGTAATAAACTTGCCTCAGACCAACCTTTGTGTGTTTACTTAACTTTTAAAAGTTAATATGTTTCTGGGGCTGGACTGACATTAAAATATGTATTCATTGATTTTGTTTGGGAGGTAAGTTTATGAAAAATAACTTTAAATTCTTTAAATTCTCTGAGATGGATGGGCATTCGAGGGCAGCATGGTGGTGCAGTGGTTAGCACTGTTGCCTCACACCTCTGGGATCCGGATTCGAGTCTCCGCCTGGGTCACATGTGTGTGGAGTTTGCATGTTCTCCCCATGTCGTCGTGGGGTTTCCTCCGGGTACTCCAGTTTACCCCCACAGTCCAAAAACATGCTGAGGCTAATTGGAGTTGCTAAATTGCCCATAGGTGTGCATGTGTGAGTGAATGGTGTGTGAGTGT
Source organism: Brienomyrus brachyistius (assembly GCF_023856365.1). Classification (NCBI taxonomy): domain Eukaryota; kingdom Metazoa; phylum Chordata; class Actinopteri; order Osteoglossiformes; family Mormyridae; genus Brienomyrus; species Brienomyrus brachyistius. Next base: position 24,377,711 of record NC_064546.1, read on the forward strand.
GCCCTGCGATGGGCTGGCCCCCCATCCTGGGTTGTTCGCTGCCTCGTGCTCGTTGCTTCTGGGATAGGCTCCAGACCCCCCGTGACCCAGTAGGACAAGCAGTTTGGAGAATGGATGGATGGGCATTCTGCTTGTGATGTTCTCTGGCCTCGTGTCCTCTGATGCCAGGGACAGATTTGCACCCCACTACTCTCCCCACCTGACCATGATAAGCAGTTGGAAGATGGATGGAAAATTCTAATTTCATTCTATAAGAAATTGTAATATTTTTTAAATATTTAACAAATATACACATGCAATGAGATAGCTGTGATTGTCCAAGTTTTAAGGGAAAAGACTCCGCCTCTTCTACACCCCTCGCATATACGTGCTGCAGACAAAAGAGTAGGTGGGGAGAGCAGCACTGTCAGGTGAGCGTGCAGACCGATGGATTAGCAGACCTCCAGCAGGGCAGTGCAGACACAGAGAATCCCGGCGCCATTTAGAACGGTTTTTGGACAAGCAAGCTCTTCACCAGTGATCATGGATGTGTACGGACAGCCACGGCTTAGGATCCTTACCCTGGCCTTGCTGCGGCTTCTACCTGCTATCACAGGTACCCACAAACCCGTCCTGCCTGTGTCATTACCTCATAAGGGAGTAATACCTCTCTTTAGCAAATTTAATTAAATGATCCTTCCTTTGACATTTGCACAAGTTCACCGGGATACTTCATTTCTGCATGTCTCGCTCTCCTTTGAAATTCACACACACACACACACACACAAGCATACATTTATAGCGACGGGGCAGGCACTTCATCGTGCACCCCTAGCGCAAAGGACGGTGCAGAAGTCTTAGACAGGCAAAGGAAATGTTTAAGGCTATATAAATATGTAGCTCAGGACATGTTAGCTCAGGAAAAAAAACACAATTTAACATAACATATGCAAATTAACAGTAACATAATAAAAAATATACAGCAATTTTGTCTGTTTTCCAAAAACTTACTGATATCTTGTTGGATGGCTGGACAAACTGCACTTTGTTTCCTAAATCTCTGCTCAGGGGCACCTCAGCCATTTTATATATTTGTTAAGTTTCTCCTCCATCTCAAATAATGAATTTACTTGATTTGTTAACTCAATGGGCTGTCGATTAACTCGACAAGGTGAGGTAGTGGTCGAGTCAAAAAATACATGGGTGTATTGGACGGTTGCTGCAAATTCCGTGGTAATTTCAGGAGACGGCTAAGCTGCCACTTTGACAGACATAATATCATATTACACCAACACAACAGTTTGAATATTTTTTATGACTGCTTAAGACTGTTGCACAGCACTGTGTATGTGTCAAAAATTCACAGGATTCGTATATACTCAAAGTCCAAGCACGCAGAGATGCCGAGGATTGTTGTTATGGGAACTGCAAAAAAAATTAATAAATCAGGCTTAGCAGGAAGATGCATGCTACACTGGTCACAGAGTATTTGTATATGTACTGTAGATGGCTCTGTCACCTCCACTCATCTTTTACATTCTCTCTAGCTTCTTCCCTACAACCAGAGACTGGAGAGACTAATGGCCTCTCAGCATGGGAAACTGAGGAGGTGAGGTCATGGCCACACTTTGGCTGTGCATACAAAAACATTTACATTAATGTTTCTGTGGTAGACTTTAATGTCCCTGTGCCTCTGCCTGTTTCTGTATGACTGTTCTGTATCACTGTGTGTTTGGTCTTCCCCAGTACATCTCTCCCTGTGTAAATGTCTGCTTGTATGTGAAAATCCATCTTGTGTGTATTTGTGTGTTTAATTATAAAGAGGATATCTTCACTCCCTAACAGACAGACAGTTTGCTGGCCCTGCTCTGTGCCCAACCTGCCCCCTCCCTCTCCCCACCTTCCTCCGGTAGGTCCTGCCAGTAAACAGGCATTATGCGTTGATTAGCCAATTAGAGATAAGTACCAATCCCCAGATGGCTGGATCTCCCTTTATGATGCTGTGCTGCACATTATCTCTTACTGTATGTCACCTGTCTGCCTGTCATCTAGGTTGTATCTGTTTTATCAGTGCCATTTATCACAGGCATAGAGGATTACACTCTGCTGGATTTCAATCTCTACAGGTTTATGACTTTTAATCAGCAGCCACCATTTATCACTGCAGTATAAAGTAAGGTTATGACCTCCAGGTGGCCTTGGGGCCTGGCCTTCCTCATCTGTGGATCACTGTCTTCTGAAAAGATTCCACAGAGCCATGCCCAACCCTGGTACTATTTCATTCTCTCACTCTCTCTCTGTGCCCGCACCCCCCTCCCCCCACCCAGCCCATGCCGTGAGACCCTCAGATGTCACCGTCTTGTCCGCCATCGGGCTCCCAAGCTCAAGCAGGTAGACTGACCCTTTACTAGCCCTGCAGGTGTTCTCTTCAGGCTTTCTCTTCAGGCTTTCTCTTCAGGCTTTCTCTTCAGGCTTTCTCTTCAGATCCTCACTTCAGGCATTCTCCTCAGGTGTTCTCCTTAGGCATTCTTCTTGGATGTTCTCCTCAGGTGTTCTCCTTGAATGTTTGCATCAGGGGTTCTCCTTAGGCATTCTTCTTGGATCTTCTCCTCAGGTGTTCTCCTTGAATGTTTGCATCAGGGGTTCTCCTTAGGCATTCTTCTTGGATGTTCTCCTCAGGTGTTCTCCTTGGGTGTTTGCTTCAGGTGTTCTCTTTCAGTGTTTGCTTCAGGTGTTCTCCTTAATCAATCTTCTTGGATCTTCTCCTTGGATCTTCTCCTCAGGTGTTCTCCTTGAATGTTTGCATCAGGGGTTCTCCTTAGGCATTCTTCTTGGATGTTCTCCTCAGGTGTTCTCCTTGGGTGTTTGCTTCAGGTGTTCTCTTTCAGTGTTTGCTTCAGGTGTTCTCCTTAATCAATCTTCTTGGATCTTCTCCTTGGATCTTCTCCTCATGTGTTCTCCTTGAGTGTTTGCTTCAGGTGTTCTCCTTCTGTGTTTGCTTCAGGTGTTCTCCTTAATCAATCTTCTTGGATCTTCTCCTTGGATCTTCTCCTCAGGTGTTCTCCTTGAGTGTTTGCATCAGGGGTTCTCCTTAGGCATTCTTCTTGGATGTTCTCCTTAGGCATTCTCCTTGGATGTTCTACTTAGGCATTCTCCTTGGGTGTTTGCTTCAGGTGTTCTCTTTAGACGTGACTGGAATCTTTCTGGAAGGAGAGCACTGATCCCACGCTGAACATTCACAGTGCAAAACCAGACCAAATCATTTCTGCTTGTGGCTTCATCCTTCTCTTGTGTTCTAGGTTCAACAATTAAGTTGTAATATAATTTGACATAAAATAAAATATTTCCATCTCTCTCTATAGAAGTGAGGTGCTCACAGTCCTGAAAAGAATATCAGGTATGCCCTCCATGCCATCCGTCTGTGACCATGGAATAATTCAGCTCAGAATGAAATGATCACTGCTTTTGTACTTCCTGATCTTTACAGGTACATTAGATATTTTTAGATATTGTGAAATATCTGCCTGTATAAATGGGTTTAGTGTGACCATTATGACTCTAAATGATGGAGGACCAAGCCAGTATAGACATTATTGTAAATGACCTGATCAAAGCACATGCCTGCACTTTTGACAGTGCCCCCAGACAGTGACAATGATATCTACCTATGATACCTACCATAAAGATAGCAGGGTCTGTAAACTAGCCCAGCCAACATGCCCGTCTTCTGGGTGTGTGCCCATATATATGTTTCTGTGAAGAAGAACATTGATTTCATATGTTGTCAAGAAATACACCCCCCTTCCCCCCGCCCACCCTTGTGTGTTTAGGCTATAATGGGAGGGTGTCCCTAGCCTGGGCTTGCTTTCATTTGGTGATCCATGTTTTGATAATGTTTTAAAACCCCTGTCCTATTGTTATTCCATTCATATTGTATTTCTAGAACAGTTCAGTCTTCGCCTCTGTCATTCTCACTTTCAGAGCTCCTGTCCTTGTGTAACCCCAGCCTAGTCAGCCTGATACCAGAACAGTCCGACGCTCTATTCTCAGAGTATCCTCAGAGGTAATGACACATGCTTTGATGGTTAAGGACTTTATCTTGTAAGCTGATGGTTACTATTTTAACTCCCAGGATGGAACCCATCTCTCCTTACCCATGTGCCCTGTACCTAAGCCGGATAGCTAATGGATAGGCAGCAAAACAATAAGAGTCCGTCAGCCTGATTCTCTGAGTTTAGGTGGAGCTTCTGCATCTCGTCCATCTTCTTTGTGTGTGTTGTAGGAGCCTCCCAAGTCAAGCTGCTCACCTGTCCCTCTCTCTCAAAACCCACCAGGTACTCCTTCCTGTCCTGTTTCTCTCTGGCTCTTCATTATGATGCCTTCTGTCCTGTGGGTTTAATCACAGGATTAATCCAACACGTCCCGCTCCTGCTATCTCTCTGCAGGCAATCGACAGCGACCGCAGCTGGAAGCTGGTGCTGCTTCTGGTCCCGGTGGATGATCTCTGTGGCTGCCCAGAGCAGGTCAGCTAGCCGATACCAGATCTTATAGCACTTTAGAGCAGATTTTCCCAGCTCTGTCCTCGTGGACCTTCAGACAGTCCATGGGAGCTGGGGCGCAGCAAAAACGTGGAGTGTCTAGCAGGGGGCTGGGAGGGAGCAAAAGTGTGAACCATCTTGGGGTCCCCGTGGACCGTGTTGGGAAATACTCCTCTAGAGTGATGTAGTCTTCACCATTAAGAACATTATGATCTCACTCTTTCTGTTTGTGTTTGCCACTCTATCAGGCCAGCTCACAGGTGGCCACGGTGGTGCACCAGTTTGACCAGGCCCTGCAGACCTTACATGGACAGGTGAAGGGGTTACGGGTTCCTGCTCTGCAGGTGTACTTGGGTCCCTCACAATATGTGCATCCCGTTCCCTCTGCATTTCCGTATCTACCAGTCATTTTTTTTCAGCCAGTGTGTGTAGGCTACATTACTGTAATCACGACACATCAATTTTGGCCTTGAAATTTAATCTTCTGGGTGTTTATCAGATATGCCTTATCTACCCAGCAATAATAACCTTGATAGTTTTGTGTTTCATCTCCAAGACCGCTATTCAGAATATGTGTGTGTGTGTGTGTGTGTGTGTGTGTGTGTGTGTGTGCGCATTGAATTTGCATGGGTGTGCGTATATTTGTAAGGGAGTAATAGTTCAGTCCGTGCTCCTGTTCCGGGGTCTTCACTAGCACGGCTGATGGTGGCTCAGGATAAACACAGGAATGCCAGCGCTAATTTTCCTACATCTCTGTCTGTGCAGTTAGTTCGCACTGTGGTCAACGCTATGGTGTGGGTTGGACATGGAGGTGTTGGAGATTCTCAGAAAGAAAGGTGACCCACCTCAGCTGCGGCATTTACGTAGATGATCTTGTCGTTAAACAACCAATCCACAGATACTCTAAATCTAAAATAAAAAAAAGTGTGATTTATTGTTTAGTAAATACAACTTTTAGAAGCTGGTTATTATTATTATTTTAAAGACACACTTCCAAACACATTATATACATATGAATGTTAGCAGGGAATGCCATTGCAAGGAGACCAGCAACGCTGCTGAGCTCAGCCTGACGAAGGGTATTCTTGCCCTGTCCTTGCAGGTACTGTCATTGGATAATTGCATATCTATGCATTTCTCCAAGGCATAAATACTCCCATTTATTTACTTGTAAACACATGCTCTTTTTTAGGAGTCTCTGAAGCACCACCTAGAGGTAAATCCATGGTACAATGACGGAGAGGACTTTGCTGTCCTGCTGCAGGAAACTCCCATGGATATGGGTGTTGGCCACATATCAGTAAGTGGCATCCAAGTAGATTAGTAGAACATGTATGAAACTTCGATGAGGACTGATGGGGGTGAGACATCTGCCTGCTGAAATGTATGACCATCCCTGTGTCCCATAAAAGGGAGGAAGGACACCCCTTTATGGACAGAGAACAGTGAAAATCAACAAAGTGGCTACTCAGCTTTGGACCAACCTTGTGAGTGTTCAGCAGGATTTTGTATATGTTGCACTGGGATCAGATCCTGTGAGGAATACTGGCTTGAACCATTGATCCAACATAAGACATTTCCTGAATGAGCAGCATGATAAGGAATAATATACACAAGTCAGAGCATCACAGTGAAGCACTTGTAAGGGTCAATAATGTGCAAGTCCTAGAAGCTGATCTAACCAATCAAATTCCCGTAGCTGCAGCCAATGACCGGGGAGTCTGACTTGGACAACCATAACTTAATCAGTGACCCCTGCCATAGTGAGGTGAGATCCTAGTGAGTCTCCTTGGAGTGAAAGCATGAAATATCTGGAAATGACTTGCAGTAGCTCATAGTCTGTTTCCATACATATTGGTTTCAATCCTTAGTACCAGCCCTTTCTGAGAACCCAAAGAAACTCCCCACCAGAGCCCCACCCACGAGCCCGCACCGCTGACAGTGTGGTCTTCCCGGACCAGGTAAGTACCTCCTCCTGTTTAGACTCCAATCAGGTTCCAGTCCCTGCTCCACAGTGGAGTGCTGTTGACTTTAGCTATATGATGTAGCTCAGTCACATTGTACCTAACTAGGCTGTTCTGAGCAAGCATTGGAGGTGGACAATAGGACAGTGATGCTTTCACAATGCTGTGGGTCACTGTACTACAGGTTACTGCACTGCAGGTCACTGCACTTCATAGCCATCCAAATGATCATTTGTGTGTCTATGCAGAAAACAGGAAGTGAGCTCACTTGTGAAGACCGAAGCCCCTCCCCCTTGACTCCTACATCAGGTATGTACTTTCTGCTGCAATATAACCCTTGCCCCACGGCTAGGGGAAATGTTGTGAGAACAAAGCCAGAAGGCAGAGTGAAGCCAGATAGTTTGCTGGAGTGATGGTGGAAGGTTGAGTGCAGCACTGTTCTGAGTTCTGTGATCTGCACTGATGACCTTGTACATCTTGTGGCCCTGCAAGATGCTCTGACTTCTATCTTTCTCACTCTGTGCATCTCCCTCCCACAGTTCATGCTCTCCGTCCTGCAGATATTAAAGTATTGGCTGCTCTGGGAGACTCCCTGACGGTGAGTTTGAGTGTATCTGCTTCTCCACAGTGCTTTATGGAGTTGTGTTTTACTTGTCCAATAGTCCCAAGGGGCAGGAGGCAATAGATAAAAAATGTCTTTGATTGGTGTTTTACTCTCCAATTGCTGTCTTTCTCCCCACAGGCAGCCAATGGAGCTGGAGGATCACCCAATAACATACTGGATGTTTTGGTTGAGTACAGGGGGCTGTCTTGGAGGTGGGGTCCTTTGGAGTTGCAGTTAGGCAGTGCAACAGGCACCTATTTTGTGTCCTTGGTGACTCAGTGCTATCTAGCATTCCCAACTGACCAGGCACTGTGCTTCACAGCATTGGTGGTGATGAGAATCTCACCAGCGTCACCACCCTTCCCAGTAAGTTACATCGTTCAGCCCAGTGAAATTAACTTTAGCTCAAATAATTGCAGCCATGACACAAATCAGCTTTCTTCGCTGTCTTCTTCTCTTTCTAGATATCTTTCGGGAGTTCAACCCCAATTTAACCGGGTTCGCGGTGGGAACAGGGAAAGAAGACTCCCCCAGCGCCTTCCTAAACCAGGCCGTTGCCGGCGCCAACAGCGAGTGAGTCTGTCTGCCCCCAGCTCCCCTGTGCCCCCCCCCCCGCACAGGGTCACTGCTCTCTCTCTAATATATGTCTCTTCCCTGCAGTGACATGGTCAGCCAGGTGCGTGTCCTCGTGGAGAAGATGAGGAACGATCCGGTAAGGTGAACATACTTTCATGTCTATTAAACTCTCATTTTTGACAACTGTTTTTGCTCAATATACCCCTTATAGTAAGTGCAGCAGACTAAACACATATATATGCCATAAGCATATACACAGGGAGGATGAGAGCAATCAGATACAGCAAGCTGTGCTCTGTGTCCTGCCAGAATCATTTAACGATCCATGTAATGCTAATGATTACTGTCTCACTTAATATAAAATCCTAACAGTTGGGCTGCATGATGGTTCAGTGGGTTGCACTGTCACCTCATGCCTGGAGGTTCAAATTCCACCTCCGTTCTCCATTGGCATCTCTAAATTGCCTGTGGTGTGTGTGCACAATGCCCTGCAGTGGATGCCGCATGCAGGGTGTTCCCCACCTCTGTGATGCCTAGGGTAGGCGGCTCCTGGCCAAGATAAACGGCTAGAAGACGCACAAGGCAAACACACTGTAATGTACACCACTGGGCAAACGTTTTTGCCTTGCACAGGTTTTTACCCCATTTCCATTTATTTATAAGCTGCAGTTTTTTATTCTTGTTAAGCACTGGAATGTTCAGTGAACTATAAATGAAAATATCAGTCAAATAAAACAAGTTTCCCTTTATAACATGGGAAGAGTATGTAACAGGCATGTCTGACATCCTATTCGCTGGTTATGTGGAGATGGAATATTCAAATTCTAGGCCACACTAGTTAACTGTTTCATCCCATGAGACAGAGCAGTATTAATGTCCCATGTAGGAAGATGGTTTGAATTTTCTCTGCTGTTATAACTGTTACGTCAATGAATCAGATATGACATTTTCTTGCTAACAAAGGTACTGAAATGGAGAACATACAGTAGATTTATTTGTTTGCAAAGAATAGACAAAGAGTGTATTTAGTAAATGTTAAGTGAGTAATCTTAAGTGTGCAAAAACGTTTGACTGGTAGTGTACTTCTGCTACATGTTACCCTGGCTGCTGGGAATCCACTCAGTGTGTCTTGCAATATATGAAAAGTCGAGTCTATCAAGCCTCCTACCCGCCCAGCAGGTGAGGTGTACTTGCAAAATGCCAGAAGTGTATTGGTCAGCTGACACTCCAGTCCTGCCGCATTCCAAGTAGGTCGCGCTGTCCCACTGCACTCAGTGTCCTTGTGTCTTTGGCATAGCGTATCGACTTCGAGAATGATTGGAAGGTGATCACCATGTTCATCGGAGGTAACGACTTGTGTGACCACTGCACCGACACAGTGAGTGTCCGGCCGCTGCGCACTGTGGAGAGACACGATGGGTAGACACCCCTGCTTTTGCTAATTTTTTTGCTCTTTTGCAGGTTTACTTCTCGCCAAATAATTTCGTCTCCCATGTTCGTCAGGCCCTGGATATCCTCCATCAAGAGGTTACACAAAATCAGGCCTTTGTTCATATTTACTGAGGGTGCATCCGAAATCGCATACTTGTTCGCTATGTAGTAGGCGAAATATAGTATACAAAGTGAGTAGTATGCCTGAGTCCTTAGTATAGATGAGACAATAGGTGAAAAATACCCAGATGACATAATACATTTTGGAAGCCCTAGGAATCTATCTGTCTGCCCATTTCTCTGTTTCCTTACTCCAGCTCCATTTTGACCAGTTATTCTGTGTAGACATGCTCTCCTTTACATTTCTGCCAGTGCTTCCCCATGTCTGTATTAGTCTCTTTCTCGCCATTCTATGCCAGTCTCCTGAGGTCTGCCGACTCCTGACCCCTGGGGCTGCACTGTCCCCGGATTGCAGGTGCCACGTGCCTTGGTGAACCTAGTGGAGGTACTGAATATCATCCCACTGCGGCGCCTCCACCAGGACAAGAGCCTCAATTGTCCCACCTGGCTGGTCAAGTAAGTGTCAAGTGCCCCCAGATCTGCCCACTGGAGGAACTTTGCTTTAAATTAGCCAAATTGTGTTTTTGTGATTTTCCTACCTTTCACGTTGTGTCTCTGATGAGCGCCATCGATATTATCAGAGATTGACATTTTGTAAAAGAACTAAAGACAGAAACGATAGCTACCAGCAAAGCGGTATTGGGTTTAACCCTTCGAATGACAGCAGGGCACCTCCTGTTAAATACGCATCTGGGTTTTTCCCATCTGTACTGTCTCACCCTGCGATCCAAAAGCACTTCGGACCATTTAAGAGCCAAGCAGGAATAGTTATGGGCACAGAATTTCACCCACTCTTGGTTTTATGATCCGTGTGTGTCTGTCTTAGCATGTTGTGCCGCTGTGTGGTGAAACCCCCAGATGGTTCAGCAGAGGTCCAGGAGCTGAAGGATCTCAACCGGGCCTATCAGGTACTGTTTAATATATTTGGACATAATGTGGGCAGGGCAATCAGAGATCATGACACATTCTGACATTTAGACATCTTCTGTGATCTTCTGAGGACAGCAGCCATAGAAGATTTCCATGTATCCAATGGGAGGCTTGAATGTACTGGGACTCACTGCGTCAGCGACGCGCTTTAGTGTAACTGAGCAGGAATAGAGATACAGTCTTTCTCTACCTATTTCAGAGCGGTATGCAGGAGCTGGTGGAGTCCGGTCGCTATGACACACATTCCAACTTCACTGTGGTTGTGCAGCCTTTTTTTCGAGAGGTGATGCTCCCCCTGCTGGAGGTGAGGCATACAACACCCCTCAGACCACCCCAACATTCTCCTTTAGCTGCCTCTCCTCTTAAAGTCTACTAAATTTTTCTTTATTTTTCAGTGCTGGAATAGCGCACTGGCTAGTACTGATTTTTTCTATTAGTCTTTAATCCCGCCCACTTCGAACCATTTTCCCACGCCTGTTTTCCTCCTCCCGATGCCGTGCTTTACACGTTCCAGGATGGCCGCCCCGACCGCTCCTTCTTTGCATCCGATTGCTTCCATCTCAGCCAGAAGTCACACTCCTTGATGGCTCGCGCCCTGTGGAACAACATGGTGAGATGTGGCCTTTCGGTAGTGCATCGGCTGACATCCCGGCGCGATTCTGAACGCTTCGGTTGAACGCAGCAGTCCATCCCAGCACTGCTGAATAACCGATCGCCTTGGGCTTCTCTCGGCCCCTCGACCCGCTGTGCTCAGATGTTCTAGGCAACTCCTGAACTCGTTCCAGCTCTCAGCTCACAGCGGGAAAATGTCCTTGGTTTTATGTTCAGATTTTCTTTCAGTGAGAGGAAAATGTCAGTTTCTGAGTCATGAACGTGTAGCGCTTTGTGTGTAAGAGAGCTGCCCTGTGATTCTGTCGCCTAATTTTCTCTGCTTCTTTGTAGAAGGTATGAATTTCTTCCTCTCCCTTCACATACAGCTCGAGTCTCTCGGTAACAAGACCTACATCCATGACTTCACCAACGACTTGCCACTCAAATGCCCTTCTCAGGTAAATTGTTTTGTCGGTTCAGGTTAATATTTTAGAGACAGAACCAACTTCAAAGTTGTTTCAAAATTTCATTTGATCGCCGGAAAGGCTGTGTTTGGCCATGTCAGGCATTGTGAAACACTTCATAGTCACTGTTCTTGCGGGAAATGTCATATGTGTTCCTGTTTCTTCCATCAAGGCCTCACCATTCTTGAGAACCTATAAGAATAGCAACCACAGTTATGGTGACCCCGCCCCCACCATGCCACCTATCACGGTAAGGGAAGGGGTCTGATGTCATACGTAGCTCGGTGAAAGTCTACATGTTCTTTGAATCTCTCACTAATGACTTACTACTAAGGAATGACTGGCCCATTGACTTTTCATAAATGCTGTTGTGCTGCAGTGAAGCGTGCTTATAATTGCATTTTTGACTCCCAGAACTGGGGGAGTGACTTCTCCTGTGCCGTCCACGGGCCTTCAGACCCTGTTCCGTCCTCAGGTGAGACCATGCCAGCATTAGTGACCAATGGTGCCAACCCACTGCAGATTCCATAAAACTCCTGCGACAAACTTAACCACATGATTTGCATCTGCCTTGGCACATACCCTGTTAGACGGTGCCGTGCCCTGCTACGTTAGACCATGATTTCAAACGGGGCTCATTCTCGCCTCGTTCTCAGTTCACAGGTTGCGACCCACTGACATCAAAGTTGTGGCGGCCCTGGGAGACTCCTTATCGGTGAGCGTGTCAGCACATCGCTGTGGGTCAGTCTTTCTGTCGTCTTTCTAACACCCTCCATCTCCTGTCAGGCTGGGTTTGGAGCCAAAGCAAAGAACCTCCTACAGCTGACAAACGAGTACAGAGGCGTTTCATGGAGGTGAGAGAGACGCCGACTCTTGTTGTTGCCTGTGCCTGATGGGCCTGCTGAGGTGTGTGTGTTTCGACAGCATTGGGGGAGATCAGACACTGGAGACTGTAACTACGCTGCCAAGTGAGCGCGCCCTGCTTTACATTTTTGCCACTAGATGGCAGCATTAGCGCACGCATGTCGTTTAAAGGCGTTTTGATCCTGAGGTGTGTCTCTCCTCCTGCTCCGTCTCATTAGACATCCTGAGGAAGTTCAATCCATCTCTGCGCGGCTTCTCCACGGGCATTGGGACTGCACAGAGGGGTTTCAATATGGCCGTTTCGGGAGCCAAAGCTTTGTGAGTTTACTTGCACAGCTCTGTATGTCTTCACTGTGCTGAACTATGCCGTAACTGTGCCAAGCTGTGCCTCTGCTCTGAGCCTGCTGCTCTTCCACTGTCTCGTCTCCCTCTTCATCACCTTCTTGCTGACTATGCCTCTCCCCCCCCCCTCTCTTTTTATAGTAACATCCCTGCCCAGGTGGAGAAGCTCATTCAGGCTTTGAGGGACAGCAAGGTGAGTCTCCCTCCACGTCCGGTGCTCGGCGCATTTGGCCGTCAGCCAATCAAATGGCTCCCATAGAAGCTCCTGCCAGCCACACTGGGTTTCCATGGTTGCAAGACCCCTGACTCAGCGGCACGGTGCCTGCCAGGTGGGGCACAAAATCAGCTGACATCCCTCATCAAGTCAGTCTGTCTCTCTTCCTCTGGTCACTGCCTCCGCCACCTTCCGTGCTCAGGAAGTGGATTTTGAGAATGACTGGAAGCTGGTGACGCTGTTTATCGGGGGAAACGACCTGTGCCAGTACTGTCAGGACCGGGTGAGTCTCCAAGCTTCCTCACACACACCGAGAGAGACAGACACACACATTCGTTTGTATTCATATCTCTGCAGGCCCCGTCTATTCAGTTCTATGGGATGTGGGAAAACCCCTAATCCCAACAATGACAGCCCAGCACGAACCTCAACCATAAGTTACCACAGAAAATACAAGACCTTTGGCATTTTTAGTTTTTTGATTGCAGTCACAGATTTTTTAAAAGTTGAGTTTCCCCTTGTGGGGACCGAATTAGTAATCCCCCCCAACGTCAAAATAACCGTTTTTTTTTTGTTTTTTTTTTTTTATCAAATTGCGGGAACATTTGGTTCCCACAATGTAATACATACATGACCACTCGTGCAGACACACACACACACACACACACACACACATACTCATGTCGGATAAACATATCTTTATGGGGACCGCTCATTCATTTCTATGGAAAGAATGCTAACGCTAACTATGACGACCTTAACCCCTACCCAGCCATAACCATAACCATAAGTAACCAAGCAAAATACAAGAGTTTTTACATTTTTAGTTTTTTTTATTGCAGTCACAGATTTTCATTAAATTGAGTTTTCAAAAAACAAAACAAAATGGATATATATCACATTGTGGGGACATAGTATCCCCATAAGGTAAGGTATACCCGCTCACACACACACACACACACACACACACACACCATCTTCCAACCCTTGTTGGGGTCACAGGGACCATGAAGCCTATCCCCCCCAGGCAACACAGGGTTACACCCAGGACAGGATGCATGTACATCGCTGGTTACATACACCAGCCCTCCAAAATGCAACAGTGCAGCTTAGTAAGCCCGGGAGAGGGATGCCAAAGGTCCTTGTTTACGTTGGTGTAGCCAGCACTCACAGATAGGTGACACTCACTTAGCCACGCACTGTCAAATCTGTTACATTTCTCTCCAGTTACTTATGACATCTGGGAACCGGGCCAAGCAATTATCAGCCAGGTGCAAATTGACAATGTCCCCCCTCCCCTACTTCATTCTCACATGTGGATTAAAAAGCGTGCCACTGTTTTTTATATGACACTTAATCAAATGTTCCACCCCCCTGCCCCATGACCTTCCCTAACTTCCCTCCACTGCTGTGGTGACTTCATTGTTTTTGACGAGCCCGGGTGCAACTTTCAGCCAGGATTGTTATGTGATTACATTCAGAGATAAAGCAGAACCTTCACTCCTGTATTCTCCCAGCAGTCTCAGTCACCACAGCCGTTCGGGATAAGAACATTGCTCATGTGTACCATTACAGGGGCGTTACGGTCCAGGTTGCTAACCACATTGCTAACCCAAACCCTACTTTTGATTCACCTGCATTCTGGGTGCCCCCGGCACATGTACATTTGTATGAGGCAGCCTCTCTCTTCCCAGGCTTCCCTGTCACCCCAGAATTACAGCCTCTACCTGATGGAGAGCCTGGACTTGCTGTACAGAAATGTGAGTCTAGGCGTGTCGTCACGGAACGCGCTCACTGGAGTCACATCCTCGTGGCTCCCAATCACGAATCAGATTATTTTTAGATGGATTTACATCGATCTGTTTTATTTTTTTTTATTTATTGAACAGATTTCAGTCTTCCTCAAAAACATGAATATATCTTTTTGTCATTTTCTCAGGCAGCTTCTGTTTACAGTTCTAAAGCAGAGGATGTTATGTAAAATGTTCCTCTGATTGGCTCTCATTTTCAGCAGGAGGTTGATTTCAAATGTCGTCTGTATCTAGGGCAGTGGGTTGGGTTTAAATTTCTGATCAGATTAGATTACAGCTCTTCCATTTTCCAAAAGTCAAGGCTGCTTTCCATGTATGTATGTGAGTCAGGTTCCCCGCGTGCTGGTCAATGTGCTGGAGATCCTGCAGATCGATGGCCTCAGAAAGATCAAGAGAAACTCACTCGGTTGCTCGCTGCTGCAGGAGTAAGTTTTGACGTCTACTACTATTAATGTAGTGCATACTGCATGTATGCGTGAGAGCAGTATGCATGCACTCGAACACACTGCAGTCGCCATCTTGCATATTACCTGACCCGGATGTTTACAATGCTTGACCCCCACAAAAGTTAAAACTGTTAAAAAGTATCAATAAAAGAAATAGGTATTTGAGTCAACGTATGTAACTAGGTATTGTTTTATACTTATACAGAGACGGCACTTCCTGTGCCATCTTGACCCAAATTTCTAAGCTAATGAAGTTCTTTATCTCTGGTTGATGCTCCAGTGACCTTGTGGGATGGTGTAGCATCCATCAGTTGCATGCTTCAGAATTTTGTAGAATGTAGTATGTCATCCAGATACCGTTCACCTACTGTCTCAGGCAGGATTCGGACATGAGACTTACTTCACATACTACATTTTTCCTACTATATAGTGAACAAGTATGCGATTTCAGACCCTTAATCAGCAGTTCCTACTTGTAGATGAGGACACCTCACTCTCCGTGTTCCTTGGTGTCTATATGGTCTATATGGACATGTGGATGAGTGTCTCATTCCTCCTTCCCGCTTGCTCCCCTCCCCAGGAACCTGTGTCCCTGTGTTCTGGCTCCAGGGGAGGACTCCCTGGAGCTGAGTGAGATGAGACGGATCAATCGGGAATTCCAGGCCAGTTCAGGGGAATTAGAGAGCGTCAGGGGTGTGAGGAAGTGAGCAGTATAGATAGTTTAGTGAAGAGAGATATTTCTAAGTATGAAGACTGTAAGTAGCTGTATACTTTGAATAATGAGCCCATCCTCTTATGATTATTAACAGAGAGACATATGAATCAGATATTAATGTAATTTCCCTATATGATCATAAGGGCGGCCACTGGAAAACGTGTTTCTGGAATTTGCTCTATCGATGTTCCTCACGCAGGGAGAGACCGAGCGGCTGGTCTGGGGGGTCCGCTACAGCGGGCGCAAAGACTTCGCCGTGGTCATACAGCCATTCTTCCAAACCACCATCATCCCGCTCGGGCCGGTGAGCCCCCTAAGCATTTTATGACACCTCATCAGAGGAGAAGTTTGAAATTGGTCGTTTTTGAGGGAAAATATCAGATCGACCAGACCAACTGAAACTCTGAATGAAAAAAAAATTTTGGCCTAACCTGCTGAAATCTGATTAACTCCTGGAAATATTTCTGTGTAAAGTCAAACAAATAATGACATACACAAGCTTAAAAAAATACAGTTTTAACAATGCATCTATTCTATAATAATGGAAATGCTGTATTTATAACTACATTGAAATTAAGATATTTCACATTTGTTTAGGTATATTTTTCATTTAGCTTAAAAGAAACAATAAACATTAATGAAAATTCTGAGGAAAAAAAGTCAGAATTCAAATAATATTTTCATGGTGGCCCTAATCATCTTCCGTAGCAACGCAATCTTGTGATACAAATTAATTATTAATACAATAGAAACACCTAACTTCCATAAAAGACGAAGGAGGCATGTGGCCTCCCAGTCTCTACTGGCATGACCCTCTGTCCTCTGAGACGGTAGAGATTGTCAGAACTTTCATACGTGTATTTTCATGACTCTGGCTGCGAACGTTCTGTGCCACAGTGGCGCAAAAACCCTTCTGCTTTTGCTCAGGACGCGAAGCCAGATCTGAGCTTTTTCTCGGTGGATTGCTTCCACTTCAGTGAGCGGGGCCATGCCGAGATGGCCATCTCCCTCTGGAACAACATGGTAAGGGCTTGAGAACGCTCGCTGCCACTAGATGGCATGTGTGCTTTTGTACAGCGTCTGCACCACCTCTCGGTTCGTGCGCATGAACAATTCATAGATGTAGTTACATCACGGGGGACGTTACGTCATGTGACAGTAATCATGCGGTTATGGCAATGATGTCACTGCAGTTGGAGCCTGTGGGCCAGAAGCAGACGTACAACAACTTCACCTACGACCGTAACAAGCTACGGTGTCCTACAGAGGTGAGAGAAGCTCATCATTGGCTGTGTAAATCACCCTGAGCCCCACTCAGTTTAACTCTGCCCTGGAGCCACTGTTTACAAGCCTTGCAATTAATTAGGTTTAATTTAGCTGCTGATTTTACATACATTGACTTTCCTGACTTTCAACCTGAGAGTACGTATTTTTGGATTGTTTTTCAGACAAAAAACTAAGACTATTATTCTGACCGTGCCTTATGAGCTGTTTATTATTAATCCTTGTTTAACTTTCAATGTCCCCTGCCCTTGCTGCAAGATTTTTTTTTTTTAGCAATTTGTCTTCAGCTTGATTGAAATTGAATTATTTTGGGGTTTAAAATAAACAACTTTAGTTTAAGTCCGAGTGAAATGTTGGGACAGAAATCAGAATACCAAGAGGTGAACAGGGGTCGAGACCCTTTGCTGGGTTACCTCGAGTTTTCTCCGATCAATCTCTACATCCCTTCCAGGAGCAGCCGTACATATTCACCATCATCAACAGCTTTCCCAGCATTCCCACCACCACCACTGCTGCCGCCCCCACCCCGCCCACCAGTACCGCCATGCCGTTTGAATCTCCGTGTTGGGATATAGTGCCCGCCTGGGCAGTGGCTTTGGTGGGGGTCACGGGCCTGTTAATTGGTTGGGGGGCCACCTGGCTCCTGCTGTTCTACAGAGAGCAGAGGATGAAGAGGACAGCAACTCTGAATGTTGAGCTGAAAGGTACTGGGTCCTGTTTTATAAATACAGGAACAAAAGGCACAGAGACGCTGCATGGGTACATGGGACAACAGTAACCGCGGATGGATAGAAGGACATAAATAGCAAACCCTTTAATCCCCTTAACCCACTGTTTAATGCCAATACATGTCCTTTCTGTAATTTAAGATTTCAGAGTTTTCTTTGCTTCACAAATAGAGCCATTGGAAAGCCGTTGTTAATGAACAGTCTGTGACCGTGAAGTTAGATGCTTGCTTCAGCTTTGGTTCTCGTGATGTCAAGCTGGATAATCACGCTGAGGTGTCTTGATAAATATTACAGGGCATGTGTGACAAATCTAAAGCTTTGTAAATGTATAGTAAGTACAGGTATGATGCACAATCTGGAAAAATTCATTAATTTGTTTTTAATAAAAACTTCTCATCCGATTCTGTTTGTTGTGTCATAATCAGATATTTAGGCATTCAAGCGGGATGAGTCTTCGCCCTCCCCTGGGTTTTTAGGGAGTCAGACTGATCGGGGTCAGCATGCATGCACACATCTGAGAAGATGCTTCATGTGTTGAACGTGTCGTATGCGCAGAGACTGTTTGCAAATGCGTAAGGGTTTTTAAAGCAGTCCAATCCATTAGAGCCACTTCTTGAATTTTGTAATCGTACCCGACTCTCCAGTTCGTTGCACGGTGAATAGCGGCGAGTAACTATGGCATGGTGAGCTGAGCAGAAAGCGAAAGTAAGGCGAAGACTAAATATAGAACGAACGGGAGGCAGGCTGGTGTTAGCAACGGCTGCAGAGTCCATATGCGAGTGTCAGGTGTCTGCATGTGGGTGATGTGCTGTGCAGGCTGCCTGTTATTCCTCAATCACCTGTCAGTGTTTCAGTCCGGCGCCTCGAAACTCAACCCAAAATCAGTGCTAAAAGTAATTGCACACACGCACCACCAAATTAATAAGGGTGGTGCTCACCTCCGATACGCTGTATACACAACATACTCATGTGCAGAAGTTTTGTTACACAGACTAAATTAAAAAATGCAGCAATACGGGAAATGTCATCATGTATAGCTTTAATGCATGTGCCCTGATTTGACATTTTGTCTTTATCCACCACCAAACAAAGCACCGGCTGTTGGAAAGGTTTGTCCAGAAGTAATACGATCAAGAAAACAAATGAAACCCCAGATACTGGCATCCACATGGTGTTATCTAGTGTTTTTGGGTGAAACGGGCGGTGTAATAAATGTCCAGCTCAAACATTTTAGGCAACACCCTTTCATCAGGTGGCCAGTAAAGGTGACGGTGTTTGTCTATTTGTAATTAGCAGTTTATAAATATCTGCTTTTATCAATTATTACTACATCGCTGTTGCGCTTTTATTATGTCACCATTCATTAAAAGATATATTGTTTATCATTACCATCGTTTTTATTATCGGACTGCCTCGTGATTGCGCGCTTGTGCGCCCACGCGCGCCCTCTGGCGGAAAGCGCGAGAAGCGAGGGCGATTCCCCTTCAGATTACAGTTTAGAAGATGGCGGAAGGCGAGCTGAACGTTGACAGCCTCATCTCTCGACTCCTGGAAGGTAAGAGCAGGCCGCCTTCGTTTGGGACATACCGTGGGGGAAAGGGGGGAGGAAGAAGAGAAAGCCGCAAGCGAAAGGGGCGGCCGCTCGCCTGTATGCGCCGCCGTCGTCGCGTTTCGGATCGGAGGCGAAGGCGCCGCGCTGGTGTTTATAAACAGCGGGGCTCGCCGGGGAGCCGCTACCGTCGCTACCATCGCTGGGCCGCGCAGCTCCGCGTCCGCAGGCTTCGACACGCCTAGCAGCCGTATTTAGCGAGGGGCTATGGCGTAGCGTCCTGTGTTAGGCTGGGTGGGGGTCCCCGTGTGCCCCCCGCTTTGTGCGCCTCTTCCCCGACCGCCATGGCGTTTCAGGTGTTTCGGACCGCAGCTTTGGTTTTCCCTTCATGAGCTCGGCTGTATTCGTGTGCAGCCCGGAGCCGAAACCCCGTGTTTGCTGTAGGGGTTGGTTGTTGGGGTGGGGTGGATGGATCGATCGCTTTTTGACCGCAAATTCCTCCATTCTCGGGAGGGGGGCGGGGGGGAGTAAAATGCCCTGTGGCCGAGCCTGTGCCGCCCATCTTTACTACAACATTGGTATAATAGTACCAGTATCCCAGAAAGCTGGAGACTTTGCTTTTGATGATGAAAAATAAATAAATGAATAAATGTTTTTATATACTGGTGCTATAAAGGGCGGGAAGATTCGTGTTAAGAATTAGTCAATGAGATGCCATTTCTGTCAAGGCTCCAATCTGGATTATACCTGTTAAACTGAAAATGATTGGATACCAAGGGGGTTAGTCATTGGGTAAGTAAACTGGCTAGTTGTGTGGTCACGTGCTGACACACCCCCTACCCCCAAGCTCCTTGTTCCATTGGTCTCATGCTGCAAGCGGGTCGGAGCAGTTTGGAAAAAAAAAATCCCACTTTCTGAGCGGGTCGTTTGTCACTGAGGTTGTGCTGTGAGTATATTTCAAAAGGGCTTTTATAGGGAGGTGCTGTGCATGAAAATCCTGCACATACAAGGCTGGGTGGGTGCAGGGTGTTGTGGAGATGAGTTCGTTCTGATGTAGACTGCAGTATTTGACTGGACTTGCCTTTGAGAATATGGTCAAGTAATTTCTGGTGAGCTGTGTTTGAGAAATACCTGCCAATAAATGTGTTTTGTTTTTTTAACTGGGCAGTTGGCTGCTGTTTCTTAATTCTTCCTCTGTCTTGGTAAAAATATTGCAGCACTCATTCAGTGTAAAGAGATTTGGCATCATGACAACACAGATTTTCTGGATGTGGCACGTCTCGCTCTTGTGTCAGTTGCCTGTTCTCAGCTCCACTGGTCTGCTGTTGGCTGAACGTCGAGTCGGTTTCAGGGCTCCCCCAGTACGGTAACCGATCGTAGCAGTGCACTTTCCACGAGGCAAATGGGCACAGCAGCAGGCCCTGCACCCACGGGTGTCACTGGAGGGCAGTGGAATCTCAATGGGAAGCTGGCAAACCGCACCTCCGACAGGGCAGACTGCCTCCTCGTGCCTCTCCTGTACTGTCTCCTGCACGACTCTGCACGTCAAGCATGTAGGAGCCCGTGACCGTGTCTGCATGCTTGTGCAAACAGATGGTGTGCTGCTGGTGGGGGTGGAGCCTGACAGTTAAACACGATTGATTAGCAGTTGTGTGAACAAATGCCGTCTCTTGTATTCATTGCCGCCAGGGCTAAGAAAAGTGGGTCTGCAATAACACTCCAGTCACATTTGAATGCACCATTTTTAGATCACTTCTTGTGGTGGAAAAGCACACGTTAAAGGATGCTTAGGAGGTAATGCTGAGAATCTAGGGCTTGATTCTCCCTGGAGTCACCCTGGTGCTAACTGGCAATTAGTCCCACAAGCAGCAGCACCCTCCAAGGGTACGCAGCGCGTGTGACGACGTGAGAGAACGCAGAGCTGTATCAGCGGCAGCCTTCGGCCAGATTCACGGCTCAGGCATCGACGCCTTCGATCGTCCCTCGGGCGAGCATATGTGCGCGGTTTCGCCACGCTTGAATCAGCAGGAGGAGGCGGAGACGCGCTGGCTGTTGGTGTGCCGTAAGAGTGCCTCGGCTGGATGTGGGTGCTTGCAGTGGGAAGCCAGAGTGCTTCAAGCAGAGTGCCTTAAAAATATCGTGACCTAAAAACGGTGTCGCGGCCAGGCAAGAGGGACGTGAGCCGCAGCTGGAGTGGTCACCCTGGTCTGTGCTCGCTCCGGTTCACCACTGAGGGCGGACGTTTGCTTGTCGGCTGCTTGTCAGCACAGTTTTCCTGTAGCTTGTGTTTAAAACTGGCCGATTTGGAAGCACCTTCGAAGGCTGTTGGCTCATGAGAAGCTAGGCTTGTCGTAACAGTGATCCCCTGTACAAGCGTGCCTCCTTTCAAATGGAGATGGTTCCTCACACCCCCAAACAGCATTACTTTACTCACGGGGGTGTCTTTTCCTCACAGTCCAAATTCAGTACAGAAAAGTGGCCCAGGGTTTGTTTTATGATATTATCAACTTATAAGGAAATTACTCTTGTTTAGTTAAGGTAGATAAGAGGTAGGTGGCTTTTTTTTCTCTTCTATTTCTGTACCTATTTTTCCTCGTTTGTCCAGCTCTTATCTGTCTTTTCTTACACCCCCCCCCCCCCCGCCCCCACCAACACCGAGGGTGGTGTGGACATTTTCTCCCTAAAATACTCTCAGGGTAGTGCAAACATCGGCAGCCTTGGCGAGGTGATGATGCAATACAACATAACATGTTACTGTCGAACGCCAGCAGCAGCACCTGACATGAGCAGAAAGGCCAATACTGAGAGCTGTCTGGGGGGCGGAGGAGGGTGGCAGGGGGTGAGCTGGAACTGGAGTCTGCATGTTGTATTTATACTGCCTGCCAGAGGGATGCTAAAGTGACTCCCTGCCCAGGGATGTTGCCAGTTAAAAGTGGAGAAAGGACAAGACTGAAAATACAGCCGTGAAACTTTACTGCAAAAATACAAAGAAACACAGGGTGACTGAATTAGCCACGATAATTCTGTGGTTGCTGCTCACGTTGGTGCCTGCTCTGCTGTCGGCGTGCACGGTGAGGGTGGTGCGTGCGGGTGAGGGTGTCGATGGTGACGGAGTGAGCAGCAGCGGTCTGCTTGCCTCCTGCAGTGCGAGGATGCCGTCCTGGCAAGATCGTGCAGATGACAGAGGCAGAGGTGCGGGGGCTCTGCGTCAAATCCAGGGAGATCTTCCTCAGCCAGCCCATCCTGCTGGAGCTGGAGGCCCCGCTGAAGATCTGCGGTAAGTCTGCCGGCTCCTCTCTCCTTCCGCCCTACAAGGTCTTCCTCGTATTCAGTCCCTCTCACGCCAACGGACAGGCTGCTGGTGGGTGACTGTCGCTGGGTGTTGTCCCTTTGGAAGGCCGGGTGTGTTTGCTCAGGGTCACACACAGATAACCAGAAAGAAGTGCCATACAATCCCCCTGAGAATAAGCCCAGCTCACAAACGGGATTTACGCAGGAACTGAGAAATTTATGGGCTTAATTTAATGTACATATTTATTATTTCTTGTGCTACTTTACTGCCAGCTGCAAATGCACACTTGGGATATTTATGATTATTGTTATGTTTATTGTTTAATGTCTAGTATCACGTCTCTTTATAGGTACTGAATGTTCCCTGTTCACAGTCTGGAGCTCATCTGTAATACATTTCACTGAACATTGAGCTGAGCATGATTGTATGACATATAAAACTTTGAAACTTGAAATTAGGGGTTAGAGATGGCTTATGTAAAAGAGAAGGGTTCAGCCATGTTGAGGGTGGGTGACACACACACCGATGCGGGGCGACTCGTGCATATGGTGCCCTGTGGGAACACCTCCCCCCACCCCCCGCGCTCTGGGTCACTCCCAACGTCGCTTACAGACCTTACTGTATCTAGAGAGCTCAAACCCTCTGTCCACCACATGCTAAAGCTCCATCTCTTAGAGTCAAACAGTGCTTCTGGGAGTCACATGCAGACCCACAATGCATCCACTGCATGCAAGCCTCCCAGTCCACGGGGCCAACGCAGAGATCCTCCGCCTTCTGTGCGTGTAGATCCACCTTTCATGTGGTGGGGGGGCCCCCCTGGGGGGGGGGAGGGGCAGAGTAGGTGAGCCCCCGTGAGGGCCGTATCAATCAGGCCTGGAGGCACATAGGGGGGCACGTGTGAACAGCCTTTATTTTTCACATTGGGGGTGTGGGTGATGGTCTTTTTTGGGGGGGGGGGGCACGACTGATATCTGGCTGGACAGCAGAGCCTCGAATCGCACGACGCACAACCCCAGAAAAGGCAGTCATTTAACATGCCCGCATATCTAGGAAGTCACTGGGTATCCCCCCCCCCCCCCCCAACCCGGGTCACGACAAGAGCACAACACTGAGCCAAAGCCAAGGGCAGCATTTGTCTCAGAGCAGGCAGTGGCAGCGTGGTGTATTTTTAGCCCCCCCCGCTAGCCCAAAATGCACAGCAGTGTGTCGCCTCCCCAGCCCCGCCCCCTCTGCAGCGCCCCCTTCTGTATGTGATACTGCCACAGCTCTCCTGCTAATCACTAGCTTCTGTTTATTTTCTGGACGCCTGTTATTCTTGGCAGCCCGGTGAGCTTAAGGGGCCAAAGTGCGACAGTGCAGAGGGAGGCCACGACTAATCAATGGATTACGGCATTGTGGGCAGACAGCGCATATGGATCAGTTGGCCCTCAGTTAGACTGATTCCCCCCCCCGTGCTATAGCAGTACTTCCATGGAGGTGAGCAGACGGTATTATTACACGCGGGGCCGAGCAGTTGGATCCGTCGCGGAGAAAGAAAACGGCAGCCAAGCCGAGAGTTCGGGGACGAGCAGAATAGAGAACAGGGCAGCCAGCAGCCTTATGCAACTACTGATTTGCAGCAGCACATCATGTTGAATAAAACGCACTGCTGCCGACACCCCCTACTGGCCAGATGGGTGCTCACGGTTATGGGGCTGGCAGAGTGTGACTGGAGAGCAGGCGCGTCAGCTGGCGAGACGGGTGTGGGATGGGTGGGGAGGCAGTGGGAAGGCAGGCAAAGCATTCATGGAAGGGGAGATGCTCGCTGACTTGGGGGTTAGGGTTAGGGTTAGGGTTAGGAGGCAAACAGTTATTCACCCCCAGTTCCTCGCCTGCCTCGCTTCCTCTGTCTAATCCTGCTCCTCAGACCTCACGCCCGCAATTCCTGTCTCTCTCCATCCCCCTCATTCCTTTTTCCCTCCCACTCCCCTTAGAGATGTTGCTTCAAAGTAGTTCAGCAAGTAGAGCAGGATATAAATGGCATCTCAGCTGATGGAGAGCGTTGGCGTCCTGGGGGGTGGAGATGGTCAGCTGAGTAGGTAAGCCCCCGTGTTGGGGAGGAGTGAAGGGCAGTAACGGGATTGTGGTTTGGTTTCAGGTCCAGAAGGCGGCTTTAGCTCCCCCCCTGTCAGTCTCCAGCCTTTCATCTCTCTGAGATGTGGGGGCAGTGTGTCGCTCGGCAGGTGAGGGTGTCGTGCCTGTGATTCCCAGGCTCGGCTGAGTGATGTCACAGTCGGGCCCCCGAGCAAGGCCCTTGACTGTCTGACCCTGCTTCCTGAATTGTACATTTGGTAAAAGCATCTTCTAAATAGACGAAAAGTAAATGTAACTGAGATCTGGGAACGCTGAACAGCCCTTATCGGTCCGTGGACCTTCCCGCCATGTTCTCGCCTATGCGGGGCTGCACGCCTGTCTGTGTCACGTGCCAAGTGATGTCATGAGGAACCTCATTAACCTGATTTCTCTCTGCCCTGTCCCCGTGTCTCCCGGGTACCGGCCCTGTTGTAACAGTAGGGGCTTGGCTTTCCGTGGGCCGCTCAGTGTCCTTGGCAGGACTCGGGTCTCCTGTGCGCCTCGGTCGCCTGCGTCGCATTTCTACCTGCAACCCCGGTGTCCTTGTTCCACTGCGGAAGCAAAGATAAGTGGATGGAGAGCAAATAAAGCGTGTCATCCGGCGAGGGAGAGAGACCTCGGGGCTGCGTTTAATAACCTCAGAAGGGCGTCACCTTCACAGCATCCGCTTTGCCATATCTATCTCGCTCGCTCCGTCCCTTTGCTTTTCATCCCTTCATCTCCTACTATTCTTAATCTTTGTTCTTTGATTTGGTGGGGGGGGGGGAGGGCGGATGCAGTTCGTGGATTAGGGCTCTGTGCCAGAAGGTTGTGAGTTGTGACCGGTGGAGGAATCGTATTGCTGCCGGTCCCTCGAGGGCCTTTAACTCCAGCCACTCCAGAGGTGATGGCTGCTGGCCAACCTGGCTGTCTGTCCCCAAGCTCTCCTCACTTGTCACTCTTTGGCTATAAGCATCTGCTAAATAAATTTATGTAAAGGACAGCAGGACCAACCAGGACATTCAGCTCAAAATGGCTGAACCAACCAGCAGAAAGACTAAGCCATTCCGGACCCTTCCACTCTCCACCCAGGCGACATCCACGGGCAGTACACTGACCTGCTGCGGCTCTTTGAGTACGGCGGCTTCCCACCGGAGGCCAACTACCTGTTCCTGGGTGACTACGTGGACAGAGGCAAGCAGTCGCTGGAGACCATCTGCCTGCTGCTGGCCTACAAGATCAAGTACCCGGAGAACTTCTTCCTGCTGCGGGGGAACCACGAGTGCGCCTCCATCAACCGCATCTACGGCTTCTATGACGAGTGTAAGGCGCCGCGCAAACGCCGCGGTCCACATGTCGGGTTGGCCGTCGATCTGACCGGCTCACGTATCGGTCGTGTCTCTCCTCCCTACCCCTGCAGGCAAACGGAGGTTCAACATCAAGCTGTGGAAGACGTTCACCGACTGCTTCAACTGCCTGCCCATCGCCGCCATCATCGACGAGAAGATCTTCTGTTGCCACGGAGGTGAGCGAATCGGTTGTAGGGAAAGCGGGAGATGCGACCTCCTTGCAAACGAGAGTTTACGGGGGTTTACCGTGCATTCAGACAGTCGCATTACCATCCGGAACGATCTACTGCAGTCCGCATACACAGCTTCAGCTGCCTCGCCTAGTTAATCCCACTGTACACTAAGTGTGTTCTCTGTCAGTCTCCCCCCAATAAGGACCAGACACTGCACAAATTCCTCTTAGTCTCCCCCCCCCCCCCCATTTACCGCTATCCTTTTGTCTATTTCATCTCTCCTTTCTCAAGGTCTTTCTCCTGACCTGCAGTCCATGGAGCAGATCCGCAGGATTATGCGGCCCACCGATGTCCCCGACACAGGTGAGGGCACGTGTTCATCATGTGGACCTCGGCCTGCGTGCTGGGGAGGGTCACGCGGTGTCACCACGCCCATCTTCGCTCTCTTTCAGGGCTGCTCTGTGACCTGCTGTGGTCGGACCCCGACAAGGACGTGCAGGGCTGGGGCGAGAACGACCGTGGCGTCTCCTTCACCTTCGGGGCCGACGTGGTCAGCAAGTTCCTGAACCGACACGACCTAGATCTCATCTGCCGGGCGCACCAGGTAACGTGGCATGTCTGTCGGGGACGCCAGTAACCTGACCGCTAGCTTCCACGCTGGGCTCAGGTCAGGACGTCTGGCTTTACACAACATGTCCTTCAGTGGGTGCCCTTCGCGAGCTTGTGAAGTGTTGTCACATCGACGTCAAAAGGGTAAACAACAAAACAAGCTACAAATAATAATCTAAAAATCAATAGGAATTAAAAGCCAAGGAGTGAAGGTGTGCTCCGAGCAGTGATGTAGCTGACGTAGTTGCACTGTGCTCGGATCCCCCCCCTCCTCGGCAGGTGGTGGAGGACGGTTATGAATTCTTCGCCAAGCGGCAGCTGGTGACTCTCTTCTCCGCCCCCAACTACTGCGGCGAGTTCGACAATGCCGGCGGCATGATGAGCGTAGATGAGTCCCTCATGTGCTCCTTCCAGGTGGGTAGCTTCACCCCCACATGTAAGTGCAGGTTTGTCTGCATGTGCAAACACATGCTTACTGTGTCTTCCTCTCCGTTTGCCTTAGATCTTGAAGCCATCAGAGAAGAAGGCCAAGTACCAGTACGGGGGGGTGAATTCAGGGCGCCCTGTCACCCCACCCCGCACTACCCAAGCCCCCAAGAAAAGGTGAGCGGCTGGCATCAGCCCCAGCTGCCTCCTCTTCTCCGATGCTCCCTATGCCCCACCCTTGCAACACCCCAGTAATTCTTCCCTCTGCCTGCAGGGGGAGTCCAGCACCCCCCCCCCCAGACACCCACTTTCTTATATACATGTACATAAATTTTGCCATGAGCAGTCGGCATCTCATTCAGCTCGTTGGATGGTATTTTTAATATTAATATTGTTTGTTGTTGTTGTTTTCTGCTACTGCCATGAGATGTTGCTCAGCTCATGCGATGACATGAAGCCCGATTAAAACCAGCTGCAGATCTGTAAAGCATCCCTTCTTTCAAACAAGAACAATTAGCAACAGAAGACTGATGTCGAAGTGACATTGAAACCCCGAATTAGTTTGACTTCGTCCGGCCCGGTCGGCGGGCCAGGCGGGAAGCCTCCTGACACTGAGCAGGCCGGTCCCAGGGTGGCAGAATCGGCACGAGCGCATTTCTGGCAGTCTGACGAGTTCTGTGACTCACGTAGGGCGGTTGTGGGTTCGGCCGAAAGGCCTGCCAGCGGATAGAGGCGCTCGCCCGCGATGGGACCTGTCGAGCCAGATCAGGCTGCTCAGACCCACCCAGCTGCACTAGAGGTTAGAGGTTTTCGCACATCATCCCCCACCTTGACCGCCGCCCACATTTTAATGCCACAGAGGCTCAGCAGAAGGCCGCATTTCGGCAGAGCGACGTCGCGAGTCAGAAAGCCCGGCGCTCCCTTCACGCTGGTGAGGTGACGTTACGGTGCGCGAGAACACGCGGGAACCGCCTCACAGTTACAGAACCGCAAACGGCCCGAATGTACATGTACGGCATACCCATTGCTGATTCAGGCTCAGCTGCCGCGAAGGAGAGCCGTCCGATTAGCTTCAGTCGCTGTGGACTAAAGCTGCGAGGTGACACACCCGCGGGTCGTCTGTGTGATGTCAGTGCCCATGTGAACTTTGGATTCTGATAGCGCTCCTATAAGTGAATTCTTATTAATGGTTGACAACACTGTAGACCTTCACGCCTCCGTCCGCAGCAACGAGGCAGCGAGTTTGGCGGCAAAGCAGGACGCAGGTTGACACCTTGCAGGTCCTTGGAGGTTTGGTGACACTTCCTTGCTCTTTCTCGTTGCGGTCCACCTCTGTAGCTCCTCCTAGCTGAATCCAGTCCAGCCACATATTCGTTTCACCGTAACCAGACGCTCTTAAAAGTGTGGCTGCCTTAATTTGAAAAGTAACCTGCTCTCCGATTTAATATTCCCACTGTGAACTGTAGGAAATCACACCTTTGCACACGCCACGAGTAAATTAAGAACGTTGCCTTGTTATACCACCCTCTCCTTTTGTAATCTTTCTAATTTCTGTCGTTTGACTGTTTTGGTTTTCTTTATAATTTATTTACTCATACTGGGAAACAAAAGTGTTACTAAAAGCAGTTTAGAGATTTGTATAAGTTAGTTTCAGACTCTTTGAAATTCAATAAATGGAACGAACTGCAATTAACATGGTTTCTTGTCGGTCGATTTCGCCATCGTTACCCACAGTGCCTAGACAATGCAATCAGTACAAATGGGAATAAAATGTGTTGCAACCATAAACATCACTTTAAATGTTTTGTACCCATGCAGGAATGCACCTTTGTCCATAAAAACACGTGGTGTACCAGGGGCGAGGCTGCAAGCATTTGCAAAGTCGTCATTCTGCTCCATCAGGGTGGCTAAAGAGTGCTAAAAAGCAGCCTGGATGCTGAAGAAGGCAGGGGCCTTCAGTGACTGGGGGGAGCTGGCCCAGACAGCACCAGAGGGCCCATTTGAGACAGGCTGTTTTTGAGGCTCTGCAAGGTTAAACTCGAATCCCGGTACACACGTATGACACTGGAGCTTCGCACAGAGGTAGCTTTGATTGTTCCTAACGTAGCTCCATTGAAACACATTTTTAAACGGGCAGGATATTTTCCAGGGTCTGCTATTTACGGATGAGAAAGCCTTTATTTCCTGTTTTTAAAACGCTCCATTCGTTCTCGCGACTGCGTGCTACTCCGCTCTGCGAGCGCGTTGGCGGGAAGCCGTCCGCTGGGATCCCCCGCGAAGGTGCTGGGCCGCTCTCCTGATGGCTGCCTGCAGCGGGTCCTCCAGCCACCAGAAGGCGATGGAGAGCAGGACGCAGGGCAGTGCGATGGCTAACTCGGGAAGCAGCAGACCAGCCAGAAGCAGCCCCAGTGCCAGGACCAGCAGGCATGGTAACCCAGTGCGCCAAGTCAGCCAGTGAGGATGCTGCTAAAAAAATAACAGGGAGAAGGTGGCAGGTACTATAGAACACCGCATTTAATACATTTAATAAAACACGAGATTTTCTCAAACCTACCCCCCAAATAACACCATTTAATAACAAAACAATAAGGAAGTAATAAACGAAAACAAATAGTTACGACAAGCGCAGTGATTAGCGACTCCGAAATGCGGAATACATCAAGTAGGAGATGGATGAATCAAGAAAATCGGTAAAAGAACAGATGGATCAAAGCGAGGAGAGCAGAGTGGAGGGAGCAAGAAAACCTGGGAAACTGAGAAAGCCGTAAGGCGAGAATTGAAGACTGGGAGATTCACTCATGAAGCTCATAATTATGCCGTCATCCGCACATGAGATCTGTCCATCGTGGTGTTCGGTACTGGAGGACACTGGGTCTCCTGTGGGGTGTTCAGCCGCTCCGTGGCATTCAGAAGGACCTCACAGGGAGGATGCACACTGGGAGCCAGGCCAGATGGCTCATGTGGCCACACTCGCCGGCTTCTACTCCTCCCGGAAGATGGTGGAGGCCTTCTTCGCTCTCTCAACCTCCTATGATATAACATAGCTCCATCACACCTGTAATTGTATCAGGGTACTAACAGTGTAATATTCACATTAACTCCTGGACAGAATCACTCGTAAAATTGTATTTTAAATTATATAAGGAAAGATCATGTAAATAATGTCATAGTATTTTTCGCACAATGTAGTACATTATGTTATAAATACGTTCTTACATCATCTAAGCGTTACTCAGTGGAGGGTTAGAGGGGGTCCTAATCTTATCCCAGTAAGTTTACATTCAAATGAAAGAATTCTTAACGAATTCATGGGAACGCTTGAAAAATGCATTACTGGTTAATTTAAGTATCTGAGTGTCTCCAGGAAAAGTGTACTGAAGACCATTAAAAGCCATCCTGGAAGTATTATTATGATTTCTGATGCCTTAGCATATAATAAAAGCAAGTGATTCAACCAAGTAGCTTGAGATTTTAGAATGTCAAATGACCTCTAATTTCGTTATTAAGATGCAGTTTGTCAATCCATTATGGTGGAGTATAAAACTGTCTAAAGCAGCAAATGGAAACGCACAGTTAACGATTGCAAAACGTGAAAAAAATATCGTGCCTCACTGTATCAAATAAACTGCACTTCCTAGTACAGTAAGTGAGCGTATGCAATTTTAAAGACAAATAGCGCCCTCTGTTGACTAATTCACTCATACTAGCTAAAATACAACCAATGATCAAATACGACTTATACAAAACCAAATCAAATAGCAAACCTAAGCAGTCTATTTAAAGCCAGAAGCACCGTTTATGTACAGCACCTACAGCGAAACACTAGGAGCTGTCACCATCTCTGTTAAGACATTTGCGCTACATTTCTTTGACAGATGGTAATTATAAACTTTTTTGAAGTTATAGAATTTGTGTTTTTTAGAGAATGGGTGCTGAGCCTGTCCATAATGCTTTCACTACATTTGTAATACAGTTAGGTTTATGCGACACTGGACCCACGCAGCAATTTCAGGACACGCTTGAAAATGTGACTTGCGGCTTACTGAACAGTGATGCATTTCGTCCTGTACCCCATAAGACGCCCGATGATGCTGCACCTTGTTGGTCCTCCGCAACGCTAGGTGGCGCTGTAAGGTGGCGTCGGCACCATAGCGCCCGTCCCGAGAGGTGACGAAGTCACAGATCCCGCTGTGAGAAGGGAAAAGAGGGAGTTATTGGGAGGGGTGGCGAAGAGCAGTTGACAGTGGCAGCCTTACGTCTTGTAGAGCTAAACGCATTCATATTCGTGGATTTTGTCGACAGGGAGGACTTTGGACCAGCACACTAGCGTCCTGCCACCGCAGGCTAGCCCCCCGGCCAGCTGCCAGCTCCTTTCCGTCGGCCCAGTCTGGCAGCGCTATGTCGTGCTGTCTGGTCGAATTTTGTCGGGTCCAAGAGCTCAAGACGGTCCGGGAGTTTTTGTTCCCGGGCCAGCAAACGAGCACATTAGACACCGGCTTCAGCCAAACAGGTAAGAACCGCAGCTTTTGGGTCCAGTCTCTAGCCCCAGGGACTTTCTGGAGCTGAGGGGTGCCGTCCCTGTACGTTTGGGCCCGGCCTTGAGTACTACCAGGCTTTTCATCCTCCTACTGTGCCCGTGTGCCGGTGTCTCTCCCCTTCGGTCGGGGGGTGCGCAAGACGCACTGTCCCGGGTTGGTCGCCAATTTTTATTTATGGTCTTGAATAATGGTGCAGTATGGGAATACGCCCCCTCCCCCCAGTTCTCATTAGAAGCAATGAGTGTAAGATCACCTGTGGACACAAAGCGCGATCGGGTCTGTCTGCTGCACCAGTCAGCCTATCGGGAGAGGGGTTTACTGGCTCAACTGATGGAGCTCGGCCTTACAGCAATGGGGAAAAGATGGGGACAGGTAATATTGATGAGAAGGGGTGTCCCTTTGCCCTTTGAGTCATCAGACGGGAGACAAGTCCAGAAATGCGTCACTGAGAGACACACGTATGTTCTCTGCATTTGAAATGCATGTTTCGAAATGGCAAATTCAGTGGGGATGGGGGGTCTGAGCTGCAGCCGGGTGCAGATGCTGAACATGCTGCACGTAGCATTTGTGCGTGTCCTGTCAGCTGCGCGAGGCTGGAATGGGGTTGGTTGAAGGAGTGGGCTGATGCAGCAAAGAGCCGAGGCGTTTGTCCGCAGGTGGAATGCCCAGCTCCATAAAACCGATCGTACGGTAGTACAGGAGAAAAGGTTAGGGTGAAACCTTCAATATGGACTTTAAAATAACCCTGCTGAATGTTTCTTGCAAGTCTCACGTCATCACAAATGTGAGCCGCAGTTTAATGTAGTAATCGTATGACTGACCGATTTGTTTACAAGACATTCTATATACATTTACTCATGTACTAAAGCTATTTCTGTTGTTACAGGCTTGTATTAGTGCAAAAAGTTGATAACGTGGTACATACCGCATCTTTGAGCCCTGCTTGTCGGTATTATTCTTAGGAGTTTCCTCATTTCCTCGTTTTACATCCACTGCTTCCAGTAACACAAAAATTCTCTACTCCTTCCGCAGGGTACAGACCCCGCTTTGTTAATTATGTCTCTTGTCCACTGCTGGCATCCTCTGACAGTATCGTGCTGCTCTTTGTCTTATTAATAACTTGTTGTTTCTGCGATCACTGCAAACTCCAGAGCATTCCATTTCATTGCTGTCCATGGTCTGGTCTGCTCTCTGTGGAGGATGCCAGCATTGGGTCAGACCCAGGAGACACATCTCTCTCCTCCATTGACCGTGTTCAGCAGCTGGCCGTGGTTCTACTCTCTTGCCAGACAGAAATCTGAGTCTATTTCTTACTGTCTTGCACAGAGAAGGAACTGAGCTGGGAAGATGCAGACTGGGGGTCTTGGGAGAAGGATGAAACCAAGGAGGATGTCAAGGTCAGTGTGGCTCTTTGTGTCAGGAATTGGAAGTTAGCATTTTGATGGTTGGCACCTCAGCAGGGTGTTCTGATGCAGCTCACCTTCAGAGCCGCAGATGCGAACCGTAAAAGCCTGGACTTCATGGCTTTCCTCGCAGACCTTCCTGTCACCATGCAAAGGCATGCAGTTCGGGTGACCTTCCCCCTCTGCTCTGTGGTGGCCTTTTTCCTTGCCCTTGCAGAGGTAGCGACCCAGATTGAACAAGCGGATCGATGGAATTAGAAGATGATATGCTTGGGTGATTATTTTAAGCACTGTTAAAGTCGGTTTAGGGCTAACGGAGTGGTCCTCCCTCAGCCCGAAGAGGAGAATGAGAAGCAGAATGCCCCCTGGCTGCACGACTGTGTGGTGTCCCTGTCGCCTTGCTCCGACCTGCTGGTCATCGCCTGCAAGCACAAGGCCGTTTTTCTGTCGGGTCAGTTGTGACGCTCACATCGCCCTCAGGCTTCACTCCGACAGTGGAAACACGCAGATTCTTCTGTAATCGATCCCTGTGCGTTTACGCCCATTTAGTTTTTTTCCTCTGCCTCGTTTTCTGTGCGGTACTACAGCTAAGTGGCGGACGGACGAGGTGGGACGAGACGAGATGACGCTGGCTGTGTCCTGGAGCGGGACGCTGAGCACCGAGGACGGGTGAGGGGGGCGCTGTGGAGCGGGGAGGGGACAAGGAGGGATGAGGGAAGGAAAAGCCTGGCAATGACCTGAAGAGAGAAAGAAATGTATTACAAGGCATGATGGGAAGGTGTGGGCGAGTGGACCTCCTGGCAGAGGAGTGATGGTGTTCCAGAAGGGGGACAGGCAGGGCAGGGGAGGTGTGTATCAGTCGACCCCGCACTGATGTCTTCTGCATGCCCTTAGGGAGCATGTGACCAGCGCCATCTGTATCCCATTGGCCAGCCAAAAGAGGTGAGTGTCATTCTGGAGCGACTGGCTCTTTGGTCATCACATGTATGGTTGCGGACAGCTTGTGGAGGGACCTCCCTAGTCACATGGTTCCTCTGTGAATCTGTGTGCAGGAGCTCTACCGGCCGTCCTGACTGGACCTGCATAGTAGTGGGCTTCAGCACCGGATACGTGCGCTTCTACACAGAGGTACTGTGTATGACTACCCTTGCTGCATCAGATTGTACGCTGATTGGCCAGCGCTCACTCCATCTGACTTCTGATTGGTTGGGTTGTGTTCGTGAGTGTTCCCGTGCGGAGATCGTCCTGCATTGTGTTAAATCGCCTTTCAGAGTGGCGTGTTGCTCCTGGCGCAGTTGCTGAATGAGGACCCGGTGTTAAGGCTCAAGTGCAGGACTTATGAGATTCCCCGCCACCCTGGGGTCACAGAGCAGGTACCCAGTATGCCCTCGCCTCCGCCCTCGCCTCCGCCCTCGCCTCCACCACAATGACGGGTTTTAATGGTGTCTCCCAGCATGAGGAGCTCAGCATCCTGTACCCAACGTCCCTGGTCACCATTGATGGCTTCAGCCTCTTCCAGTCACTGCGGGCGTGCAGGAACCAGGTGGCGCGAGGTACTGCCGGCCATTACTCAAGGATGAGAAGAGCCCTCATGGCCAGCTGTGCAAAACGTCATCTTGGGCTACAGTGTAGTGACTGTTTGTGGCCAACAGGGCCAAACCAAAACTGGCCTGGAGAGGATCCAGGAGGTTGTTCTGTCTGACAGTTAAATGCTCGACAGAGGACCGCACTCTCAAGAGATTAAGATAGAAATGAGAAAAGGAAAAATTGTAATTTTCAACTTGTGATTGGTGACTCTGCTCCACAGTGATTGGTCCTTCACTTACTCTTCTCTCTCCTCTCCACCGCTTCATTCTTCACCCCTCGCCTGTGATTGGACGGCAGCGGCAGCCGCAGGAAATGACATGGTGCAGCCCCCGCCCCTGGCCTACAAGAAGTGGGGTCTCCAGGATGTGAACGCCATCGTGGACCACAGCAGCGTGGGTGAGACAGGGGTGGCCTGTGATTGACTGAACTGCGGAAGAGCCAGGAAGTTTTGGGGGGGGGGGGGGGGGGGGGGTCAGTGCCAGTGAATTTGTGGGGGGCGGAGCCACGGCTTGAGTGTCTCAACGTGTTCTCTCATCCCCTTAGGTATCATGACGCTGTGTGTGTTTGATCAGATGAGGAACGCCTCTGTCTTGGGGGGCTTCAATGCTGCTGTGAAGGGCAGCCCCCCTGCCATGTGCCAGTACATCACCGTGGGTGGGGGGCCCTTCACAGGATTCTACTATGCTGTAGAGGTGAGTGAATCGAGTGAGTGAATCGATCTGCTTCTTAAATAGTGACCACCTGCTTTTAATGGTCTCTTTGTGTGCAGGGCAGCTCCCAGCCTCTCCTCTCTCATGTGGCCCTAGCTGTGGCCAGCAAGCTCACTTCTGCCCTCTTCAGTGCTGCCAGGTCAGTGCATGTGTTGCTATATATCAGCTCTGCGTCGAGGCGCACAATATATTGGCTAAAATATCGGTATTGGCCGACATTTGTTAATAAGACGTAGGCGTTGGTCTGATGTCGGTCTTGGACGATATTTCCGGCCATAATGTCAACGTTTTTTTTTCTGTCTGCCGTTATGCTGATATTTTTAAGGGCGCTATTTTAATCACGTTAGACAAAACTTAGCGGTGTTGGCCAGAACGTGCACGTCGGTGTACCGCTAGCTCTGCGCCTGACAGGGGCTCTTCTCCTCTACAGCGGCTGGCTCGGCTGGAAGCACAAGCACAAGCACGAGGAGGACCCGGCCCAGAAGCAGAAGCCCAAAGTGGAGCCAGCGACTCCCCTCGCCGTCAGGTGCTGAGCGGCTGTCGCCCCCTGCTGTTTCTTCTGTGCTTGTGCGCAGTGTCACATCAGGACTAAATAAAGATGACATCTGATGGCTTTTTTTTTTTCCGCAGATTTGGACTGCCGGACTCGCGGCGCCATGGGGAGTCCATCTGCCTGTCGCCGTGCAACACGCTGGCCGGCGTGACTGATGACTTTGGGCGGGTCACCCTACTGGACGTGGGGCGGGGGATCGCCATCCGCATGTGGAAGGGTGAGGGAGGGGGGCAGGGGTGTGGTGTGTAACTCAGAGTTAGAACATTGTGCATGTGAACAGAAGGTTGTCGGTTCAAATCCCAGGAATGGCAGAATGATGTTACTGTTGGGCCACTGAGCAAGGCCCTTGAACCTGGTTTCTAAATTGTGCAACATTTTGGATGGGAAG
The DNA here is from genome assembly GCF_023856365.1 of Brienomyrus brachyistius. Taxonomy (NCBI): domain Eukaryota; kingdom Metazoa; phylum Chordata; class Actinopteri; order Osteoglossiformes; family Mormyridae; genus Brienomyrus; species Brienomyrus brachyistius. The sequence continues at coordinate 24,413,980 of NC_064546.1, forward strand.
TGTCTGGTAAGCAATGTAATCCCTTTGCACAGGGTACCGGGACGCCCAGCTGGGCTGGGTGCAGGTGTGCGAAGGGCGGGGCGAGCGGGAAAAGGCCGCCTCCCCCTCTGTGCCTCGCCGCCACGCCCAGTTCCTGGTAATCTACGCACCACGCCGCGGCATCCTGGAGGTGTGGGGCACCCAGCAGGGTCCCCGTGTGGGGGCCTTCACCGTGGGCAAGCACTGCCGGTAACTGGGACAAGCTTACCCACAATGCTGTTAGGCTGCGTTTTATTGCCTAACCTTAGAAGGAAGACAATGGCATGTAGGTTTTAACAGAGAACACTCTTTGAAAATAAAGAATATTGCTCACATGTAAATAAATTCACATCCTCTGTGCTTTTATAAATATTAAGATCGAAAGGAAGCACTGCTTCTTCTTATTGCTATTTTTTAAGTTTATAAGATTAATGTAAATGTGTTATGAGAATAACATTCTTTATAGAGCCAGCCTGTAAATCCATCCAACCATTTTCCAAGCCGCTTATCCTACTGGGTCGTGGGGGGTCCGGAGCCTATCCCGGAAGCAATGGGCACGAGGCAGGGAACAACCCAGGATGGGGGGCCAGCCAATCGCAGGGCACACTCACACACTCATGCATTCCTACGGGCAATTTTGCAACTCCAATTAGCCTCAGCATGTTTTTGGACTGTGGGGGGAACCCGGAGTCCCCGGAGGAAACCCCACGACGACATGGGGAGAACATGCAAACTCCACACACATGTGACCCAGGCGGAGACTCGAACCCGGGTCCCAGAGGTGCTAACCACTGCACCACCATGCCGCCCCAGCCTGTAAATCATGGCGGGTTATTAGCTCTGTTAGCTTGGTATCTGTCTCCTGTCATTGATGGCTAGCAAGCTGCAGTCGGCTAATTCTACCCCCCCATGTCAATGCAGGCTGCTGTACACAGGCTACAGGCTGATGGGCGTGAACAGCGTCACCAGCCAGGGCTGGCAGCTCCACACCCAGCAGCTGTGCCTGTTCGACCCGGCCACCGGGGCTCTGAGGACGGTCACCGTGCCCTTTCACCTGGCCCTCAGGTGCGTGGAGCAGAGCAAAAACACCACACACACGTGCATGCAGAGTCCCAAATGCCTGACAGCGCCTACTTGTGCCTGACAGCGATAAGAAGAGTGAGCGAGCGAAGGACATGCACCTGCTGAAGAGGTTCAATTCGCTGCTGAGGAGCAGAGAGGTGGAGCCAGGTGAGGGGGTGGGACTGAGCAGGGGTGGAGCCAGGTGAGGGGGTGGGACTGAGCAGGGGTGGAGCCAGGTGAGGGGGTGGGATTGAGCAGGGGTGGAGCCAGGTGAGGGGGTGGAGCCAGGTGAGGGGGTGGAGCCAGGTGAGGGGGTGGGATTGAGCAGGGGTGGAGCCAGGTGAGGGGGTGGAGCCAGGTGAGGGGGTGGGACTGAGCAGGGGTGGAGCCAGGTGAGGGGGTGGGGCCATGTCAAGGGTGGGGCCATGTCAAGGGTGGTGTTATATGGGTTGGGGTCACATGGCGTGTTTCTATGTGGGGGTTAGGGAAAGCAACTCACAGGGAATGAGACACATGAGGGAAATGACGGAAAATAAAATGACATCATCACCGTCCTGCCTTTGTCCCCATCTCACAGACATCCTGGAGAGTGAAGCCCAGAGTGTCCTGCTGGAGATCAAGCACCCTGTCATTAAGAAACAGGTGGGGGCACGGGGGCTGGGCGCAGTTAGGGAGCAGGTACCTTTACCTGGGTTTAGTGTGTGCTTCAGGTAAACAGGCTGTCAGACTCCTCTGCGATTTATAAGCAGGGCATGCTACCTGCTATTAATATTTTAGTATGTCTTTGCTTGTGAAATATACATAACCCACTGTTCTTTCCGGATCCACACGCCCGGGGGGGGCTGTTGCCTTATGGGAAGGTGAAACAGGCCATGTGGCACATCTCTGTACTTTGGCGTTATGTGCCAGGATTTTGTTGCTTTCAAAGTCATAACACATGAAAATGAGATTTTCACACTCTTGTTTCATTGTTTGGACAGGCACTAGAATCCTTGCTGTCCAATAAGAAAGCTCCAGTCTCATGCCTGATCAACATAACTCGCGCCTTATTGGACAGCTTAAAGAAGCAAGGTAGTACTTTTAATGTCAAGGGGAGGGACTTGTGTGTGTTGGAGGCAGCCTCGTGTTTACGAGCGCACATAAAGGTCCTTACGTGTGTGTGTCTGCGTCTGCGCAGACCCCGAGGCTGTGGATGAGGTCCTCCTGCAGCTCTGCTCCTCCCAGCTGCGGCTGCTGCAGATGTACATTGACATCACGGCCCTCCATTCTGCTGACCCGCACCCCACGGGCCAGGATACTGACCCAACGCTCACCCTGGTACTGACACCCAAACGCCGTGATGCCCCCCCCCCCGGATGTGGGTCCCTAACCCCTTTTCAACATAAGAATCGCATGCTCCCCCCCCCCATTCCCGTCACCACTCCGACCTGAATTCCCTCCACCTGCCAGACGGCCTGCAGCGGAATAGACGATGACCTCGCCCGCGTCGGGCCGAGCCTGCACCGGTACACGGAGCTGCTGTCCCGCCCCTCAGTGTCCTTCGCCCCGGACCCTGAGGGTCAGTTTCCCGTGCAGAGCTTCCTGTCCCAGCTGGAGGCTGAGGGTGGATCGCTGCGAGTCGTCCGGGGCCAGAACACCGACTGGACACTGCTGGGTAGGACGGTCTCCTGTTATTACTCTGCTCCTGTATCGCTTGCTGGATTTAACCGAACAGGCATGAGCAAAAATAGATGCTGGGGTGTGATGTTTAGATTGCAGAGTCACCTGAGAGGTTAGCTGGCCCATAGGCAGTACTCACACAATGGGGTGTTGACAGGGGTGACTGGTAGGCGGGGCAGCCCCCCCCCCCCCAGGACCCAGCCCCCACAGCGATGTCATGCTCTCCCCTCTGACTAAAACTCACATGCCCATGAAACATTTGTGATTTGAGGGCTGGTTTTAAGCCGCTAAAAGGGCCACCACACCACCACTGTCATTGTACCTTGTTTGTTTACAAGATGTCGTGGTTGCTGAGCCTATCCTTTATTCACTGCCTCTATACCATACCATGGTATACCAAAACAGTATTATGTGGTGTGGCCAGCTACAGTGCATATCACGCTGATGTATACCAAACCGTAGTATACCAAAACAGTATTATGTGGTGTGGCCAGCTACAGTGCATATCACGCTGATGTATACCAAACCGTAGTATACCAAAACAAGGTTATGTAGTGTGGCCAGCTACAGTGCATATCACGCTGATGTATACCAAACCGTAGTATACCAAAACAAGGTTATGTGGTGTGGCCAGCTACAGTGCATATCACGCTGATGTATACCAAACCGTAGTATACCAAAACAAGATTATGTGGTGTGGCCAGCTACAGTGCATATCACGCTGATGTATACCAAACCGTAGTATACCAAAACAAGATTATGTGGTGTGGCCAGCTACAGTGCATATCACGCTGATGTATACCAAACCGTAGTATACCAAAACAAGATTATGTGGTGTGGCTGTCATTTTTATGTATATAGCCTCATTATGGTGGGAGTAAGAACCCAAAAGATATTTGGTATAATATTTAAAACAATTTTTAAATATAATAGTTTGTAATGTTTCGTAGTCGAAGTCCTGTGGTCGAGGCGTGTATTTAGCGAAAAAAGCATGGTTATGGAATTTGCTGACTATTGCAGTGCATGATGGGATATTTGGAGACTATTTTAATTTTATCACCTGCAACTGCTGCAGCCTGCCTAGGCAGGTGTAACTGTGGAAGGGGAGGGCATGATTCATTTGTGTCCCAGGACCAGTTGTACAGTTGTTTCACGACTGGGTGATGATGCAGATTTTGATTTGAAGTCTTCAGGGTGAGGGGGAGCAGGTCCTCTTCTGGGGTTTATTCTGGCTCCGCCTTCCCTGCTGATTCGCTGGAGCCTGTGACTGTGTTTCTCCTGCAGGAAGCTTCTTATTCTGGGGCTGCCTGTGCGGTCAGAGCCCACTGCAGAAGGTCTGTGACATGCTGCAGGATACTGGAATCAGCCCCCAGGACCTGCTGGTGAGCTGGGTGGGAAACTGGGAGGGGAGGGGGGGGGGGGCGTGGGTGCAAAATCCAGACCAACAGGTTATTCATCTGATTGTTCCAATGATTCGGGTCTTTCCCTGCATGTAACCATGGCAACTTCTGACTGTCCCAGGCTCTGCTCCTCAACGTGTGGCTCAACCGAGAGAAGGAGGTACTGCAGAACCCCCAAGCTGTCTGGCACCTGCACTCCCTTATTGCAGCCCTGAGCGCCATGACGGGTGAGCCATGTCGTCGTGTGTGTGTGTGTGTGTGTGTGTGGTGGCACTCGCCAGCAGCCCGCGCCACACTCCCTCGGTACAGTGATGTGCCCTCACTGGACATTTATGTAGTCACCCCGACCCTCGCTTTCTCTAGGAGCCGTGGAGGATTCGTGGGACCTGCAGTGTGTGTCACCCTGGTGGCAGCAGGTCCGCACTGCATGTGTGCAGTCAGAGAGTGCTGGCGCCGCCCTACTGGTGGCCCTGGTCTCCCACCGAGCCGCCAAGAACTCCATCACCAGCCTGGCTGAGAAAAAGGTACCGCAAGACTTTTTCTTGAAGTGGTACACATGACATTAGCGGGATCTGCTCTCGGCTAAGACGTACTTCTGAGTCTTTCTGTCTCCAGTTCCAGTCAGACTGGGAAGCCGTGTCTCTCGAGCTGGAGCAGTGGGCAGTATGTGTGAGGCAACTGGAGGACCTACTAGCTCTACACACACTGCTGTGCCTGCCTGCCCCCCGGGGGACACCAGGGAGCCCCCTGGCGCGCTGCTCCGTCAAGGCCCTGCTGGAGAGTGGTACAGGTGGGGAGGTGCTACTCTTTAGAGAATGCTCCCTTATGAAGTATCCTGAAGTAAAGCCAAAGTTAGGGACCTGACCAGATGCTTCCCCCCCACTAATGGAGTCTCTGGAAGTGAAGTTGCCCTGCTATGTCTGTCGCCCTCTGCTGCCCAGGAGGTATGGCCGACAGCGTGGCAAAGTGGGTCTTCAGGCAGGACCTGAAACCGGCCCTGCTTAAGGGTATCCTGGAGACGAGGGGTGCAGCGGAACCCCGAGAAAACCCCTCTGAAGGCGAGAAGAATCTGGAGGATGCGGGTTTCCGGAAGGCAGGCGGTGAGTAGAGGACGTCTGTTAAGGACATCTGTGCAGAGCTTTAGAGCTAATCGTGTTGCAGTGTCGCAGTTATGAATGCGTGTGTGTTTCAGAGCTGCTGGTCCCCGTGTGCCAGCGATTCCCAGTCTCCCTGTCTCCCGACATCCTGTTTGCTCACTGTTGCTGGGAGTATGTGGTGCAGTGGAACAAGGATCCGGAGGTTGGTCTCACTCTTCCTCTCACTTGGTCACACACACACAAACCCTGGCAGAGATTTAAACTCGGGTCCCAGAGGTAACAGTGCTAACCGCTGTTAATTTGTTTCTGTCTCCCCTTGCAGGAGGGGCGATACCTTTCCTGGGCTGTTGAGCACCTCAAGTTGATCGCCAACCCCCACATCCAACTGGGTGCGTCTCCCAACCTCCCGAGTTCAATCACAGGCTTAAATGAGGCCATATTTCCTCCCCTGGCCGTGTACCCCAGCCAGTGCATGACACCACCATGTGTTAAGGGTCACGAACTGCAGTTACACATTGGTGTAGCAGTGCGCTCTCTGTCCTTTTGCCAGGCATCTCCGTCATGATGTGGAACACCTTCATCGTCAACCGCTTCTCCGCTGCTGCCTTCCTCATGGAGAAGGTGAGGGGTGTGGCCATGTATGTATGAGTGTGGTCATCTCTCTGTGTGGATGAGGCTAAGGGTGCGTTCGACTTCATGCAGCCGCTTACAGCACTACCTTAAAGAAATACATTCTAGTTGTGACGCAATGCATCATGGTTAGATTTTTTTGTCCGACTTAAGCCAGCGCTGCAAAACGTCACCATGCGTCACCATGTCACATGGAGAGCAAGATGACTTATGACAGATCGTGCAGCACCTCTCAGCCAGCTGCACATACTGGAACCACCTCCATGACAACATAACTTTGCCCTTATTGGCTAAACATTTTAGTCACATGACGTTTGTATCCCAGGAAGTTCCGATGCATTATCTGCTATTTCTCCCGAATATTTTACCTGGTAAAATTAAAGTTTAAATAAATGACATAAATCCTCTAATAGTACATGTAAGTTAGTGGTTTATTTATCGTTAGTTACTGTAATGTTGTGCTGCTTTGTTTGCTTAATCGTTAAGTCTGTGAAGAAGGTCATTCAAGTAAGAATTGCATTGTATTCTGTACATGACAATAAAATCTTGTATGTATTTGATCTTTTTCCTGGCAGCTATCTTTATACACAGGGTCACTATACACAATAGTTTATTTTCACTGTTTGGATCAGAAGAGTTGGTTATTGTAAAAGAAGTAATGTGCATGCAGGTGATATTTGTATAGATTTATCTACACCCTTCTGGCAGTGCTGCCATTGCAGTCAGGTCTCGCACACAACGAGGAGTAGAAGTTGTCTGACTTGGCTGCAGTCAGTTTACACTCCATCCCTGCAGCTGCCTGCAGATCTCGCTCCATGTCACATCAGCTGCTGACAGACCTAAGCCCAAGTCGAACGCACCCTATGTGTATGTGTGTGTGTGGTCATCTCTTTATGGGTGTGGCCATAAGTATATATGAGGTTGTCATCTCTTTATGGGTGTGGCCATAAGTATATATAGGGTGGTCATCTATGTGGGTGTGGCCATGTGTATGTATGGGTGTGACCATCTCTGAGGGTGGGTGTGGCCATAAGTATAAATGGTGTGGTCATCTCTGTGGGCGTGGCCATCTGTTTATGGGTGTGGCCGTGTGTATGTATGGGGGTGGTCATGAGCAGCAGAATCCCTGACCCCTGACTTGTTCCCCCTAACAGGTGGGAAAGGCCCCGAAGGACAGGTTGTGCCGAAGGGTGAGCTTTCGTTCTTACTTGGAAAACCCCGCTGTCCTGGGTTTGGGTGATCGATTTGTTTATGGTCAGGCATAGCCATTCTTGACTTCTCACTTCAGCCTGAAGCTTACCCTGGATAATGCATCCCATCATTAAGGCTTATGGTTTATGTGCCTGTGTTGAACACGCATTCCTCTCGGTATAGGATGTGGGGATGGGAGACGGTGCCATGACATCTTTCCTAGGCTCTTGCACTCAACTGCTGCAGACCCTAGTAGAGGTAGGAGTGCTCTCTAAAGACTGTGCCCCCTAGTGGTGAGGGAGAGCACTGCATTCTGTATTCCACACCCTGAAATGCACATGACAAGGCAGTTAACACTGGCTGTACTTCAACACCCTGTATCCTTACTGTTATACCCATAAACTGTCTCCCACAGGCGGACGCCGGCATAGAGGAGGTGCCCCCCCCAGAGCTGTGCGTGGAGGAGGTGTGGATGGGGGCTGAGGGCCCGGCCTCTATTGCTGAGCTGGCGCTGGAGCAGAGGTCTGTGCACTACCCCCTGGTACAGCACAACTGCCTGCTGGCCTCACTGCTGCACGCTGCCATGGCATTCGGCGTCCGCGTCAAACCGCTGAGCCTCTTCGACAGCAAGGTGAGGCAATCGATCTGATAGGTTAGATTATAGCCGCACAGCCAATAGAAAAGGCCGGCCCATAAGGCAAAGCTGCAGTCAGTCCACAGTTCTTGGCGCAGCTAGATTTGTTTACCGCTCACTGCGAATAAAACTTGTCGACCTGTCTGTTACCTGGCCCCTCCCTTCTCAGGGAAGGACCGCCTTTTTCAGAGACCTGACCTCCATCCAGGTACTGCCTAGTGGGGACATGGACCCCAATTTCGTCTCGCTAAGGCAAGAGGTGAGTGTGCCCCCTTCTGGTGGGGCAGGTCAGTACTGAGTTTTTTTGTGGGTTGTCGGTCAGCACTGCCTATGAACTTCACCATTCCCTGCGTCACACTCCCATCCCTGCCCCTCAGTTCCTCCTGAAGGTGCTGACAGCCTGGGTGAAGACCCAGGTGGAGGGGGCAGATCCGCCGCTGCCGTGCCCGGGCCCCCCAGATAACTCGTGGGCCTCGCTGTGCCTGGACCTGGCCCCCTTGCTGCAGGTGAACCCCGACGTCCTGCGGAGGCACCTGGTGTGTCAGCTGTACAGCCACGGCCTGGACCTGCGCGCGGAGGAGGTACCGACACGGGAGCACGTGCAGGCATCTGGCCAGGCAGGAAGCTTGAATCTGTGACCTGCAATACACAACCCTCCCCCTAGGTGGCGCTAGAAGTAGAGGACAAGGATGTGCTGGGCTCACAGCTGCTGGTGCTGACGGGCCAGCGGCTCTCCTACTCCCTGCTGCACACACAGACGCGGCCCGGCATGGAGCTGCTGGCCCGGCTGCCGCCCATGCTGTGCACGTGGCTGAAGGCCATGGTGAGCGTCTGCTAACCCCGCCTCCGAATCCCCCTTAGCTCGCAGCATCCTTAATGACCTTGTCACCCCCTCTAGGACCCCAGCGAGCTGAGCTGTCCCTCCGTGTCCCTGTCCCTCACCAGCCGCATGGTGAGTCGGGTCTTGGAGATTCTGCCCGAGAACCACGCCCAGTACACACTGGCCCTGCACCTGCTGGAAGCCGTCGACGCCCTGGGTCCCGAGGCGTGAGCCGTGGTGGAGGGGGGAGGCTGTATTGCAGAGGTGGAACCTTCTTGGTTGCAGTGGGGCGGTACGATCCGGTCACAGGCCTCCGTCTCCTGTCTCTTTCTGAAGATACTTGTATTATAGTCAAATTTCTTATTTTGCTAATATTTATATGCTGTACTGTATCAGCTGTGCCCCTGCCCTCCTGTTCTGTAGATCCAGGCCTTGCAGCATAAAACACTTACATCCACAGAATAAAGAGGCTTTACACTCCAAACCGCTGGTGTGCTCTGGTTACTGGGCGCCGGAGCAGATGGGCAGCGACATCTCACTGGGGTACGTCACACTGCACGAGGGATTTAACTACCAGCTGCTGCCCAGTGGAGGGTCAGACCCAAGTCTGACCTCTCTGAGAAATGGCATGTGGGTGCCCCCTTGTGGTGACAGCAGGCATGTTTCACTAGGAACACAATTTAGTTGGATGTCTCTGACATTCTGCACCCATTGAGTCACAGATATTCTCATCTTCGGGACACATGAGACAAAACAAATTTATTGAACTTGTGGAAAGAGAAACATACAGACACCAATCAGCTTCCATTAACCAAAATTTGTGCAGATTCTCTCGACGGCAGCATAGAATGACAAACAATATATTATATACAATAATGTTATGGAATAAACTCACAAAGAATCCCCTCCTGTAATCCCTACAGCAGACAGTCCCTTAGTATCGACTGTCACCTGACCACGACATCACTTCCGGTCCTGAGGACAGCGTTAAGTGAGGACCACTGTAATCGCACACATACTTGCAGTAGCTCCCCCTTGCAGTCGTGCATTAGGCAGGTCGGGCAGCAAAGGGCAGGGGGGGGGGGGGGAGTGGCAATCCTTACTAACTTGGGTGGGATTTGGCGTGGGGTGGGGGTTCAGTTTGGACCCCCCAGGACAGCCTTGCAGCGTGGACAGAGGCACTCCGGTTCCCCGGCTGTGTGACGGCGGCAGCGTGGACAGCGTGAGAGGGGGCAGGGTATTGCCGCCACGCTGTAGGCGCTCTCCTCGCGAATCCCCACACCTGGAGGGGGGGGGGGGGGTCACTCAATGGCTTTTACAGCATTTCCACCTTCATGGGTTCGCGGTACCTACGGTGTCCTCCCAAGATTCAAGTAGCAAAGCAGTGTGGGGAATGCAGTATACGCCCCAGCTCTCGCACAGCGACACACTCATGCGCGCCGCCTATCCTGCGCACGCCTTCCCATGAACGCGCCGCTTACCCTCCAGGTTGATGAGGAAGTTCCCTGTGCTGGTCAGTGCCTCCGAGGGCAGGTCCTGGGGCAGAGTGCTCAGCAGGGTGGTGCGGGAGGCCATCATGAGCTCCGTCAGCTGGGAGCAGGTTGAGGTAGGCTCTTCCTGCAGTGACTACGGCCATAAAGAGGGGCATAAAGAGCCAGATTAGCAACATTTAATTTCTTTTCTTTGGAAAGTATCTGTTATTGCATCGCGTCGCCCAGGAGAGCCTTATAATGCGGCCTATAAGGGACGGTGGGTCGGGGATGGATGGGTGGCACTACCCGCAGAGCGTCCGTTCCCTCATCATTGCGATCGACAGATCGCAGCTTCGAACCTCACTCAGGGCAGTTTCTGCCTTTGCCGTCAGCGTCGGCCGGCAGAGATTTGATAGTGCGGCCTAAAAGGGACGGTGGGTCGGGGATGGATGGGTGGCACTACCCGCAGAGCGTCCGTTCCCTCATCATTGCGATCGACAGATCGCAGCTTCGAACCTCACTCAGGGCAGTTTCTGCCTTTGCCGTCAGCGTCGGCCGGCAGAGATTTGATAGTGCGGCCTAAAAGGGACGGTGGGTCGGGGATGGATGGGTGGCACTACCCGCAGAGCGTCCGTTCCCTCATCATTGCGATCGACAGATCGCAGCTTCGAACCTCACTCAGGGCAGTTTCTGCCTTTGCCGTCTGCGTCGGCCGGCAGAGATTTGATAGTGCGGCCTAAAAGGGACGGTGGGTCGGGGATGGATGGGTGGCACTACCCGCAGAGCGTCCGTTCCCTCATCATTGCGATCGACAGATCGCAGCTTCGAACCTCACTCAGGGCAGTTTCTGCCTTTGCCGTCAGCGTCGGCCGGCAGAGATTTGATAGTGCGGCCTAAAAGGGACGGTGGGTCGGGGATGGATGGGTGGCACTACCCGCAGAGCGTCCGTTCCCTCATCATTGCGATCGACAGATCGCAGCTTCGAACCTCACTCAGGGCAGTTTCTGCCTTTGCCGTCTGCGTCGGCCGGCAGAGATTTGATAGTGCGGCCTAAAAGGGACGGTGGGTCGGGGATGGATGGGTGGCACTACCCGCAGAGCGTCCGTTCCCTCATCATTGCGATCGACAGATCGCTGCTTCGAACCTCACTCAGGGCAGTTTCTGCCTTTGCCGTCAGCGTCGGCCGGCAGAGATTTGATAGTGCGGCCTAAAAGGGACGGTGGGTCGGGGATGGATGGGTGGCACTACCCGCAGAGCGTCCGTTCCCTCATCATTGCGATCGACAGATCGCAGCTTCGAACCTCACTCAGGGCAGTTTCTGCCTTTGCCGTCAGCGTCGACTGGCAGAGCTGTATAGTGAGGCCTTAAGGGTTGGTAGGTTAGAGGATGAAGGGTGGCGTAACACACAGAGCAACCGTGCCTGCGATGCAGGAGGTCCCTGGTTCAAGCCTCGAGCAGAGACAGAGAGTGTGTGTGTGTGTGAGAGAGAGAGGGAGTGTATGAGAGAGAGTTTGTGTAAGAGTGTGTGTGTGTGTGTGTGTGAGTGACTGACTATGTGAGAACACACCTCACACTCCCATACATACAGACTGTGTGTGTATGACTAACTCAAAAAACACACCATTTTTACACTTTATTAGCACTAACTGCAGCCAGACGCTTTTGTCTCATAACAGAACTTAGCATTAAGCATGTAGCATTAAGCTGTAAAGAAACCAGGCCCAGGCAGTTACACGGACACACGGACACACACGGACACACACACACCTCAGTGACCTACATAAACAGAAATGGAGAACCCAGACACTTACCTCCATGAGCTCGAAGAGCAATCCAGGTTCGATGGCGATTGCGAGCTCATACTCCACAGCATTGCGGCCCGGGATGGAGGACAGGAAGGAGTCCCTGATGGTGCACGCCCCCTCCACGGCCTCCTGCAGCCCGGGCTTCGTCCACACGGAGCTGCTCTTTATCCAGCCGCTGCGAAATAGGGTCTCGCCCTCTGCACCGCGACCAGCAGACCCATCACACACGTACAGGTTTTACAGTATGGCGTGCAAGACGACAGCCACACACTTGGCTGGCTCCAGCCGTACCTTCGTGTCCCGGGGCGTGCAGGTACACCTCCTCCGCCAGGTGGGGCAGAATCGGCGCTACGGCGCGACTCACGCCGTCTAGGATCTCCTCCAGAACGGTCTGGCAGGACCGGCGGCCTGGCGAATCCTCTGCATTGCAGTACAGCCTGACATGGGTGGGGGAGACAGACGCACCATGAGGGGGGGGCGGTCCGGGTCTGATCCCAAATGACTGCCGCGGGCAGCTGTATGTGCAGACGCACACCTGTCCTTGATGATGCTGAAGTAGAAGCTGGAGAGGTCCCTGGAGATGAAGGCCTGGAGGAGCCTGACCACCCGGCTCACGTCGAACTCGCTGTAGGCGTCAGACACCTTCAAAGGGACAAATCCCTTTCAGTCACTTAAAGTTCTTCCCAGAAAGAGGCTTGGGCTTATGGTCTGGTGTGGTGGTCGGGGGGGGGGGGGGGGGGGGTACCTTCATTCCAAACTCCCGCAGCAGATGCAGCAGGTACTGGTCCACATAGTGCATCTGCCTGGGATCCACAGCCTGTGTGCGGGGGTCGAAGCCCTGGAGGTTCCCCAGCAGGAATCGCAGCGTGTTCCTCAGCTACAGGGACAGGTGTGATTAGGCTCAAAGCATCAGCATCCCTCATCAAACCTCGCCACAGGGTGCGAACAGAGGAAACGGCTGCATCAGGGTCACCGTGGTGGGTACACAAGGATCGGGGGTGGGGGGCTCGAGAAGCAGACCTTGTGGATGCTCTCCTGGGCAGAGCTGAGCGCAGTAGGTCCGATCAGAACCTCAGAGAACACATTGGATTCGGCCACCCACCAACGGAGCACGTCTGCCCCGTACGGGGGGGAGACAGAGGGGTCCTGGGAGAGGTAGAGGGGGTAGAGCAAAGAAAAACAAACATGTTAGTCCGGCAGACATTTACGACGTCTCCATGGCGTCACGAGTGTCTATGTCTGCCGATGCCTCACCTTCCCCCCACTGATGACCACAGCAGGATCCACCACGTTCCCCAGGGACTTTGACATCTTTTCCCCCTTTTCGCTCAGCGCAAAGCCATGCACCACCAGCGACCTGACACACAGGGCACAAGAGTGACACACATACACACAGGGCACAAGAGTGACACACATACACACAGGGCACAAGAGTGACACACATACACACAGCCAGTGATGACTCACGCCGTAACCACAAAATCCACCAAAACTGCACATATGTGCCTGGTTTTTATAGTTCCACGGTCTCACCTGTAGGGGGCCTTATTGCGCACAGCAACACTGGTTAGCAGGGAGGACTGGAACCAGCCTCCAAGCTGGTCCTTTCCCTCGATGTAGACATCGGCACGGGGGTCGGACTCTGAGAAACGCATGAGGGAGAGACGTCAGAAAGGCATGAGGGGGCATGCTGTCCAGCCGATATTAACCCCAGCTCCCAAAAAAGTCTCTCTCGCACACAAACACACACAAAGTCTCTCTCGCACACAAACACACACACACACACACGCAGCAGGGCTTGAGCGCCTCTCAGACTGACACACAACCAAAGGCAGGTGCTTGTCTGCTTTGACTCTCATCAAGATTCTCTACTCATGTGAATAAAGAATCTTGAATCTTGACGACAGCCAAAGCAGAGGGGACTCACCCGGCAGCACTGCTGCCCAAGTCACTCCGCTGTCAAACCAGATGTCCAGCACATCTTCTCCGCGCTCGTAGTCTGTCACTGGGCCAGCTTTGCTCTGAGGCACAGATACCCATGAGGGTTACGCACCTGCCCCATCACACGTGACGCACGAAAACATCAGACGCACAGGAGGAACGCAGACCTAGGTCACACGGGCTGAAACACAGATTTATACCCTGCTTGCTCACCTTCTTCAACACCTGCGGGGGCAGCAGCGAGTCCAGGGGCAGCTCCCACCAGCAGTCGCTCCCTTTCTCAGCAAAGAGCGTGGCCACGTGGGATACGGTATGCCTGCCAATCAGAAAGCAGCTATGACAGCCAATCAGGGACTAGGATAGGGCCGAAACCAACGGGGAGTGTTGTCTGGTACCTGTTGATGAGCGGCTCGCCTGTCTCTTTGTGGTAGAAAACGGGGATGGGGACTCCCCAGCTGCGCTGCCGGGAGATGCACCAGTACGTCCTCCGATCCAGCATGGCCGAAAGGCTGCCCCGCGCCGACTCCGGCATCACACGAACCTTCTGCAATGCTTCCTGAACGAACGAACGAACGAACACACACACACACACACACACACACACACACGAACTTGTCAGGCACCCCCTCTTCCTGACCTCGACACAGCAGGGCGTGAAGCCAGGTGTCCAGGATGACAGGAGACCACTCCCATCCTCTCTGTGATTGGTCAATATTTATGTCCATTTGCCAGGAAAGCACAGTAGGCGGAGTCAACAGTAAAGGAGATATGAATGCTAATGGGGCCAATGATGGTAACTGGGGTGGGGGGGGGGGGTTGGGGGCATTCACAAGATCTAACAAAAGTAGCTGTTACGTATCAGTAGCCTAATGCTGCGTTTCATTTGAATTGGGAAGTCAGTTCTAAAGTGAAAAAAGTGGTAATAAACTGTTTATTAACACTTAAGTCTGTCTTGTGTCTCATTAAATCAGTCGTACACAGACTGACACATGACTTTGAGTCGCTCTACTGGAATGAGGTGTGTGATATCATTCCCAGCTCTGACTTCTAAGGTAAATGCAATGCCGCATAATTCAAGCCACCACCCCCCACCCCAGCCCCCCAGCCACATCGTTCTTCCTATGCTTGACCTTGGCCTTGTCCTTCAGGGAAGCTGTGTTGATGAACCACTGCTTGCTGGGCAGGATGATCACAGGCCGCTTGGCCCTCCAGTCGTAGGGGTAGCTGTGCACACAGTCCTCCTCCTTCACCAGGGCCCCCGCGGCCCTCAGCATGGAGATCACTACAGGCCACCCCAAGGCACAGCGTCACAGTGGGCATGTGGGCAAAGTCGCCATGGTTACGCCGAAGGGCGGGGCCCGGACGCCCCGACTCTCACCCGTATCTGTCCCCTGTCCCAGGACCTCTTGGCCGTGGAGCTCAGGACCAGCCAACTCTGTGAACTTGGCCTCCTCATCCACCATACACTCCTTGCGGTAGAAAATGGAAACATTTAATAGCGTGATCGTCATGTATAAGAGGAGGGATGTAAAGACAGACAGCTCACCACAGGGAGACCGAAGTGTGAGGCCACGGCAAAGTCCTCCATCCCGTGGGCGGGAGCCGTGTGCACCAGCCCCGTGCCTTTGCCCATGGTCACGTGATTAGCCGCGAGCAGCGGCACCTCCTTGCCGGGCATCGTGGGATGTCGGCAGACGCCACCCTCCAGTTCCGAGCCTGGTGCCAGAGAAAGTGACCGTCATCTTGGGAAACTGACGGGGGAATAATTTCTTAAAAATACACTGTGCTGGGTTACCTGTGAAGGTGCTGACTGTGTCCAGCTGCACGCCAAGAGAGGCTGTCAGTCTGCTAATGCATTCGGTGGCCACCAGGAGGAGCTGTGAGCTGTCCGCTCTCCTTACCAGACAGTATCTAGAATAGAAATAGCAATACCACCACTTACCATTTGTTTCACTTCCGAATGTTCCTGATTTATATTATGATATGTTGTCCTATAAACAGGTTGTTGAAATATTATTATTATTATTATTATTATTAAATGTGTGTGTTTCCAGTGTATAAATACTAAAGGTGGAGATTTAAAGTCCAGAGAGCACAAATCCAGACTAAGATTTTGTTTCAACCAACCAGTTAAGTATAAAGAGTCATAGTCACAGAGGACTTCAGCTGGTTGGCTGAAACAAAATCTTGGTCTGGATTTGTACTCTCTGGACCTGAAATCTCCACCTCTGGTAAATACACGCCTCATGCTCAGGGGCGGGGTCACAGGAACACAAGTCCCCAGAGTGCCCCTCCAATGCAAAACAGGTTGGCCCTCTGTATGAAATATGGTTGTCATCAACCCCCCCGGATACCGTTTTCTCCTCTCAGTATGAAGTGGTGGGGGAGTCATGCATGCGTTTGTTAACAAATGAGGTGTTTTATCCCTCCCCCAACCCCCCCTCCACCCCCACAGACTCACTGCGTGTTGGGCATGAAGCAGACGGCCTGGTTCGCTGGCAGGGTCCAGGGCTGGGTCGTCCACACCAGTGCAGCTGCACTGCTCCAGTCCTCTGGAGTTATGGACAAGGGAAGGCAGTGGGTCAGGTCAGAGGTCAATATACCGGCCCATACGTGACATGGGGGGCTAGAGGATGGTCCCACCCTCAGCAGAGGCCAGCTTTGGGGGCGGGGTCTTCACTGGGAAGGTGGCGTAAACAGCCCGACTCATGTGCTGTGCGTTGTACTCGAGCTCCGCCTCCGCCAGGGCTGTCCTGCTCCAGACAAAGAGAGAAGCGATAGGAAAGAGAGACGCTGCTGTACAAAACAGGGAGAAGCAGGGGAGCGGAAACCTCCAGAAGGAAACCGGTACTGTAGCAAAGTGCTACTATTGTACTTCAGTAAGCTATTCTGTACAAATAGGTTCTGGGATGAAACTGTAAACAGTGCAGGTTGCTGTGGATAGAAAGGGTCTAACAGACCCAGTATTAAAATGCTAAATTGAAGCATCGTATACCTGGAGGAGGGTGACCAGAACACTGGCTTGTAGTCCCTGTAGATCAAGCCCTGTAGGAGACAAGAGGTTTTAGTCCTGAACCTGCCCTGCCCAACAGCGACTGTGAGAATATGCCTCCATCTCTGACCTTGCTGTGCATTTCTTGGAAGACCTGCAGCTGCCGAGCCTCGTACTGCCCGCTGAAGGTGTAGTAGCAGTGGCTCCAGTCAGCCATCACGCCCCAGCGCTGGAAGGCGGCACGCTGCCGGGAGATGGCATCCTCTGCAAACTCCCGGGCTGGATACCAAAAGACACACCTAAAATCACCGACAGCCCTCCCTGCAGATTCATCTTGGTTCTCCACCTCTTCCTACAGGGAGAACCTGAAACTGATTCCGGGCCTCTGATCTCCTCACCTTTCTGCCGGATCTGGAGAGGCGTCAAGCCCTCCATCGCCAGATCTCCGAGGGCCTTTAACTCGATGGGCAGCCCATGGCAGTCCCAGCCTGGCACGTAGTGAACGTGCCTGCCTCGCAGGACCTCAAAGCGATTGCGAATGTCTTTAAGGATCTGAAAATCAAAGGAAAAACTTGAGAAAAAATTTTGTTCAGAAAAAAAATATTCAGCTGGAGCAGGAACACATTTTTTCCCCTTTGTCGAGCTGGATTTCAGTCCACAGCGTGTTTATGAGGAGCAGACACCTGTATGTGTAGGAGTACCTTATTCAGCGCGTGTCCCACGTGGGGGTCTCCGTTAGCGTAAGGGGGGCCGTCATGAAGACAAAACTCCTTTTTTGCCTTACGATCTCTTTGCCATGCGTACAACTCTGAGAATCCGCACAACTATAAGGACACAAGTACCGTCTTATTTTACATTCGTATATTTACTGAAATCAGTTCATCCTCAAAGTATCAACAAGCCCACTGAAGTATCTGTGCCGCAGATAAGTGTCGCAACTCGCAGACCACTGGGAGTTCCTACAACTAGCAAAACACCATCGCTATACGCTTTTTTAGAAATCCCAGTTAGATACGCCATAGCGAGCCACAATTATTCACTAGCTGATGCCCCCCAGTTCTTTTTCTAGTCTTTTAGATAACATTTGAGGCGAATTACCTTCTGTATTTCTATTTCCCGATCCAGTAGTTTCTGACCGTTCAGTTTCATCGGAAAGTCAGTCTTGGGAAGCAGCACACTATCACGGTACTTTCTCTCGCCCCGATCGCCTGAATGCTGAGCCGTGACTCCCGAGGAGCCAGCACTTCGAAATTGATAAAGCTGTACCTGGAGGCCGGGATGAAAGATACTTCTTCGAGTACCATGGCCCCATCTTCGTACACTAAAGCTAATTACCCCGACCCTGTTCAGTAGCATGGAGACGTGAGCGTTCTCCCCAGGAGATCAATATAACCCAGTAAAACGCACGGATGCGGTTTGTATTATTTTAACCCCCAGAGTTCTTACGGAAGATTTAAAGAGACGGACCGCTACAGTGCGCAGCGAGGGTCATAATACAGAAGGACCGGAACGCCCCTTCATGTTAATAAAAATCAAAACCAATTGACAAACTAAACATAGTTAATACGTCTTTACAATTTTTTTATTTACACAGAACTGTTAGTGTAAAAGTTTCAGTGTATCAAGGAAGTTGTGTTCTCCGTCCAGGTCTAATGACATCACTGTGACTTTGATCGCCTTTTAGAAGTCTCTTTTCCCACCATAAAGACAACTGTTCGTGTAAGCCACATCACATGTAAGTGACTTATAGGTCTTATACAGAAATAAAGCGCTAAACAATAAGGGCTATCCACTCAGGCATATAAAATCTGCAGTAAATATTTATTCGGCCTTACATCATATGTACAATACCCTATAACATATATCATATAAACAAGTTAAATGTAAAATCCAGTGTGTTTACTTATTGAAATATTAAGTCTATCCACAACTGCAGCAAAAATCCAAGTCAGACCAAAGTGTACTGCAGTGTTATATACAGTGAGCAGCTGTGTACAATCATTGTGTATTAAAAGAAGTATTGAATTGGAGATAATACGTCTTCATTAACATGCATTTAAACTCTGAACCGAGTTCTTCTGTCATGGTCAGACTCCCCATTTTGTGCCCCTAGGCACGTAGGGGACCACAGAAGTACGCGGTGTCCACCTGGCGGCAGATCCGGGGTCTCCAGCTCTCCGACTCCTGCATGTCCCACCATGACCTCAGCCTCAGCTCGCCTCACCGTGCTCGGACAGGGTGAACAGAACCGAGCCTTGGTGACGAGGTCATTTCACCAGCAGCCCCCCGGATAGGCTGAGCCAGATATATACAGTCAATCATTCAGCCAAACACGATCCATCCCATCCGCCCAGGTGTCAATGCATGTAAATCCATATATGGCAGTAATTCATTTAGACTTCTACTGACTTTTCCTCTTCTCTCACCTCAGTATGTTTATCAGCATTGTGGGTGAGTGGCACTTAACTGGAAGAGGACGATTATTACTATGACGACATGGAGGACTCCCCGGGAAACCAGCGTGGGGAAATACGCTCCAATTTGTGGGGAGTGACTGCTGAAGAGTTAGGAGATAGAGGCCAATAAGATATTTAGCTCGAGGAGTTAACCTACATGTAATGTAGTGTTTCTGTGTAGTGGAGATATTATTAAAGACATAATGTTTTCTGGGCAGCCATTTCTTTTTGCTTAAAAACTATCTGTCTAATTACGTTTGGCGTACTTTTTCGGTGGACTGGTACCCATAATTCATCCGAAAGCTTTAATTTCACATACGCTTAATTTCACTTTAACAGAGCAAAAGTGAAATGCAATAAAAAAAAAATAGTTACGCATGACCATCGCTAGATGGCAGACAAAAGTACTACGGTTCCTAAATCACCGCCACACGCTCTCTATGGTACACATCCCAGTATTCTTCCCGTTACCCTTAACGTTTAAGTACTGATCTGCGATCTGTCTCCCGTCCTTCGCTTCCCCGTCGAGCCGTACGAAGTATTGATCTGATCTGATCCCGGAACAGTCGGCGGAGGCGGAAGCGTTTTTTCCGACGCTGATTGCAGCTTGGGTGTGTGTGTGTGTACAGCTGTTTTCTTTCACATCGGCAGCACACGTGTGTGTGTTTGTGTGAGGGATACACACCGTGCGATCTAGGTACATCCTCTCTTTTATCCATCTTTCTCATTTAACTAGCCGCCTAAGGTTTAGCATCTGGAGCTATGCGGTAGCGGTTAGACTCTGCCTAATGTATTTCTAGTTAAGTGCATGATCATTATTAACGTAATAAATTTAGCTATACCAATATACAATTATGCATGGCTGGATTGTACGTTCCCGCGTCCAATACTACATTTACTTACTAACCTGTCGGGTGTTTCTTTTCAAATAGCGGATGGTTCATTACTGTAGTGCAGATAACGATTCAGGAGGGGAATAACCTTATTGTAGACTGCCCGTTGCGGACCTTTCGGGTGTTACGGATGTCTCAGCAATGTTTCCTGTAGCTTTAATTGTCTTTGCTTCTCCCACCCCACAGGTGGTCAGCATGGCGTCCGCCCCTGCCCAGCAGCCCATCCTGACTGTGGAACAGGCTAGAGGTAATAGGCATGGCTGCGAGGGCGACCCTTGTCACACATGATTTCAGTATCGCCTCTTGTCCTTCCCAGAGTATATAATTCTTAATATATTTGGGCTTTAGTTATCTCTTCCTCTTTATTAACTATGTGATGAAGTGGAACTCTCATAGATGTTGCATATGGAGCCTGTGGTCACCTACGTTGCAAGACCTGATATTTGGGCATCGCCTCTGGGTTTTAGTGGTGCTGAGCGAGGTGATCCAGGCCTTCTCTCTTCCGGAGAACGCCGCCCGGATGGAGGAGGCCCGGGAGAGTGCCTGCAATGACATGGGCAAGATGCTGCAGCTTGTTCTTCCTGTGGCTACGCAGATCCAGCAGGAGGTGATCAAGGCCTATGGATTCAACAATGAGGGCGAGGGTAAGGATCACCAGACGGGTCCCAGACAAGGCTTCGGTTAGCCCCGAATTCTGTCAGTCATGTCGGTTGTAGACAGTGTTACTGAAAGCTGACTGGAAATGCCACAAGAGTAAAAGAGTAAAGAGAAAAAGAAGAAAATGCTCATAGATACAAGCCAGGAAGTACCCATAACTTGTCAAACATTTCTGCAATTTTTAGGTGTCCTTAAATTTGCCCGACTGGTGAAGATGTATGAAACCCAAGACCCGGAGATCGCCGCAATGTCCGTCAAGCTGAAGTCCCTCCTGTTGCCTCCGTTGTCAGTCCCACCCATTGGGGGTGGAGTCACAGCATCATAGACCCACAGTTAAATTCCTTCTAGTTAGTCATCTCAAAGATGTGGCTTTATGAACCATTTGCTGTATTTTTCGATTCCACCAGAAGGTGCTGTCATAAAAAATAGGGCTCAAAATATTCCCCAAAGCAAGCCAAGAGCACCATCTAGAGGGGTCATAAAGTACTGCAAATGGTTCATGAGGTTTCCTTCTGGCCATCGCTAATAGTAGTATTGCATGTATTTTGTCAATTTTGTGTTAAACTTTCATTCCAGAGTCTGTTTTCCCTTCAGGCTTTTATTTTAATCTAATTTCATTTAAAATGCTTTGACGTTTATTTATTAGGAGCTGAAACGCTTCAAGACATAGTTTTTTCTTGATCCTGGTGCTTTGGGGGCAGGGGGGATGTTAACACTACGCACCATGAACTGTCTCTGCACCTACGAGGAGGGCGTATCAGGCTGCACATTCCCTTACTTTGACTGGGACCCAGCACTGTTCGGAAGTCATTGCTTGTTACACATCCCTCAGCTGCTGAGTTTGTGCCAAGACTCAAAACCTTAAATGATGGCGTCTGATTCCAAAGGCGATTAAGTTAGTCGTGTGCATTTTTGTTTTTAAACATGATTTTAAAGTACATTTTGCAGTTTTGTATTGGACCCACCATTTCAACATTTTGTTAATGAACAGATATCAAATAAAGGGGAAAAATACATGGTACTGTGTAATGTCATATGTAAATGTAGACCCAGTCCAGACTGGCTTGGTATTTGCAATGTCTGGTTAATTAAGGATGAGTAATTGGTTGATCACTGAGATGGTCCAGGATGAATGATGACAGCAGTTGCCAATAGAGATCAGTTCATGGCCATGACCTGGCTAAGCATCCAGCTAGCAGATGATGGAAAGCTTTTTAGGTGACCCGGGGGGGGGGGGGGGGGGGTCGGTGTCCAAAAGAACAGTCTGCATATAATGGAGCTCCCCTTGCAGGCGGATGGTGCCATCAGTGATCTACACTCCCCTGCGGCAAGGAATTGTGGGAAACATCGCAAGATATTATGGCACAGGCGATGGGGACTTCACCCAGTGAGGTACTGACATGCTTACAAAATGCACCCATTATTAAACACGAATAGTGCAGCTGAGGTGGTCTGTACCTTTTCTCCAGGAATCATTGGGGTCACAACGGTGTCAGCTGACAACTTTTATTATTTTACAGTAAGTCTTTGGCTGCAGACTCCACACAAAAAAATAGCATTTAGGCACAATTTTAGTATAAAATACTTTCAGGCCTACATGAAGACCTCCACTGACAGAACACTGATTTGAGATCTGTGAAGTGACTTCACCTCCGGTCATTCTGCAGAGCCATTAAAAAGCTTGCTTGGGTGATAGCAGCACGTGGCCACCCGTGTCACCTACAGTTTGGCGTCCACTTTAAAATTCGCCTGTACAAAGTGCGTGCGAAAGTGCATGTTTATTTACAGGGTGCCCCATGATTACATTAGGTTTGCTACAGACGGCAAATGGAGTAACTCCAACAGGGAGATGGCAACCACTGGCAGTTAATCAGGACGAAGTTCTGCTGTGACAAATGGCGCTAACCGCTAAAGACACGCGCTTTCAGAAGAGCCGCGTACTCCCAGAAATGGTCACAAGCCACAGAATTACCCCCCAAAAACCATGATTATTGTAGACTCATTCTGCATGCTTTCTTACCCTTGAACCATCAAATAAAATATTACAAGAGAACGCTCTCTGAATTTGAAGGGGAAATGCGATATTTCCTTATTTTTGATAAACCCCTACTATACACAATTTGCAAATATAAACCAATGAGTACAACACGAGTAAGGGTTTTTACTATGGCATTAATTTGACTATCAGAGGGAAAGGCAACAGCGTGGTGAATATGTCTGAAAGGCTGATGTTTGAGGTAGGAATCTCTCAGTTGTACCAGGACAAAACTCCAGCCCCCCACCAAGGCATTATACAAATGAGGAGAGTTATGTAAAACTGTGAGCGTCGAGGCATGGATGATGCAAACTGCGACGTGCTTAATGACACCGAATTTGAATATCGCAGCATCCTTTTCGTGTTTCTACAGAGGGCAGCTTTTTCCTGCAAGTGTGGTTTTCCGTCTTCCAGAAATACTGCACGAAAATATTAGGCTCAAAATTCCAAACCACTAGCGACTGGTAGACACTCACAGCCAGGCCGAGCTTTTGGGTCCGGTACGGTTCCGCCAAAGCGGTTCAAGGGCAGTGCAGCCTCAGGTTGTTCTATCGAGCCTGAAACAATTCCTCCTCAAACGACAATAAATAAGGACACTTTGCCACGTTGAATATCCTTGAACAGGAGGACCAGCATCACATCTCAAAGTGGCGGTAAATGCTCTCCACATATCCCAGAACCCCCTGCCAGTCTGGGCCTCCCACCTTCAGCATCTCCTCCACTGTCTAATTTGAGGGGGGGGGGGTTAAATGGAAACAAATGGTAAGATTTAGTCAGGACAGGGTTTTTCCACGACTGATACTTTGCTTACGTAATTATAAGAGGAGAAAAGAAGCGCTTAGTCAGTGTCACTTGTCAACAGCTTAAGTGGTTCAGAGAACAGGAATATATGCACAGAACTGCCAGGGTGAGACACCCTGCATTAAAAGGACCTTTTTCATATTTAATGCAATGTATCTTTTGTATCAATGTATCTGCGTCCCTGACCGTACTGCTGAAGCTCAAACGGATCTCACCAAAGAAGCTGGGATTCCCACACTCTCCCCTGTCCGAAAAGCCAGGTCCAGATTCTCCCTCTGCAAAAATAAAGACGCACCTTCGCGGTCATGCCACTGCGCCCCCTGGGGGCAGCCTCCGGTACTGGCGTATACGGACACTCCGCCCTCACCTTGCTCTCCGGATTAAGGCTGTGGTACGGGATGTGAGATGGCAGGTAGGTGTGGAACACGGCGCACAGCGCCATTCCATCCGCCCAGCTGCTGCTGAAGTTGGTGATGTCGATGTTCTGTGTGGAAAGGCAGAGGATCACTAAGCTCCGCTGACACGACTGCAGAACAGATGTACTTAAAGCCTAGAACCCGTGTGCTCCATTCCCTGAAAGATGTGACATCTTCCTAATGTCATCCTGCAAGTTTCAGTCATGTCGTCCCCCTCAAACCTAAATGCCAATTACCTTATACCCCAGTGTGCGGCTTTGACACCAACGGAGGAGGGAGTTCCTCTTCGAGCCTCCATGTCGACGTAACAGCATGCTGAGTCCATCCTGCTGCCTGGACGGACACGTGTGTTGATGGGGAATGAAAACCGGCAGTACTAGAGAGCCGTATGACTCAGAGGTGGAAAGTTCAGGTCCAGATCAGGATTTTGTTTTCACCATCCAGTTGCGTAGTCTGTGAATGTGAGTCTTTGTACTCAACAAAATCCTGATCTGGATTTGTACTTTCCGGACCTGAACTTTCCACCTCTGTCACACATTTACTGAATCGCTGATACTGCACAAAGACACGCAGAGCTCATTAAAATGCCTGCTTGCACTGGAAACGTTGCTCGTTAGACGTAAATACCAGCGATGCCCTTTGCTTGAATGTTCTGAAGGAAACTCCAGCCCAAGTCAAATGCTCACCTGACTTTAGTACCTGCTGTCAGGGGGGGGTCACCGGGGTTGGCGTTTTGATGGTTGCCAGTCACTTCCTGTTTACCTGTCACATGTGCACAAACATGCAAACCTGGTAGCATCTCACAGGATAACCCGAAGCCCAGACCTTCAGAGAACAGCATTCAGTAAATCTGCCAATGTGCACATTGTCTGAGGAACCCCATCCAGCTGCTTTGCAGGCTACCTGGTGGTACCCTCCCCACCTACCACACCCTGGCCCACCTGTGCCTGCACCAGTCCAGCTAGCCTGTTGCTCCAGAACCTGCTCCACCCTCTTTCCTTGGCCCGTGTGCTGGTTCTGGAAAAACCAAGTGAGAGGAAGTGTAACTGGCACCGAGTGCATAATTATATTCATTATGAACCGTCTCAGACACCCTCTCTACAACTGTCTTGCTTCTTGACGAGTCTGTGATTAATTACAGCAATTTAAATAGGCATGTAAAAATTTATGCCACTAGTGGCAGTGACCCAATAAGTTGAAGCGCAGCCTATTTAATCACTTATGGGGTAACGCTCATCAAAACGATCGCCGTTATATGGAGCTCCAGCCGACACCTGGCAGTCTTGTCCTCGATTTATTGCCGGAGATCCACCGTGAATTTTGCCCGAATATGAGGTCAGAAACAGACATTAGCCAGGCTTAGCGGCGACACATTAATGAAGGCAGCCCATTTTGACCTATGGGGATGCGGCATTAACGGGGTTCCCCGTCATGTGCTTTGTCGCCCCCTGCTGGAATCACTGCAGACTAATAAAAACTTAAGGGCACTTCTGACACCCACATTCAGGGGCCCCTCCCATTCCCCCTTCTATGACACTTTTCATACTTGACTCTCAGGCAGCAGAATTAGTTTAATATGTTTATGCATGTGGGTCTAGCAAGTTAACGACCTTAAAATGCATGAAAGTAAAATAGCGTGAAAACCTTCACGTATTACGGGCTAAATGAGTCTTTCAGCATGTTGGATTTATATTAACAGTCTTACATTTTAGTTCATTAAAAGCAAGAAAATTTTGAGAAAACAGGGTGAGCCAGTCCCTGGAGTGACTGGGGGGGTTTGGGGTGCTGTTGAAGGGCCCAACGGTGACATCACTCTATTGACCCTGGGATTTGACCCGATGACCTTCCGATCACAAGCACGGCATCTTATCCCACTGGCTCACACACCACACACCGCTACAGTAAGTGTTACATCCATAAACAGAAAGTTACCTATGAAATGTGTGTGCAAACATTAAAAAAAAAAAAAAAAGACCTTGGATCTTGTTACCGTAGTTATTCTGCATCCGGAAAAAATAGGATTTGACAAAAAAATATATATATTATATAAATAATCTGAGCCAGCTAGCCAAGTAAATATTCAATATATTACGCAAGGATACAAAAAATGCGACCAACAGTCCCACCGAAAATCATCAAAGCACGCTGCACATTCTTACCCCCTTACAAAAGCACTATTACCGGCTTCCAGACCAAGCCACGACTCTGATGTACAGCTTTTTAATTCCTCACTGGGCTGAGCTATTTGTACTTGTCCTTGAACTAACAGTTTACTGCGCTCCACACTCACTATGCAGATTCCATGGGTTTTGATGCATGAGAAAGGATCATTGCAATGTGTTGTGTCATTTTAAACCACATTGTGTCGCTCATAGAAGACCGATTTGCTTTTGTTGTCTTGGCATTTTCGCCTTTTTTAATTTGGTCGTGTTGGAATGTCTATGCGGGAACCGAGGCTCCGTGTCCCTAAGAGTGACACACGGCGACAGGGAAGCGGCTCGGTTCCGTGGGACACGTCAGCAGCACATTTGAGGAATTCTTTTCAGGCTCATTAAATGCCACCAGCGTCACTGTGAAACTTTACCTTGCTAAGAGGCCTCATCGTCGTGGCAACGGGTTGGGAGTTACCATTGATGGCAACGGGGGAGTCGGATGACAGGGGAAGTCTGGACAGACTCCTGCAGAATAATAGAATGTGCTTAAAATTAGCACGACATGTACAAAGCCCTTGGACACCAGACTGCTGCTTTAAAAAACAAAAAAAAAAAAATCTGTCCGAGTCACCAATTATGGCAGTGTGATGTCATGTTCACCTGGACCTCTCTGTCGCCATTCCCATCCTGCGTGGCTCCCTCCCTGCGCGGTTCTCCTCTTTCCTTCTGCTCTCCGCCGCCACGCTCCGCAGGTACTCCTCTGCCACTCCCTTCCCCCCAGCAGCCACCTCTTCCCGCTTGGTCACTTTCGACAGGACACGTCCTCCGTCCGCCCCCTGGTCCTCGCTCCTGGGACCGTCCGTCTCTGTGGCGCACTCCCCTCCGCGCCACCTCCCTGGCACCGCACTCTCCCCCTGGACCCCTGCCTCCGGGGTCTCCCTGGCCAGAGAGGAGAGCCTGTGGCAGGCCTCCTGGTACCGAGTCCTCAGGCTCTCCAGCTCCGCGTCAGTCTCCTCCTGCCTCCGCCGTGCCAAGCTCAGCTGCTGCTCCGCATCCCGGTGGGCCCCCCGCAGAGTGCCGAGCTCCTCTTCCGCCTCCACGCGCAGCCGATCGGCGACCGCTACTGCCACCTGCAGGTCGGCCTGGAACTGCTGCCACTCCCCGCGTTCCGTCTGCAAGTGGACGAGTTAAACCGTCAATAATGGAGGTCAGTTGTTCATAGCAAAGGTCAGAGGTGAAAGGTCACATACTATATACACACTTATCTAAACAAGGTTCACTGAAGGTGCAAAAACCCTGAAAAATATTGCTTGTAAAACTTTTTCGGGGAAAAGATGGCAAGTCCGCAGTTACTGGCCCAGAATTTGTGCTGTTGTACGTTAAAAGGTTCCAGTAATAAGACTGAGTAACTGTATAAAAACAGATCCTGTTGGTGCCCCATTACGAGACACAACACGATGCTACGTGCCAGATGCTGGGGGGGGGGGGGGATGAGCTTCCTCAAATCAGGGCTGTTCACCCACCAGAAATTAACCAGATGTAGTTAGAGAGATTATCAGTCTGGCCACGGCCCAAAGTGGCGGTTTAAAAACGAAAACAGTCCGGAACAATTCATAGGACAGGAAGAGTAGCTGTAAACAGATTTCTGGGATGGGGAGAGGATCACAACAAGGTCAAAGATGGTGACGCCCTGCAGAATGACTAATCTACGCTCCTCTAGTTCAAACAGTACGTTCATTATTATCAGCATGCAGCGTGTGACTAATCTTCTGCCATTAGTCACTGAAATGGCCAAGAACAAAATTAATGCGTCTCACAAATACAATAACCAAAGGTGTTATTTTGGGTGCAGCTTAACCCAGTCCAGCACAAAAGCGGAGAATTCTCTGTGCTCAGATTCCAGCCCCAAACACCAACTCCGGAGACTTCAGAATGTACCAGCACCCTGCTCTGGGTCCCGACACGGAGAATTACACGTTCCAGTTCCCGCCAGTCATCTAGTCTTCATCACACCCGAACTCATTTCTAAGACCGACAGGCTGAAACAAATGGAGGTCGGCCCTATTCAGAGGCACACAGCTCAGAAAGCGTGATTCTCCGCCACAAGAGGGCGACACGCTCAGCAGACCATGAATTTGACGCCAAGACGTTAAAAATTGCACCCACATTTACTGACGATACGCCCGGGGGGCTCAGTGCGGGTTTGCCAGAGTGACACACTTTCTGACTCTCACGCTCACACAAGAAATCTTACTGCAAATCTATATTACTCTATTATAAACCATAAAATTAGTTGGGGTAGTTTGCAAAGCCTACGGGCTATTTACAAGGTAACAAAACTGTTACCTGCATGTGATGAGTGTGTGACGCTCACCGCGAACTGAAAATCTCATGCCCGCTAGTTGGCAACCCTGTGAACGCCACTTTCAGTTACCCATGAACTGGATCAAACCCGCTCAGGTCGCCTCATTCCAATCCTGGTGAATCGGTGAAGGACCCAAGCGGACCGCGTTCCTGCGCGCCTGAGCCAAACCCTGCCAGCTTTGGCCAGGTACACATCCAACCAGACCGATGTGAGAACACACCGGCACAACAGGCAACGACAGCTGACCTACAGCCCAATCAGAGAGACGTCTACTGATCAGCCGTGGCACCGATCCAACAGGGCACATCAGGCAGAGCGGCGCCGATGGGGCCCGACCGTGCCAGACTGGGCTGCCTGCTGCACACACCGGCAGCAACTCTCAGTGACAGCTTCCAGCAGCGCGGCGTGTTCCAGGCTCGACACTAAAGCACACGGGGCGCAGAAACACCTCCTGATGGCCAGATGTGAAAGCGGGAGTCTGCAGAGGGGGGGCTGGATGGCAGCTGAGGAATAGGGTATCGGATACGGCGTTTGGTGGGGGCGGCTGTGATTAGAACCACGGTGAGATGCCGGGGGGTAGTAAGGAGGTCAGGAGCTGGATGTGGAGCCCCTACTCCACAGCTGGGGGCGATTACACCATCCCCACACCCAGGGCCAACATATGGATGCATTTAATAACACAAAAACTACCTTTGCTACATGTAGAATCGACTTCAACACAGATGATCGTGCGCCATAGCGAGAATAAAGTCGATCCTAGGATCCGAGCTCCAGGAGGGCAAGGCACTCCCTCCCCAGTAGGACATGGAGATGGGGGGGGGGGGGGGGGGGGGGGCAGGAAGTGAGGCACTGATTGTCGGACATCCAAGGCCAGGAATAAAAATGACCCGACTTAGAGGGCTGAGGAACAAACACACACACACACACACACACACACACACACACACACACACACACACACACACACACACACACACACACACACACACACACACTTCCAGCAGCGGGCCTGGAATTAATCCAAAGCCTGCCGGTACACCAGATGTGTGCGGAGGCTCCAGTCGCCCCCACACCCCTGTTCCCATCTCCACACGGAGCCCGCTTGACCAGGGAGGGGCGTGTGAACACGGAACCGAGCCAACGCCCAGTAACATACCGGGGAAGAAGAACCGGATCGAGGTAATGTCACAGCCGGCCCCCGCGCGGAGCAGCCTGTGTGGGCGAGCCGGCCCCTGGGATGCGGCCAGCTGAGGGGTCGTCACAGTAACGCATCCCCTGTCAACTGGAGCCTTGTTATCTAGGCAGGAAAAAAAATCTCCCCCCTCCCAACCCAAAAAGGGAACTAAATGGATCTTCTGACTAGCTGGCTAGAAGACAGACAATGTTGGCACAATGTGACAGGCAGAGTTATGGAAGCAGCCTTCAGACTATAAGGGCCCGCAGGGGCCAGCGGAGGTCGGGCATCAACTGCTTACTCCTGCCATCCCCGGGAGCTTCACTAGGCCCAAACCCCAGTCCTGCAGAGCTACAGCACAGTGGTTTATAAAGACCCCATGCGATTATAAATAATCTGAAAATATAACTGCATGTCGAGTTCCACCCGTACTCAGAACATTCCAGTGTTTCCACTCTGCAAGTCGGGCCAGTACCATTAGCTTAATGCAAGAGCGTCTCTCCTGAACGTGCATCCTGTTCCCTGCACCTCGGCAGCGTACGGCGCATTTCCAAGGGCTGAATGCGAGTCGTCAGAGACGCGGGTCAGTAACCAGACCCGGTCACCCATGCTGCGGTCCACCCCCACCCCCCGTTTGCTTGATGCAAAGCAGCTGGGCGCTACTTCACATTTCAGGGAAAAAAAAAGAAAAAAAAAGCATTGAGCGGTGCAATGGATGGAAGGAAATGCCCCCCCCCCCCCCCAAACAGAGAGAAAGCAAAAGTTGTGAGGTCATCATTTGAGACTCTGCATGGGGGCGGGGGGCAGGGCTTACAGATACACCGAAGGATACGGACCGGGGGGGTGGGGGAGCAATGCTCACTGTCTGATGAAAGTGGCCGTGTTCACTAAGTTCTGACAGACACCCCCCACTCAGGGTAACAGGCTCCCCAAAGTGCCTCTTTTCTCTTTAAAACTGTGCAGAGTTGCTACTTAAACAAACCTCATTCTGTCCCCCCACCCCCAATGCGTGACATAGGCTCTGCCACAAGCGTGACTCTGCTCCACACTTGGCTTGCTGGCGCGCACACACACACACACACGCACACACACACACACACACACAGCTACAGGTTTGGGGCCTGGGCCATGGTGGTTGACAGGAAATTACAAGAAAGATTGTTTTAAAAAAAGGGGAATTCATCTAAAGCCCCCAAGGAATGTGGAATTGAGCAACGCTCCGGGAAGTTTAACTCCTCAGAGTCATTTTCTCCCCTCCTGTATCGCTAAACAGAGGAACCTTTGATGAAAAGACCCCAGTCACAAATCAGGACCATCGTCTTCAGGCATTTCCGTTAGACGGCTCTGTAGGACAGGAAGGCGGCCATTACAGCCTCCCAGTAGCACCGGCTCCCCTCTGCATGGGCAGATATGAAAGGCCGCTCTTTGTTTCTGTTGTCTTCAGGTTGCCCCCATCGACCTGTTTCCCTATCTGAGGCCCACTTCCTGTTTACCATCGGCTATCTTCCTTACCGCCTGTCAATTTCAAAATGTTTTTAAAAACAGGGTCATCCCTTAAAATGCAGAGCTGGGATGTCTATTCATACCATCGGGGGCACCAGGACTTCACAGAGGGTCTAGCTTACCTTCATCACCTCTTTGAGATACCGCACCTCATCTGCAAGCTTGTCTCGCTCCACCAGCACACATCTGACTAGATCTGAGATGGAAAGAGATTACCCAAAAAAATGCCACCAATTATGTCATCTTCATGAATGAAGTAAGTAAAACCTTCTCAAGGGCCCAGTGGTGAAATGACACCTCCAACCCCGGGATTTGAACCTATGACCTTCTGATCACAAGCATAGCATCCTAACCCACTGAGCCAGACACTGCCCCATTATGCTGCCGGAAAGCTATGCAACGCCTACCTGCTGTGCTCAGAGGTCCATCCTGCCCATGACTCAACCCAAGAGTCATCTGGTACTGCTCAAGCAGAGTCTCTGAGGTGGGCGTGGCCTTGTTGCCACACCCCTCCCCCACCCTGCCTATCTCTCCTGCGGATTGGTCCAGACCACTGTCCTCAGATGTACAGGCAAGGACAGGCAAGAGTGCTGATTGGGTGAGAGCCGTCACTGGGGGGGCTAGATGGGCCTCTCCACAGTCCACCAGACCGCCGCTGTCAGATTCAGTGCCTGCTGGGCTGATGACCGCCCACTCGTGGATGGTGCTTTGAGAGGCACCACGAGCATGGGTGGGACCCCCCTGACGTGTCACCTTGGTGGCCTTCGGTGCTGCCTCACCCTGCTGTGCTGGAGTGGAGCTCGGAGGTGGGTGCATCCCAAGGCCAGTGGGAGTGAGTGGTGATGTAGGAGCGGTGTGAGGGGAGTCCAAATGGGCGCCTGCAGATAGACCTCCAACATGTCAACGGGTGATGTAGACGTACACAGGCACTGATATCTAATCCGAAGGCGCAGCAACAAAACGTCAGGAGACGTTCCGTTACACCGGAAAATCATCCAAACCCCCGAATGGCATCCTGACTTTACTGTACTGTTGAGGAGCCAAGGAATGAGGGGTGGGTGAAAATGCATTATCCTCACTCCCACTGACTACAGCAGAAAGACATGTAGTGTGGCTGGGGGCGGGGGCAAAGAAGCCATGTCCTCTGAAAATGGGGGAAGAAAAAAAAAATTAATCCTCCCCCAGAGGAGCCCCACAGCTGTTGAGATGCCAGGCCTCAGGAAAGCAGGGGGGGGGGGCACAGGTTAGACACTGGACAATATGAGTGGGTGAGAGTGAGGCATGCAAAATTTTTACAGCACCACTGCTGAATGCGCGCGCACACACACACACACACACACACACACACACACACACACACACACACACACACACACACACACACACACACACACACGGCGAAATGTCTCAGGCTGGCTTCAGAATTCAAAGTGGAGGCCGACTCCTCCACACAAGGCTGTGAGGAGTAGGAACATGAAATCCTGAAGAGTGCTTCTGCCTGCATAATTCACAGCCTGCTGCTTACAGAGGTGCATTACCTGCAGATGAATGGCCATCTTTGCTGCTGGAGTTTCCCATTATGCACTAGGGTTAATGCCACCCTCGCGGTTCAGGACTGTCGGCCTCGTGGTCCTCCTGCAGCCCGTGACGGCAGCTGGAGGGGGGGCGTGAACCTGTAACAAGCAGACCATCAACATGCAGCCATTGGGTGCATTAAGCACATACTTTTTGAGGTCAAAGGTTGATTTTTATCATTAGCACATTCGCCAAGTCTTCTAAATGGATACCCTGACCGCAAGCCCCTAGCTGGACGAGTAAACTCTCTGCGTGGCAGTAGAAATCACACCAGCAAACCCACTGCCTTTCAAACACATTATAGACCAACAACACCTGCACTGCACTGCACTGCACTATGGTAGTCTAAAGTTGATCTGGGGGGGAAAAATGCTTGACAGCTGGGGTTGAACTGCTATTAGCCAACTTGACTACTTCAGTTAAAAAAAAAAAAAAAGTCGCCCTTCGTCTTAATTACTGACCTCAGGCGTGCAGTCGAGCTTAATTTCCAGCCCTGCACGTAAGGATTGGTGAGAGCAAAACTCAGGACAGACACTCCTACCCCCAAGCATAAACTAAACTCTGCATACCCAATTAACAAAAATTATACAACAAACAAACGCAGAAACGTTTTCTTCCAGCTACACATTATATCGTAGGTTCTAAATTACAACCTAATTAGACTCTTAACACTAATGGTGTCCCTGTCGCTCCTGTTCACCAGAGAGATGCGCTCATCTGCACGGCGGCGAACGAGCTCTCTGCTGGGACTTCAACGATGTTTTGGAAATATTTCACTTAAAAATAAAAAAGCAAAATACAGCGGTACCTTCTTTTTTAAGAGATTTTAATTTTCAAAGCAATCAGTTTTTACTTTAATAACTACACCGAGCAAATGTGTTACCTGTTCACCGTGGGCGAGATTAAAAGTTCAGATGACTTTAATACGAGTCCGTAAATAAAGTATGAAGGATAATCCGAATTAATAGAGAACCGGGTGAGTAAACTGGGTTAGTTTAGTGACTAACGATTACGTAGACTTTGGGTAAAGATATGTATTCAGACATATATGGAAACTTTTTCCAAGGTGATGAAGCCTGTTAATAAAAACGAAAGCATAACAGTCTGAAGGGCTTGTTGAGTTAATCGATCCTGACAATGTGTGGAAACATCCTGAATGCGGTTTTGGTTCAGCAGCAAGACGCCGATCATATTAATAGTGAAACGCCGAGGCTTTCGCATAAGCGTAAGAAGTTTGTCCAGGGGCTGCGCAGAACAAAGCGTGACACGAATATCTATTAAGCCTTACTTACTAGGAAAAACGCACCTATTTACATGCACACATACTTATAACCTACACAGGCGCCTTTACGAGTAACAACCGCGTCTGTCGTCCCAAAAACAGACCACATGTTAGAAGAAGCAGAGAGACGCACCTTCACTTCGTCTTTCCGGACCTTTACGCTCCGCGCGATTAGTTACTGGATCATCGATGACCCTCCTTAAACCCCCTTTCAAGCCACTTCAGCGAACTGCAGGATGGAGTCGACGGGGGTGGGAGCGAGCGGTTCGCCGCTGGGACTGGCGCACAACTAAAAGCGGAGAGGAGGAGAGGAGGAGGAGGAGGAGGAGGGAGCGACGCTCCTCATCAGACTGCTGATCCAGTCCCGGCTTCTCGGCTAACGCTTTGCTCCAAAATGTGGCTCACTTATCGGACAATGTCCTATGGAGAAGCCGGTGCAATGACATCACTGATTTGCAAAGTGTTCATTGAAAAACAAAACACAACACCTTTTTCCTTCATGTCGCTACATTTATGTGTTTACAGTAGGCACTGTACGCGTTGTGCAATATATGTGAGATTCTCGCCATAAAACCGAAGTTTTTGTCGGTGGATGGATGGATTAGCACTGAATATGCATGTAATAACTGGTTCGGTCTCGGGAGTCCGAATTTCAGTTGTGAGCTTTTCATTTGATTATGATGATTCAGTGATACTAAAACCAGGAAACCTCGCCCTAGGCAAGCATCAGCGCCGGTGTTCTGTCGAGTTAAACTACCGTAGTGCTAATCGATAGCCCTAACTCTAACCCCCAAAAAAACTCTAAAACCTTTACTTTAACCCCGAAAACCTAACCCTAATCCCAAAACAGTGGAACTGCACATGCGCAGAAAGGCTCGCTAGCACGTCTCGATGGGTGTCCGAGGCAAAGTGAAATTATCTGGCAAGTCGGCGCCCCCTCAGAAGATGGCGCCCTAGGCGGCCGCCTATATGATTGCCCGGTCCTAAGGATTGCAATACCGATCCTCCCCTCCTCGTTTGGCATACTGCCGGCTTGGTCTTTATTTAAATGCTGAAGCAGCTAATTGAACGTATTACCCAATATGATGGTTGATGGGGGAAGCTTTCTCCTCGAATAGGTCAAACTGTTGTCCTGTGCACTGGTAATAACAGAAACAACTGCGCGCTACCATTATAAAACCCGGTCGTTTTGCCCACCGATCCACAGTTTGTTCTGCGCAAGTCTGATTTTGTCTACTTCATCTCTAATTATTTCACGGTCGTGTTTAAAACAGCTCAGCGTGAACACCTGCCAACGGAATCACTGGCCTTACAAGAAAGACCCCCAGGCAAAGCCGCCAAAGTTTGTTACAGATTATAAACGCACCGAAGAGCCTGGGAATGGATTTTTTTTTTTATCTTATATAGCACTAAAACACTTCTGAAAGTACAACGTCATCGGTAAAATTCTGTGAACTGGTGTTTACTAATAATAGCTAGAATATACAGATTCTGTCGTGGAGCACAGCTCAAATTTTACACTCCAACGCACACAGCCCTCAAAAATGTAATTCATTTTAATTAGGCAAGTTACGGCAATATCGACAGCGCTGAAAGTACCTGGACATGACTAGCTTCCAACGTTCTGCGATGCTCTTCAGTTCGCGATAAATCATAACGTGACTGCCTAAAACGGTTCAGATCTTCACAGCCCTGCCCCCTTGTGGCCGTTTGAAATATTTGCACAGAATGATGTTACAGCCTTTTTCTGTTAGTCTATGCGAAGTAAATCCCAGACTGTCATCTACCCAAATGGTCTATTTAGATACTGAGACTCCCGCGCTCCTCTGAACAACACAGGTTCCAGTTGGCTCATGGGGTATTTACTTTAGGCTATTTATTTCAGTACGTAATTGGCTTCGCTGTCTGTATTTATTAGTTTGTTATAACTGCATCGTTAAATTGGCTGATGTCTTTGCCTTTTGGGGGGGGGGGGGGGTAAATGGCAAGATTTGACCATATATAATTATGACCTTAGTCATTGCGATTATTTCCATGATTTTTTGTCTTTGTATTTTCAACACCTATGTAGCTTGTGCTGTCAATTGCGGTTCTACCAGTAGGCCTATATCAAGTATTGAAGTTTAGAATTTGGTTACCACTGGTGGTATGGTGGTTCAGCGGTTAGCCTCACACCTCCAGGACCAGGATTCCATGTGTGTGGAGTTTAAATGTGACGCTTGGTTCTCCCTGTGTCATTGTGGTGTTTCCTCCAGGTACACGAGATTTATTGCTATTTCCAGTATTATCACTCACGCTTAATATGAAGGTTATTGTATTGCGGAACCCAGTAAGTGCGCTGAACATGGTGGGAGATGTAAATGTTGTTGTTAGTGTTAATACTTGTGTTATATTTTCTTAGTGTCGCATAGACCTTCACCAGTGCTATGTGTGAGCCTTTCTGTTTAGTGTGTAACCTCCCCGCCTTTTGCGTCGTGCTACACTTGTTGCATGTGTGTGGTCCCTTTTACCGATTAATTAAAAACCACGTTTATGTCAGTCCAGTCTCCTCGCCATTATTCGCCGCTGCGGTCGCCATACTTTGGTCTGCCCGTCGCCACAGTATGAGCTTTCAAGCATGCTTAACATTTTTCCTTGGACGTTTTTTACGTGGTATACCAGAATCGCCAGCATCATTTCCATTTGGGATTTATGCAGCCAAACAACAACATAGTATGAACTATGTTGGCCTACTTCAATCGTAAAAACATTTGTTTTGATGCCTTCACTGGATAGTGGGCAGAGTAAGGTACACAGTTGCAATTTGAACGCAATTATCAGCACTGGTTTGCATCGATTTAAATGGCTGGGGTTTTCAACAAGTTATACGAGAAGGTCACTCTTCAAATCGCATATGATGCGACTTCATTTACATTGTGGTAAAGCTCAATTGTCTTCATTCACTACACTGGTTTATGGAGAGCCAAAACGTGAGCACGCCCCCCAGCCACCCCAATGCATTGTGCACTGGAGAATTATGCGGGTTGGCCCTCGACCAGCACGCGGTCCGCCACTGAACGGTGTTTTATGGTCAGACCTTAATTACCTGATGTGAAACCTGAAAAGAATGACGGAGAAGCTTCAGCTGCAGTGATTAAATGGAGAAACGCTGCTCCTCTCAGCGCTCCAGAGTGAATCCCAACGACCTTCATTCAGACTCCCCCCATTCAATCGGTCAGCCGTGTCCTAGACTCACAATTAATTTCGTCGTTCTTTAACGACCCTAGGAAATGCGAGGAAATCTATAACGGGCTTGGTGCCCATGCTCTACCCCTTTCTCACGAAGGCAGTGGGTGATGGAGGTCCCGAAGCATTGGTGTGATGCAGAAATACCGCGACATTTTATAAATCACGATTGGCTGGTGGTTCCCATATGCTGGCACGAGTAAAAATGCTAGCTGGTATGAAGCACAATCGAGTATATACGTTCAAGTACTAGCGCGTGAATATTGTATACATCTTGTATATATTACTTAATATATCTGATTGTATTGGGTTAGAAATCACTAACACGGACATCCCACCTTCAGCATAATGATTTCAGGGAGGAAGATGAGGGACAATTGGGAGGGGGAGGTGCTGGCTATAGACTTCGGTTGTATTACGGTAATCGCCCCACCCGGCTTGGCACATTTTATTGGGAAATACGATAATACCATTGCTTTTGAAATACCATGAAAATAACGTATACCGCAGTATAATACTGGACGGCATGACAGTATTAAAAAAGGTGCCAGCAGTAAAATTTGCCGACCTGGGCTAAATGGAGGCAATTAAATTTGCCCATCGGGTGGGGCGGGACTGTGACGGTGAAACTGCTCTTGGAATAACTGAAAAGCACATTTCCGGGACTTTTTGCGGGTGTAAAGGAGTTGCAGTTCGGCAGTGATGGAAGAGGATAAGAATGAGACAGTTGATGAAGAGATTGATCAATGCAGGAGAGTGGTGGAGAATAAGATAAAACTAGAATCGGGCGTGTTGGAAGTGTAGGAGAACGGGAAAGCACAAGAACGTGAGTTAGGAGACACAGCAGGTTTAGAAGATGGAAAAGTGCAAGAGGACATATTGAAGGAGGAAGAGAATACAGAAAAGTCTGTGGAGATGAAGGAGGAGACAATGGCTGAAGAGAAGGAGAACAAGGTTGAAGGAGTGAAGGAAATAAAGAGAGGAATTTAAAAGACAATGCAGTGGAGGATATGAAGCATAATATCAAGAAAGTGGAAAAGATAGATGGATGGATGGATGGATGGATGGAAGAGGCAGCTGAGGAGATGCAGGCTCAGATCAAGGCAGTGCTGGAGGAGAAGGAAGCCCAGTTCAAGGCAAAAGTGGAGAAGGAAGTCAGTAGAGGAGATGGAGGGCGAGATTAAGGCAGTATTGAAGAATGTAGAGGTGGAGAAAATGAATTCAGAAACCTGAATGAAAGAGATAACTGCTCTGACCGCAGCTCCTGCAACCTGCACCTGGAGGAGGGGTGGGGAAATGGGAGGGATGGATAAAAGACAGGGTGAGATTAACGGAATACAGACAGGTGGATGAAAATGAATTTTGGTACCATCCCTACTAGTCCTCACTATGATTCAAGTTACTTAGAAATATCACCAACTACAGAAGGGGTAGAGATGAAAGGATTGGGAGAAGATTGGGGAAAATTAGAAGAGAAACAACCAGGTACAGGATGCCAGTAACACGTACGGGGTAATTTTAGTCTCAGCGATTTCGGAAACAGTGAAGCATCATTAACAGATTATATCTTAAACAGTTCCTGTTATTGCCCTCGTTATAATTCATCAACACCGGATTTAACTGCTAGAGCTGATTTATATCATGAACATCAATATATTGATGGAACATATCTTTCAAATTCTGACTCTGCAGCTCTCCCGAGTATGAGGAAAGGGAACTTGAACGAGGAACATAACGGAGAACAGCAGGAAGGAGAATGTAAACTGGACGTGAGATCAAAGGGAAGGGAGTGAGTTCACCTGTCACTGTGGTGATGGGCACAGGAGTTCGGGGGTTAGCGATCAATGAAAGGCGTTTCATTAAAATAAAATAGAAAATAATGTAAATTACGAGTTTTCTCTTACACTTTCCAGACATAACCCCAGATACAAAAAGAAAGAGATGAGGGGAGACAATAAAGGAAGACAGGAGGGGAAAGAAAGACAGACAAAGTAGGACGCACAAAAAGCAGCACGGGGATGCAGACCACAAACAGCACAGCCTCCCGTCGGTTCACGGGACACAGACATTTTTAATTTATTACTTAACTGTAACTGTTTAGCCCTCGTGATTCACATGGCTTCTGCTTTTCGAAATCAAGCAATGCCTTTTTTCGGCAGTAGGTGGCAGGATTTGATCGTATTTCGAGAGAAGTGAAATCGCATCTGCTGTTTAATTAATTTACAGGTTCTTTTAACTTTTGTGTTTTTGAACACCCCGGATGCTTGTGGCAGGGGCGCCGCTAGCAATTTTGGGCCCTATGACAAAATATGAGGTTGGGGCCCCCCTACCACACCCATTCAGATCTCTGGGGGCCCCTAAAGGGCGTGGGCCCTGAGAATTGTCCCAACTTTCCCCCCCTTAGCGGCGCCCCTGGCTTGTGGTATCGGTAGAAGTCCTGCCAGTAGAACTACCCCCCCCCCCCCCCCCAATTTTACTTCATTTATTTTATTTTATTTATCTACACTGTTTTTTACGGGCTGCAATGGGCTGGCCCCCCACCCTGGGTTGTTCCCTGCCTCGTGCCCATTGCTTCCGGGATAGGCTCCGGACCCCCCGCGACCCAGTACGATAAGCGGTTTGGAAAATGGATGGATGGATGGATGGGTGTTTTTACGGGAGCAGGAGCAAGCCAGATCTTGATTTCACTGTAAAATGTGCCAACTTCATGTAGCAAATAAAATATTGAATCTTGCAGTATAGTGATTCAGATTTTGGTTGCACTGACTCGCGGCTTCACTGCCAGAGTGTCAGTCAGACCAGAGAAAACGTGGACCAGTACAAGTGTCTCTTATGTTAACCAGTATAAGCCATACAAGTTGAACAGTAAATTAAGATTTTCACCCATCTTTTCAAGTTTGTATGGCATACAAAGATTATTAGCATATCCTGTGGAATTCTTTGCAATGAAGTGATGTATAAAACAATATCTTTCTGTGATTTATAAAGACTTTAAGCAAATGTTCTTGCCGGCAACATGAATAGGATCAGTTTTCTTATTTGTATGTATGTATCGTATATCACCACCCACACTTAATATGAAGGGTTTGAATGCTTTTATGTTATAGCTAGTGTGACCAGCATCACTGCCATTTGTGGTTCATGAGGCAGGGCGCAACATAATATGAATTAAGTGTATTTGAGTAGAAAGCACCTATTTCGATGCCTTCACTGGATAGTGGGCAGAGTGAGGTACATAATTGACCCTTGAACACAATTATCAGCACTGGTGTGCATCGATTTAAATGGTTGGGGTTTTCAACAAGTTATACGAGAAGGTCACTCTTCAAATCGCATATGATGCGACTTCATTTACATTGTGGTAAAGCTCAAACGTCTTCATTCACTACACTGGTTTATGGAGAGCCAAAACGTGAGCACGCCCCCCAGCCACCCCAATGCATTGTGCACTGGAGAATTATGGGGGGTGGCCCTCGGCCAGCACGCGGTCCGCCACTGAACAGTGTTTTATGATCAGATCTTAATTACCTGATGTGAAGCCTGAAGAGAATGACGGAGAAGCTTCAGCTGCAGTGATTGAAGGGAGAAACGCTGCTCCTCTCAGCGCTCCAGAGTGAATCCCAACGACCTTCATTCAGACTCCCTCCATTCAATCGGTCAGCTGTGTCCTAGACTAACAATTAATTTCGTCGTTCTTTAACGACCCTAGGAAATGAGGGGAAATCTATAACGGGCTTGGTGCCCATGCTTTACCCTTTGCTCACGAAGGCAGTGGGTGATGGAGGTCCCGAAGCATTGGTGTGATGCAGAAATACCGCGACACTTTATAAATTACGATTGGCTGGTGGTTCCCATATGCTGGCAAAATACAGATATTTGGCTGGTATGAATGACAGGTTCTAGTACTGTCGCATGTTTGACATTAGCCAACAGTCATAATATAATTGATCGTACTCTTACGTACATACCTGGTTGTGTAAAAAAAATACTAAATCATAGGGCAAGATTTTTAGGATAAAAGAATCAACAGGTGTTTATATGGACTTAGTCAAATTTAACAATCCTGAAATTGCTACGAGTTCCTTTGAAATGTTGTTCATATCGGACAGACAAAATGCTCTGGATGTGTCTATACATGTGCGTTGGTTTTAAAATAAGTATCTAGAACTAATCTCAGATTGTCGTACAACAGAAGTTCAGTTTAACCTCACCGTCCACGATTCAGAGCTCAGAAAGCTATAATATCATGTAATGCGTTTTGCAGAATTAAAACTGACAGATTTTGATAAATCAGCTATCTTGCCGAGTCTCACTAAGTTTAGTTAAGGTGGGGTATCAGATCAATGTTTCATCTGAATACATGGTTAGCGGACGTATGATCTGCTGTAGGATATACGCTTAATTTCCACGGCAGAGGTCTCGGCAAAGTATTTAGCAGCAGATTACAGCCATGCTTACACGTCCATTTCGCCACCTGGTTTACGCCCCGTTAGGAAAACACGCGAACGGCTGAGATCAGTTGTACTCTTCCCAGTTCCGCTGCCAATGTTTTGTAAAAGCTGTTATAAACGACGTATTCGTCGTGAGAGATCTTGACATATGTGCATTTGCAGAAATACGACGCAGAGCAGCGTGATTTATACCGCGGACGCGGAGGATGTGGTGTTTATGTAAATGCAGAGCAGCCCGAATAAGAAAGATGTTTGTTCCGTCGCTGGATAGCTTTGATTTGTGAATATTTGAGATCGCGTTGTAAAAATGAAAAGCAGTTTGATATGGGAGACTTATAAAAGCGAAAGAAGGATGCATTTCACACATCATAGAAATGATTGTTCAATGTGCGATATGCAGATGTGTAATTGCTTATGATAAACTGTCACTTGTCACTCCTGCACGCAATTGCTTACGTAGTCACTCTTTATAATTTAATAGTTTGACTAGCTGTGTGTGTTTTCGTATGTAGTTCTTTTGTAATTTGTTCACATCTTGTATACGTTGTTTTCTTATGCTTTTGTGTTGTGCCATTTATCTGATGCTTGTATTCAAAGTCCCTTCATACCCGTGTAAACAGCTGGGTGTTTGACAAGAGTATTTCAGGTTAAGTACCTTGCAGAAAAGCACTTCAGTAGGACCTCTCCTGGGATGTGAATTATCGACCGCGTCCTTGCAAGTGCCAAGAGGCATCAAAAGATGTTTAACAATCGACATACTCGGGTTATCTATAATTTCGATGTTTGGAGTGTGAATATGCGTTTGTAATGGTTACGGTTTCAGGTCAAAATAGTTGTCATTCGAACATGGAGAGCTGGAGAGGATTCCTGCGCGCAGTGACTGCAAATGCACTTTCACACGAGACAGGGCGCTGAGCCTGATCCTCGCTGAATTCAAACCCGTGTCTGAAGTCGCCGTGGCAACAGACGAGTCTGAACAAGGCTTTTTTTTTCTGCTGAAGTTCACAGGAGCAAGTGGACCACTAGGAACTGCAAATGAACACGTAGCATAGCTAGAGACAATGTTTATTTCAGAGCTGAAAGGGTATAACCTATGTTACAGGGTAGTGACAAGTGCTTGGTTATTTTTGAAGGTTTGAGCCTGTCCCAAATTAAGGAACTGGTAGAATCGATGTTCAAGCAAGCTTTTAAATACCCACAAACCTCTATGGAATCCTAGAACTTCACATAAATGTGGGCTCTACAACCAGGGCTGGAACTTGTGAATTTTTGCTACTAGCCAACTGGGCTAGTTCAGTAAAAATAAGTCCGGCAGGCAATATATTAGTCAGCAGGATCGTGTGTATTTTTCTGTATTTTTCCTTAAATTACTTTCACATTTACTCTTTAGCAGACACAGTAGTCCAGAGTGACATTAATGTGAGGCAAACGGCACATTACAACCAGTGCAGTACCATCACGGTACCAGTGCAGTACCATCACGTTACCAGTGCAGGAGCTACACAACTACGTACCTAAAAGGTCTACAACCCAGCCCAACAAAGAGGTGAACCCCACCAGCATATTCCAATGCGACCAGTCCAAAGCACCCATCATCCCCAGCCGCTT
Organism: Brienomyrus brachyistius; assembly: GCF_023856365.1. Lineage (NCBI taxonomy): Eukaryota > Metazoa > Chordata > Actinopteri > Osteoglossiformes > Mormyridae > Brienomyrus > Brienomyrus brachyistius. Next base: position 24,457,295 of record NC_064546.1, read on the forward strand.
GCCCCGCCCACCCCCCCCCATCAGGCCCTGGGTGTCCAGGGTATCAGAAGTGAGACTAATACTCATTCAGCACGAGCTCTATGCGCCATTCCGCGGAGGACAGCCAAAGCGACAGCTGGAGTGATCTGCCCATGTAAACGGCCGGCGATTTTCCCAACCGCTCACTAATAAACAGTTAAAATGAAGGATGATCCTGCAGCTTGACTCGTTGACAGTGCTGGATGAGATGGTACAGCTACTTGACAGATGCGTTCCCTTTGGAAGTGAGTAGTACGTGTAGGAGAAGGAGGTTTATTCTTAGCCTAAGGTGTGGCTGACAGCTACGGAAGCGATTAGCCGGAATCACCGGGAACATTAAGCAGGCACTAGAAGGGCAGATCGCTGCACTGTACTTATACCTACAACCGCTAGAAGGGTAACAAACAGCTATCGGAGCAGCATACTCTCACTCTATCGCAGGCAGTACAAAATTCATTTATTGCTTTTTCACGTCTGCGTTGCCAAGGGAAACACGAACTGAAATGATACATCTGTTGTTAACAACCTTTTAACGTTGTTTTTTTGTCACCAGTGAATTACAGATTATAAGGAAATAAGTGACCATGTGTCGTAGCACAGTAGCACATTGGCTGATCCCTCTGCGATATACTGACGATCTCTGCTTGTGCAATAATGGCCAGATTTCAGACTAGAGATCACCGCTGAATGTGGGGGTGTTGGGGGGGGGTGCCATTTGGGACACACCGAATCGAATGCGGCGGTTCTTGAAAACAAAGCGTACTTGTAATTCAGGGGCAAAAAGTACAAGAATCAGTCATGCAAAAAAAATAAAGCCCTCGCAGGAGATTAAAAAGCCATCTTCTTTCATTTGGCAAATTACAACTGGTATCTGTGACAAAGAGGCCCGTTGTTCGTTTTCGCTGGAGGGCCGTTATCCCTCACCGTTTCTCAAACAACAGAAAGTGAGGAGGTAAACACTTTTAATAAAATTGCATGGCAACCCGTTCGGCAAATAACTAATGCTTTATAGCGGTAACGGCCGTCACCACTTTGGTGCTCTGCCCGGTCCAGCCCAACCTGAGTGCTAAGCACCCAAGTCCAAATCCCACCGCCCACACAAGTTCCAATTCCTGCATTTCTAGTTATCATTTAACTGTCTCCAGACTTGTTTTGACCTTCGTAAGACCATAATCTCACCATGAGGTATTTTTGATCATCTGTTTAATTTATTCATTCTTTTTCAGACTGTTTACCCAGGTGGGTGGGGGGGGGGGGGGGGGTGTATGATTAGCGGACAGAGCTGGGTGCGAGTGGCGCCCCTCGGGGCCAGGCTGGTTTTCCATACAAACTTTCCCTGAGTACTGTTAATGTGCAGAGGACACACACACACACACACACACACACAGCGCCGCCACACAAAGTGGACGAGCAGCCGGGGGCATGGATGTGACCCTGTGCCAGGCTGTGCCCCAGCCGGGCTGGCGGCAGGAGATTAACCCGCTCTTCTCGATGTGGGCGGCGCTACAGCCACATGGAGCCCCTGGCAGATACTAATGAAAGTCCGGGACGGGTCGAGACTGTCCCACTGTGAGGCCCCCGCGAGGCCAAAAGCGGGTCCATGTTGCCGGATGGGGAGTCGCGACGAAATGAAGAAAGGTGTCTGGTGACAGTGTGGGGCCCAGAGGAGGGGGGAACAGCAGACTGCGGCAACCTCTCCGAGCGACGCAGCCCTGCTCTCGGGCAGGAGGGGGCGCCCAGCTGCCAGTGTGCAAGGAGCGGTTCGAAACTCACAGGAGTCTGGAACCAAGACACTAAAAAGGATCCAAATGAAAAGGAGAATTTTAAGGGTCACTGAGGAAAAGTTTAGGTCAAGTTGACGTCGGACTTCGGCACTGGCGTGAAAAAGGCAATGATGGCAGCCAGATGGCAGGTGACCTCCCCATAGGCCAAGGTGAAGCTGGAGACAGCAGTTCTCTACACTACAATGACAAATAGCAGGACTCTCTTAAAAAACACCCCGATTTGAATACATTACTTTTAGCTTATTTTCCACAGGAACTTCATTCAAGTACAATGGGTTTGTGCCAGAAGACATAAAAAAAACCCA